>NC_048898.1:32557706-32865735 GCF_011077185.1 Oxyura jamaicensis | reverse complement strand
AAAAAAAGAAAAAAAGAAAAAGAAAAAGAAAAAGAAAAAGAAAAAGAAAAAGAAAAAGAAAAAGAAAAAGAAAAAGAAAAAGAAAAAGAAAAAGAAAAAGAAAAAGAAAAAGAAAGAAAAACCAAATCTGCTGTATGCAAAAACTTTGGGTGGGAAGAAATCTGCAGCTACTTTTAGGATCTCCTTTTACCTCATTGTGCTTGTGAGATCTACTCTAAAACTGTCTGTCTCCCCCAAAAGTACTTACAAATGAAGCCATTGTTTAAATTATAGATTAACAAACCCTCCATGCTATGGAGGTTGCCTAATTTTAAACAGTTGCTACTAAAACCTGAGATGTATGAAGTAATGTGTAATGACAGAACTTTATAGACTGAGAGATCTATAGTATTTGAAAACCTATTTCAATATCAAAGAGAACTGGATTTATCTCCTGCTCAATACCCTATTCTGTGAGGTTCTCTATGATTACTAATTCATTAACATAAGACACTGTATAGAACAGCTGAAGTTTCTAAAAATGTCATCTAATAGCAAATTCAGTTTTGTTCTGCTAGTCTCATATCTCTTAGGAGACCAGAAAAAAGTTATTTTCAAGAGATGGAGAGCAGTAATAATGTCTAGGAGGTTAAAACCAAGGGGAATATCTTTTTGTGAGAAAGAATTATGTCAATTAGATTGGGAGTTAGAGGAGGTGGGCAAATTGTTCTTTGAAATCAACACCTCAGTGGGTCTAAAAACACTCATTTCACTTGACTTTCTACATTCTAGGGTGTTACCTTTGTGTTATTCTCTCTGCTTCTGACAATTTTTCTATAAAAAAATCATATATACTTCAATGAACAAAAGCAAAACTATCTTGATTTTTCAAGTTTTAAAAGTTGGGCTTAGGTTCCTATGTAAGACTGGGATATGCAACTGAAAACCTACACATTCATGTTTAAGTAATTCTGTGGGGTGTGAAAAGTTGGAAATTAGGGGAAATTTCTTCTCAGAAAGAACAGTCAGGCACTGGAACCAGTTACCCAGGGAGGTGGTGGAGTCACCCTCCCAGGGGGTGTTCAAGGAAAGGCTGGACATGGTGCTTAGGGACAGCGTTTAGTGGGTGACATGGGTGGTAGGTGTATGGATGGATGAGATGATCTTGGAGGGCTTTTCCAACATTAATAAATCTAGGATTCTATGAAGAGGGAGCTCACACTTCTTTCTTCTATCTCCAAAACAAGGATCTGAGTTGCTCTCTTCCTCTCCAGATGAAAGTGAGCCACTGTGCAGCCATAAATCAATAATTTTGGAGGCTAATTAAGTCTAAGAAACTAAGTAAAACCAAACGTGGTTATAGTCTGCTTTAGAAGACATTCCAAAGAGCAAGTAGACTCTTGGTTTCTTTTCTCCAGACACTATTGACAAATTTTTACATTGAATATTATTTGGATAAAATTAATATGCACTTTAGAGCATAGCACTAAAACCCTGAGCTTTCCTTCCAAGAAAGTGTCTTTACATGTAGGCTACTCTGCCAAATAAAAATATAAATAATTTTTTTTTTTTTTTTTGGACACAGAAACCTTGATGTTGTTCTCAGTCCCCCATTCAGTGAGGCAGGAGCTCCAGGATTCCCAGCTGAATGTCAGAGCCTGTACTTCAGTGGTGAGGTTCTATAGGAAAGGGTGTCAGTGAAGGCAGTTGTTTATCTCTGGCACCTCCCGAGTTAAAGACAATGATGTTGAATGGTGCTCTTGGCTTAGGTCCTCACCTGGGAAAGAAAAAAACATCAAACAAACAAAAACAAAATTATAAATAAATCAATCAATAAATAAATAAACGGATCAGGGTAACTGGATCTCAAAGGGTCCTAGGGTCAAGACAGACACTACAAGACACAGATATTCAGTTCTGACAAGGGTTTTCATGGAAAGTGTTGGAGGTTCAGCTGCTTGACTAGTGAAATTTCTAACTGCTCAGGGCTCAGGGTTTGTTAAGAACACCTTCATGCTCTCAAAAAAAAAACAAAAAAAAACATTCCAACATTCCTGGTGCCTGAGCTGTTTCCAGATATGGCCTCTCAAGCTTGATTTTTTAGCATTCTGGACAAATCCAGGTCCCAGTTTTCTGCACCTTTGGAAATTATCTAGTCAACAGTTGTTTCAATAAGTAAGTGCTGGAAAATCAAAATGCCCTTTTAAAATTAATATAATCTCCAATTATCATATTACCTCAGGGAGGAAGGCCTGGTGGTACTTAATAGAGCTCTTTGGGGCTGTTGTGCATTTTAATTGAGTGAATAATTGTAAAACACTTCAGGGCCTTGGGTAAAAGGCTCTGTATAAACATTGCTCTAATGCTGAATAATCAGGTTGTGATATGAACTGGAATAAATGAACCCTATAAATAGATATACAAGGTATATATTTATATAATGTTTGTGTGTATATATACCAACCTTTTGGAGATAATGTCAGTTACTTTATGAATGTCCTACAGTTCTTGAATAAGAAAAAATCTGAGATTGGATAGCAAAATTCAAAATAATCATAATGTTTATTTCTGAGATACTGTGAATCAGCAGTTTAGCATCCTATTCAGTATGCAGAGAACTGCCAGAAGTATTGATGGGGATACCGCTTCAGTGGTTCTTCTTGAGAAATAGTGAAATGTGCTTCAAAGGGAGCCTTGTGTTTTATGGTGGAGGAACACAGAGGAGGCAGACCCAAGGTACTCAATGTTCAGGCACCTAAAGATTCAGCTAGACATCTACAAATTTAGAACCAATGGAGTTTCACTTCCAATGGCTTTCCTGAGGTACCACTGCAGTCCAGTGGTGGGGCTTAGAATAGAGCAGGGATCTTCTGCAGCCCATCTCAGTGCCCCTCTCGGCATTTTCCATCTGGAGTATTGGATGAGAAAGAAAGAAATGGCAAATGCTGCTCAGCAGTAGGGTCTGTGCTAGGGCCATAGCTGATCTGCTGTGTTACCATGCATCAATCAGCAGCCACTCTCTTTCTGCTGAATACCTTGGCTGTCTTATCTCTGAAAACTGCAATTTTCTGAGGCAGTGATTCTGACTTTTTCTGTGCATGTATTCTCTTATTCTTCAGTCCATTAGGAGGGGAAATGCCTCTGAAATGGAGATGATGGAGATGAACTTTTATGGTTCATGCAAAAAAGAAGCTATGCTGGGCAATGCAGTGCTAGTACAGACAAAGAATTCTCTTTTCTTAAAAGGGACTTGACACTTCCCATGATGATGCCACTTCACTTAGTTAATGAAAGGAGCCATCTAATACAGGCTAAATGCAAAAGTAGATAGAGGAAACTGGCATTTGAATGGCTTGAGTGCTTGAAATATAAATGAATGGGACAAGACCAGACTCTGTTTATAAAGGAATCAATTACCAGCCATCATCTTACTACTGTGAATCTCTCATTTGCAGGAGCAGTCAAAGCTATTTTTGCTGGGAACTAGGATAGTCATTGCTTGAGATTACATGCATCTTTTAAGCACTAAGGAGACACTGAGGAATGCTGTGGATTTAAGAGGGGTAGAAAGACTCTGAAATTGCTTTCCTTGCTGTAAACCCACTGAAGAGACTGATGTAGTGCCAGGCACAATTTGAGTTCTGCAGAGTTGTACCCACAGCCAGAATGGTTCAACTAAAGGATCTATTGTGTATTAAATTTACAGATTCAAAGAGTGTAGCAAATGTGTAGGCTATTCAGCATGCTAGAATAGGAATTAGGTTGGACTAAAGTGGTATCTGAGGGTTATTCCAAAAGGATAAGTGCCTGGGGTACCACAGAAATCACAAATATCTCTGTTTGGTCATGGTACTGAAATCTTAGAGGCAGGTCAAGGATTGACTTTACTGAAGAGACTCCATCATGTTTTCCCACGCAAAGGAAATTCCTCCAGGTGAGGACTGAAGCTTATTCATAGGGTAGTGTGGTGAAACTTACTGCACTTTTAAGAAGATGAGTAGCCTTCACATGACTAGTCCTGATTTTTCACAGGCTCTAGATTCCTTTTAACAACATGCATAATGCTACTGACATCTGATAGCCTTTCCCATCTGTCACGGTTATCAGGCCTCAAATGAAAGAGCTTAAAAATTGAAAAGAGAGCCAAAACTTAGACTAAAATCAATGATCAAAAGCTGTGGCCTTTACATTGGATTATTTTGTCGAAGAAGAAGAAAAACAAGAAGAAGAAAAACAAGGAGATGATGAAGAAGAAGTACGGTTCTGTATCATAATATCATTATATTAGTGATCAATTATGTTTCCAATGAAATACCAACTGGCATCAATTGATGTGGTATCTTCTCTTGCATGTGTGGTTATCCTTCTGTTGCTCTCTATTTCCATTTGTTGTGTTTTCCTTCATTTTTACTTTGCTTTATTTTGTGCTCACTTGGTAAAGAAAAAATATTTTCAGAAAATTTCATCAAATAACATGTGCTGCACTGATGTCAGCTGAGGAAATCAGTGTCAAGAGCAGGAAAAGCCAGAAGATGAATGGATCTCTTAGTTTAAAATAGGAAACAGCTTGAAGTTCCTTTGGGGGGGAAACAGAAACCTCATTCATTAACAATGACATTATTTCACCTCTGGTAAAGAGTAAGGATTTTGTTCTCCTAGTGATGGACAGACACATCTCACATTCATGCAAATGACCCTGAGCATTCATGGATACAAAGGAGCAGCCCTAAAATACTGATAGTTTTGACTGGCAAGCTGTTTGTATGGACTGCATGTGGCTCAGACATCTGGCACAGGGAAAAATGCATTATTTGTATTCCTGAATTGATTTCAGACTGCGTAAGGTCTGTATGACTCCCTGCGTTCATCTCAGTGGATATCAAAGTAAATCTGTGTCACTGAAGTGAAGGATCTTGCCTGGATGATGCAATATTCATTTATTCACACTTTGATATGAGGATCAATTCTGATCAAGCACTCGTACATTTTGGGGAGGATTTATCTCTCAGATGTATCTGTGGTTCTTGGGGTTTTGCTGGTGTTTGACAGAAGTGTACATCCACCTGCTTGATCATAGTCACGCACACAAAACTTTGTGCCTTTTTTCCAATCAAACTAAGAGTGGGACAGAAGCTTGTGGTGACCAGTTAATGTCACCTCCATTTGCTCAATATAAAAAGGCCAGTAGAAGGTTTCCCAAGTGCCTTTATTTTCTGTTTCATTACTCTCAGTACCTTCCATTTCCCCATGAGCCCGAAGCTACAGCTATCAGCCTGGCTCCTACCTCATGCTATTCTGAAATTTGTTTATCTTAGACTCTGTCATTTTGCCTAAACATTAACATTTTCCAGAAATCAGCTTCTTAAGTAAAGAGGCCTATTAACTTTCTGAAGTCATATGTCAGTGAACCACAGAACTGTTTAGTTTAACTAGACAAGCCTTGTAGTGGTACATGAAAATTATTTTCTTCTTAAGTCATGTTTATGTCATTTACCAACAAGCTGGCTGTATTACTGCAGAATAACCTGCAAAAAGGTAATTTTAAGAGGGCACAAAATTAATTCTATTCTGTAGAGTACCGCTAACCTTTCTACAAGATCCTAATTAACTAATCCTAAGCATAGGAAGCTATATCACGTCTGCAATTGTCAAGCATTTCTTTTTTTTTTTTTTTTTTTTTTAATAGAAATTATCCCTTTTTGATAGCAATAGGTATCGCCATCCACAAAGCAAGCTTTTCATTTCAGAATATTAGAAATAGCAGTTGATTCATCGAAGTCTGAAGCTCAGCAGTGCAGAACTTCCATCTATTATCTTGCTTGTTGGCAAGGATTATGCCCTGTCCCTAATAATACATGATTGATACAAAGCATTTAGTGAATAAAGTCCAGTCATTATCAGGTTGTCTCCCTGTGCTGCTGTAATGTTAAATTACTGCTTGACTGTGGAGCATCAGTAAAGAAGGTCCCGGGTCTTAGGGGAGATAAGGAAGCTTGAAAGCTGTTTTTCTGCTTGGTTGTGATCCAGATTCAATGTAATTGTGTGCACATCTCAGTGCAGAGAGGGCACAGCAGACTTCTGTAGGATATAACTCTGATGGCCAGACCCAGGTGTCATTTGTCTCATTTCTTTGAGTCAAACTGCAAATTTTCGTTAATGAGAATGGAGTGACATCCTCCATCAGAAAAACATTATCTGGTGACATTTGTACTCCACTGGATCATTCCACTAACTGTCCATGCATTTTCGAAAATAAAACAGAGACCCTAGGTGCCTGCAAGGCCAAATTCTGCTCTCATCAGTATGAATTCAAAACATGGGTATTTTCAGTAGTGTCTTGTGTCATCCAGATTTCAAATAAGAACTGTATTTGCTTTAATCATGCAGTTCTCAAGCTCAACTTTGGTGAACTGCAAAAGCAGGTTCTCACCAAGGAACACGTTGTTTACCTCTCTCCCTCTCTCTCTCTCTCTTTCCTTAAAAACATAAAAGTTTGCCACTCTGCAGAGCAAGATGAATGAATTTGCCATCTGAGGCTAAATTTTCCAATAATTTTTAGGATGTTTTGCAGCCTGTTGAATGTTAGAGTCCTCCCTGCAAGCCTAACATTTCTTTAGGGTCAGGATCAAAATTTGCTCTGTAACTCCAAGTATGAGTGCTTCCAATCTTTACCAGCAGTTACAACTTTAAATGCAAATGATGGAAATTTCCTTGCTCGTGGTCAGAAATTGTAATAAACATTTTTGGCACAATTTCACAACGAATTTCTATGTCTCAATCCAGTGTTAAAGGGTAAAAATTTGAATGCATTCTTCTCATTTGTGCACAGGTGTGCTTAAAGGTCACCAGTGTGACAGGAGAGAGATGTTTTCATCTGATAATGATTTATTTTTTTCATGATTTTTTTTCCAGCTACCCATTTCCCATGGTATTCAGTAGCTGCAGCAGAAAGGACCTGGAAAACAGCCTGGAGAAAGGAGTTGGAATGTGTCTGTTTAATTTGCCTGAAGTCAAGGAGTCCTTTGGTGGACAGAAGTGTGGGAATGGCTATGTGGAAGATGGAGAGGAGTGCGACTGTGGGGAGCCTGATGTAAGACACCACCTGTGAATTACTACTCACCTCCTGTCTGCAGGGTTTTAACAGTAGAGAAGTTCCAGAGTTGGTTTGGCATGTGTAAGGCTATTTGGTGTAAAGCAGAACTTCCCCTTCTCATCTCCTATCTTATCAGCTTAAGCCTCACAGTCCTCAGAAATGCGGGGTTTTGCTTGCCTTGCATTTGGGTTGCTGAAATTGCAAAGCATTAGTTAAACATGTGCTCAATTTGCCATTAAGGAACAAAATCTCTCATGGTTCATCCAACAGACCAGCCGTGAGTATCATGTTCCTAACAACAGAGATGCCTGTACCAACGAGCTAATAACCTAAACCCAAAATAAATCTGTTAACATCACTTAGATTTCTCAGGATACCATGCATAACTGAAAGTTCTCTTCCATATATGAGAAGCTGCTGAATTGATATTGCTTAGGTATTTATTTTGTTGCAGCCAGTTTCAGGTTTTACGTACAACACCTTTCCCTCTTTTACTACGAGATTTTTCTTTGCTGATAGGCAATTATCCTGCTAACAAAAATAGCCTTTACTGACGCCCAGAAAGATTACTACTACTTCAACAATCATTCCATTTAGTTTAGTGAATGTGTCAGAGGACTGCTCGGATCAGGAGGAGATAGGCAAAACCTGGGGGTCAAGTAATATCCGAGCACACATTCTTATCCCTTTGGCTTCCCATGTTCATTGGCGGTATTGAACTTCTCCCAGATTATCTGAATTAAATACATCAGCAGATGAGGGATTTGTTTCC
The DNA here is from genome assembly GCF_011077185.1 of Oxyura jamaicensis. Taxonomy (NCBI): domain Eukaryota; kingdom Metazoa; phylum Chordata; class Aves; order Anseriformes; family Anatidae; genus Oxyura; species Oxyura jamaicensis. The sequence goes on along the minus strand of NC_048898.1, from coordinate 32,857,891 downwards.
TGTGATAAATACAGCTCTGCAGACAAAATAGATCGGGGCAGTTAAAACACTGAGATATTGCTGTATCCTGTCTATACAGTGTATTGGATTTACACAAGCCATAAGGATTTCCTGACAGTTCACTCATTCTTCAGGGTAACAAGGTTGGAGGAAGCAGGCTTATCTTCTAGTTTAAAGTCAATAGAGTGCAAGCAGCTTGCAAATGTCTTTCTAACCCAGTTATCTTTCTCATTTTCACTTTTGAATGATAGCAATACCTTTTCAAGTCAAAGCCACTTAACATCAGCAAGCACTGACTTGATTTGCCTCTTCTTTCTATGTTTTCTTTTGTAATTATGTTGGTAAAATGCACCTTGGGTCCAATTAAATTAGTTTGGATTTTGCTGCTATAATCCAAGTGGTACCAAATATATATATATATATATACATAAATATAGATATATGTTAGCAATTCACTCTCCAGTCATTTAGACCAGCTGAGTTTTGTCAGTAGTGGTGCAGTATTTTATGGCATGGAAAGCTGTACAATAACATGCTAGTCGTGTTTTATCATTGATCAGAATTAAGTATCTGTCTGAATATATAGATGTAGATGGTGGGTAAGGACATTTCTCCTTTTCTCAAGAACCTTTTACCCTCTGGATTTTGATGAGGCGTTGAAGAATTCTGTGTATTACTTGCGAAGCAAAAACAGCCCTGCTCTGTCCCCCAGCTAAAACATCAGCTCCATGTTGAGATCTGTCCTCAGTGACATTCCTTAGCAGTAGGACAGTAATGGATTCATAAGGGTTGTGGTGATGCAGTAGGGACTGTTTGGCCACCTCCACACATATCATGGTCTTGTATGCATCAGGTGCTGGTCACCTTCTTAACTGCAATGGATGCTGGTGTGCTCACCACCAGGCCGAGAGTATAACTCCCAAACAAGGATGATATTACCATTTAAGCCTAATTTTGGATTGTATTAATGTTCAATGTGCTGCCCAATGTCAGCTGTACAGGAAGGAGGGTTAATGTGGATTATACATACAAAGGCAGAAGAAGGAGAAAAACAAAAACAAAAACAAAAACAAACAAAAAAAAAAAACCCTTGGTCCATGAGAATTGGAAGGTGACAAATGTGGCCAATTTTATAACAGGCTGCAAGGAAGATCAGAATACTACAAATTGGTAAATGAGAAGTCAGTTCCAGACAAATTACTGGCAAATGTAATAAAGAGCTACTGACTGAGTAGCTGTGGCATGCCAGGGACTCTTCCGAGTCAACACAGCTTTTGTGCCAGGACGACCTGCTTTACAAACTTATCACTGTGCTCTGCAGGATTTAGCAAGTAGGTGGAAAGGGAAGATCCGGTTATATCAGCCTGTTTCAAAGGAGCTTTAGACCAAAGCCTTTCACCAAAGCCTCTTTAGAAAACTACACAGCTACAGGATGAAAGAATATTGCAGAGAAAAACTGGGTTAAAAGATATGAAATATAGGGCAGATGTAAATAATCAAGTATTGCAGTGGAAGATCTGCAGTGGTGTATCTGTGAGATGTGTCCTGGAAGACTACACAATTTAGCATAGTCATACTCAGCCTGAGAAGAGGAATAGTCTTGAAATTGCTGATGAAGTTAGCCAGGCTGGTAGAGATAAAAGCTGGCTGTGAAGAACGACAGAAGAACCTTCTCAGATGGCTTGACTGGGCATTAAGGTGACAAATGGGATTCAGTGCAGACTGATGCATGTTCCAAGCATCACAGATTGGATGATGGACTCTGAACTGACTCTGACCATAGAGGAGCAAGACTTCTTACTACAATAAATAGTGTCATGAAAATGTCAGCTCAGTGCTCAAGAGCAGTCAAAAAAGGCTGTTAGAAATTACTTGGAAGGAAATAGGAAAAACAAACAAACAAACAAACAAAATAATAATAATTTTTAAAAAAAGGCACCAGAAAGCCACTATAAATCTGCTGCATGATGTGTCTGGGACAGCGCTTGCAGCTTTTTCCTACCTCTCCCTTGTCTCAATAAGGATAAAGCAGAATGAAAAAAGGCTGAAAGAAAAACAACCAAGGTTGTTTAAACTTTTGGAGGTGTTCTGCCTGGAACGGTAGAAAATGAAGGAAAGAGTGACAGAAGCTGATAAAATCATGAGTGAATTGGAAAGAGTGAATAGGGAGCAATTGCCCCTGGCAAGAACTGTGCAAATGAAGTTAGCAAATGGCAGGTTTCAAACAAGCAGAAGGAGCTGCTCCCCAGACTGTGTAGCTTACTTGTGAGCTACTTTCCACCAAATGTTGCAGGTGCTAAAAATGCAAGTGGATCCAAGGAACCCAGGAGATGAAGAGGGTATCATATATCTGTGTTCGTATTCTTGTCTGTAAGCATTTTCTGCTGGCTTCTGCCAGGGTGTAGCAAGGTTAGATGGTTTAGGTGTGGTCTATCTTGTATTCTAAGGAAAGTGGGGGTGAAAACAAGGTGTCATGTCTAAAGCACCTGGCATCATGTAGATGATGCCAGAATAATTATTGCATTAGTCTGTTTGACATGTTCTGATAAACCCAGGAGCTCTACACCAAGAAACCCACCTCCCGTCATTGCTGTTGTAACTAGCAGTGACTAATGATAATAAACTATGACAGGGCAGTAGTTTCAGGTAGCTGCCTCCCATCTCTCTTCCAGCCACCAAAAACCTTGTGAGTTTGCTTGCCTGTTTATGTTAAAACCATTCCTGACAATTTAATAGCCCAGGCACAAAAACTATTTACCAAGCTCATTCCCTGCAATGAGTAATAAGTGAGTGATCAACTGGAAACTTGAAAGGCTGCAGTAACATCATTCAGGGAGCTGGGTCTTTGTCCCACTCTGCCTGTGGAATGCCAATTGCTTTCCTTGGGCTGCTTTGCGGATGGCCTGATGATAGGGTATAGAAGCTGAGAGTTTCAGAAGTATGTTAATTGGATTGACATCGCTTTCCTTCACTCTGCTTTTCTCAGGTTGCTATTGAGATGAATTTATAAGATCTTCTGTGGGGAGGAATGTTACTTCTTAAATACAGCAGCTGCACAGAAATATTTGTGTAGCCTGCTGCCTTCCAGCATGATCAAAAATAGGTGCAGGAAGTTGTTCTGCTGCTTCAGAGCAGCACAGTTATCTTTGTATACTCAGGCAGAGAACAGTGAAATTCGGAGAATCATTTTGCTCATCTGCGAGTGCAATGGCAGCTCTATCTTCCAGTTGGAAAGCTTTACAAAAGCCAATAAAGTAGCAAGAGGCTGTGAACATCATTCTAACCCACTTATTTTTCCTGTGTTTCCTGTATTGTTAGTGATCCCTTGTTAAGTCAAACTGACTTTAACACAGCTGAAGAGCAATTTTATCTGCTGTTATTTTTGTTAGAGAGCTGAGATTCCAGTGCAGCTGATTTAACTTTAACTTGCAGCTTGTGAGTATAATCTCAAAAAAAAAAAAAAAAAAAAACCTCCATTATTTTCTGAAACTTCTTAACAGCTCATTCTACTGAGAATAAAGTTTGTAAAAGCCTATGTGCAGCCATCTAATCCATGAGTGTGAAATTGGGATGTATCAGTTAGTAATAATGCAATTCATGCTTTTCTCAAAGCTCTATTACCGGAATACCCCAAGAAAAGATTACATGGAATGGTGTCATCATCTTTCTTTGCAGCAGACAGCAGTCTCCATGCAAGACAGAAATGTGGTGAGCAGCTATCACAAAACAGAGGGCTGCAGTGGTGATGCTCAGCACCTGTGGCACAGGTCCAGGATGCTCAGCTGGGTTGAATTCCACTGAAGGTGATGGATTAATTCCACTGAACTTTGTGGAAATAAAACACCATTCCGTTGCGTCAGGATCAGTAGCAGCACACTTGAGTTGTTTGTGGTATTTGGCACTAGACCCCTGGCTACAATAAACCAGCCTTCCTCAGTGGCTTCTCCGGTTTTAGTGCAATTACTGCAGTTGTAGGAAGTAAGGACAGACAAGACTGTTTGGATCAAGTTGTAGAATTTCATACATAATTCATTAATTCATGCCTAGCTTTTCTTGGCAGGGCTATAGCACCTCTTTGAGAAAGTCAGCCTCTCCTGATTTACAGCTCATTGTGACTGAAAGCTGTCTGCTTTTAATGTATCCCCCGTCTAGGAATGTACGAACCCGTGCTGTAATGCAACGACCTGTACTCTGAGACCGGGAGCCGTGTGTGCACATGGACTTTGCTGTGAAGACTGCAAGGTGAACTGACAGAAACATTTCTTATTTATGTGGGGTGGGCACAATTCCACAATCTTTTCAACTGCAGATGAGTAAGCAAGAACACAGACCCAAGAAATTAGCATCATTAAGCCCCTTGCATTTCTTGTGAGTAATTAAAAATATGGTCAAACCCTAACAGTTATTGAAGGGGCAGACTTCTTTAACAGTGCCTGTGCTATCTGGAGCCATTTCATTTTTCATGCAAAACTTCTTCTTTTCCATGAACTTGTATACTTGGCTGTTTTTCATGCTTATGTGGATGTTGCCCTGTGGCAAGCAGTCATTAAATGATGGACCCTCTTTTTATGCGAAGACTCTTGAAATATTAATTCTGTCAACAGCATATATATTTTTAATGGCTGAGCATCAGCTCTTGTGGACTCCTAATGTGCTATAAAAAGCCAACTTGCTGCAGGCGTTTACCTTCTCAAATTCTCACACCAGCTCTTGCATATGGGCTAATAAAGCATTCAGCAAGTTTCCATTGTGTCTGTGGCAACCATCTGCCTAAAAGCTCAGACCAGCAAGCTGTCAGGACAGCATCAACCTGCTGCAGAACTTTCCTAGGGAGGATTACCTTCGTGTGGTTTTGCTTTTCACCAAAAAGACAGCGGTGATGTAGTTAAAGTTCAACGGTGCTCCCAGAGCACATCTGTCTCTTGTTGCTGGTGATATGTGGATATTCACACTGGGGTTTTCCAAGATTCCCTGCTAGTTGCCTTCACCTCTGAAAACAGAGTTATCTAGATAAACTGGGACAGAAGAGGAGCAGTTTTGTGGACTGGTGGTATTATTAAGTTGAAGATCTTGAAGCCTGTGAGAGAGCAATGTTTCCCTGATCTATCAGGGAAGCTCTCAGGGAGCTGAAACCAGCATCGGGTGGGCTGGTGACCCTGTGAGTGACTGCTCCAGCTGGGACTGGTGATGTTCTGTGCTTAGCTGGCTGCCCTGGTCACTGCAGTGTTATCACAGCTGGCCCTGGCACAGAGTGGTCACCCAGGATCGATGCTGTGTGGATGGCAAGGTTTCTGGTCTGACTTGCCATGTTATGGAGCATCTTTTGCATTAGAGCCCCAAAATATTTCTGCATCTCTGTGTTTAGGAATGATTGCAGGAGGTGCACTGAAAAATTTTGTTCATATTCTAGCAAGAGGTTGGATTTACCTTCTGACCTGAGCCACTTTGCAATGTGGATCAAATAAATACATTTAAAGGGTGGCGTAATCCTCATGCTGTCCACTGCAGTCAGTTGGTGCAGAGCCAAAAAAAAAAAAAAAAAAAAAAAAAAAAAAAAAAACCTTTGTGCTGCATGGGTTACACCACTGCATAACGCTTATTGATTGGAATGACAGCAGTTAAGGTTTTGTTTGTTTTGCAGTTAAAACCAGCGGGGATTTCTTGCAGAGAGTCAAGTAATTCCTGCGACCTGCCGGAGTTTTGCACGGGAGCCAGCCCTCACTGCCCAGCTAACGTGTACCTGCACGATGGGCACGCGTGCCACGGGGTGGATGGCTACTGCTACAACGGCATCTGCCAGACCCACGAGCAGCAGTGCATCACCCTCTGGGGCCAGGGTGAGTCCGGGAACCAGGAGATCTGCTTGTCAGGCTGCAGTAAAAGTTGCTTGTGATTATAGCTGGATTTGGGGGAATTTTATACAGTACCAATCTGTGCCTATTCTTTGCTGAAATGGAGAACTGAACAATGAGGGAATCATTTTGTGATTCATTTTCTCCTTGATTTGCAGTCATGTTCGTTTCTTGCAGCAGGAGGTAGAGAGCGTCCGTAACTAGGTTCATTCCACAGCACCGCTACAGAATGGCTCTGTGAACTTAGGCAAATCGTTTAATACTGATTGATATGGCCTTAGTTCATCCTATAAAGTGCTGAATGCTCCTGACAGAGGTGGAAATCACATCCCTTTTCAGACTGGGAGATAAGCTTCCACCTGAACTCTGAATTGCTCATCCACAGAATGTCTGTTTACATCCCAAAATAGAGTTCAATATTTAACACTAACAGGAGATTCCTGTAGCCCTGTGTGCATTTTATTAATTGGTGTTACTCTGTAAACCTGCCTCCTGATAATTCTCTTAGCAGAGTATGCACTGAAGCAGAGATTTTATTCACCCATGGGAATTCACTCACTTTTTGCAAAAATCTAATACGATGAGCTCCTAAGTTATCCTAAGCAGACGGTAACTCAGCATTTTGCTGTTGCTTGCTGCCTCACTTGGGACAAGCATCACGCTAGGTCGTTCTTTCAAATGGGAAAAACATTTTGAACTCTCATGGAGAGAAGTGCTATTAAGAGCTAGATTGAATTATTTCATTTAAACTAACATTTTTAGCTCCGTTAGGCTCTTTCAGTTCAGTATCTTGCTGTCTTTAACCCTATTTCAAAATTTTCATATCAATTTACAACTCACAGATGTTTCCCTTGGTCAGAGCCCTCATCAGAAGTCTACTGAAGAATTTATCAGTTATCTTCATAAGAGCTCAGACCACTTCCCAAAGTTTTAAAATGAACATTAAAGCATCTCGAGAAATAGTGCCAGTGATGCAGATAGCAGGGAGACGTTAGCTTGCTCGTGTGGGTATAAGAACGTGTTAGAAGAGTTCCAGTTCCTAACAAAACTGCCTACGTGGAGAAAGCCATGCATCTCATGCACTCCTCCGAATCCCACTCGTGTCATAGAGGTAATATGAGCTCATATAGGCATGTGCAATTATAGCCTCCAGTCTTAGTCATACTGGGACTTTTAATCCCCTGGATACAGAGATATTTCTCTCGTATAAAGCAAAACCTCCTTACGAACCAGTTTCCCATGCCATGGAAAGTTACTCAGTCAGACTGCTAGTAATTTCGGTTGCTTAGAAAAATTCAGCTAAAGGTCAGGAAGCTGTATTGCTGTAGCTCCCTTGCCAGGTCTGTTTCCTAACAAAGCACGTCCTCCAACACCCCCGGGCTCCCCAAGTTCTTTCTTGTCTTCCTTCTCCGGACTATTCAACATGGACACTGCTGTGCATGCAGTCTCCGGCGGTCAAGGCTGTGGGGGTCTGCTTGTGAGACAAATGACTTTGTTAGGAACAGGGCTCAAGTGGTCACAACAGACATTAACTGGAATACCCTTATTTGTCTGAAAGTGAACTGCAGGCCTTAGTTCTGAACTCACTGGTGCGGGTATAAATTAGAAATCATGCCTGTAAACCTTGAAATTTCAAGCAGACTAGATTTCAAGAAGGAAGGGGGGGTGGGGGGGGGGGGGGGGGCTTGTATTCTGAATTTTTAAGACCAGGGCTGTAAATATCCCCACCTGCTCACACTTAGATCTTGTTGGAGCATGAGCTGGCAAAAGAGAGCTGGCTGGAATGGGAAGAGGGGTGGGTGGGCCATGGAGCTGAAAAAAAAAAAAAAAAAAGAGAGAGAGAGAAGATTTCAAATCTTGCCTGCTTTGACAGGACAGATAAGAAAACTGTTTCCCTCCAGCTCTGCTTGCAGCAGAAGGAGAGGTTTGACATACCAAGGTGTCGCTGGGCTTTGTATCAAAAAGTTACATTTGAACCTTTAACCGGATTGCTGTAATTGATTAAAGTTTGTTTTTAACAACTGTGTGTGTTGGGGGTGGGATGAGGGAGTAGTTGTGTGTTTTTCAAAGAAAATTTTATACAGTAAAGGGAAAACAGGCCATAGTTCCTTTAAATTTGTTTCCTTTCTCTGTAGAGAAAGCCATGCAAAATATGTTAACTTTTCTTAAAACTATATTCAGCATATTGAATTCCTTATCAATGTGTTCTCTTTTATATCTTTCTTCATTCATAGGCTTACAGATGCCCCATGATAAATGCCAATCTTAATACTTTTAGCTCTAAAGAAAAATAATGAGCTTGTCAGAGATAGTTTACATTAGGCTGAGCAACAGGAATCTGTTTCCAGAAAGGAGTACTTGCGTTTCTTGAGGTTTCTTTGTTACTTTCAACAGATAATTTCTGGAGGAAAATTGGAGGAATACTTTTTGCTGTTCCCTAGCTGCAATAGGCTGGAGAGCTCTGAAAACAGCCATAAATACCAAGTCCGTTCCAGGCTGCTCACAGAACACACAGATTCCTCTTCTCTCATTCTTGCATTAGTTCTCGTTGTTTTTATCTTTAAGGAGCAGCATGCATGGGGGGCTTGTGACCTTTTTTTGTTTCATATTAAAAAATTTCACATTGCACTGATCTGACCTATTGATAGCGGCGTGACTGAGTGATACATCAATAGTAATGCATTTGTGTAATGTCTGGTACTCCACTGGCAGGGAGCAACTAGATACACAGATAAAGCTATTTAAGAGAGAGAAATTATTGATTACCGAGGAATAGAAGATTCTCAGCTTTAAACTCTTGGCAATTTCTGCATTGACAAGAAAGTGATTCTTCAGGGAAGGAAAGGAAATGTTTGTCAGTGTGTTTTCCTACATTTCCCCATGAGGGAAGAAACAATGATTTGGGGGAGCCAATGGCAGGCATTGACTTAATAATTAGAACATGTTTAAATCTGTTGCGTAGACGTGGCCATTTGTTTAGGCAGGAACAATCTTAATTTTATTGTCAATATTTGTTACAAAGGCCTGTCAATGATGCCAAAGCTTTGCATTTTTTTCCAAGTACAACCCTATAAGCAGAGCAGATGGGCTTCCCCATCTAATTTAAGTGACCAGGCCACTTGTATTTTTTAAAGGAATACTTATTTATCTGCTCACTGTAAAATTTGAATCTCATTTAGGATAACCAGTGAAACCAAGCAGCTTGGGTCATCACAGATTTACAGCAATGTCTTTGCTTTTAGGGGTGTGAAAAGCATTAAACCACGTTCCCAGAGCTAGAGAGAGCTAGCATACCTCTTACATGCAAAAATAATAGCTCAACCCCATCTCACTTTTCAGGGACTTGACAGCAGGGATCACCAAGATGAAGAGAAAGGCCAAGGGAAGCTCGAGGAAGTTTGCTTGGATCCTCAATGCAGTAAAACAGACTTAATGAGATATAAAATCTAGGTGCAAACTACATGACACACAGAGCTGTATTTTTATGCTTATATTTATTTATATAGTTGGTCATGGTACTTTTTATCATGCTCTGAGCAAGAAAACTCACATTTAAATGTTTTTTTTTTCCCCTCCACACCCATACATGCTCTATAGGTATATGTTTTTACTTAGTCTGAGGCAATATTGGGAAATGAGTCTAAATACTTCTGTTTCTGCTTGCTGCCTGATAACCGACGTTTCTCTGTTCTTGCAGTCAGCACCATGGTCAGAAATTTCTCTCATCTCTTCTGGGAGACTGTGACAGTGTTTTGTCCTCGAAGCAGGTCTTGTGCTGCTCTGAAATGACACAGCATTTCATGAAATTTCACAGCATTTCATGTTCTGCTTCTGAGAGAGCAGAACATTTTTTTTTTTTTTTGTAATCTTAACATGAAAGAAGTGAGTTCGTCAATATACACATTTGGAGGGGAAAAAAAAAGTCTCCAGGCTGACAACTGCAGCGGTGAGCTTTGACCTGCAGCAGTTTCAAATGGCTGATTTAATCCCTCGAATAAGGCTCGGCATGGAAAACTGACAGGACCTTAATTACAGGGTCACGATACTATAATTATCAACAGCAAAGTGAAATAAACTCTGCTCATCCAGTTCAAAGCACTTAATATCCACTGTAGATCTCACAAATCATTTTGTCTTTGCCTGTAGAGGTAGCAAAATAGAGAAAGACAGGACTTTCTGCTGCAGTTTTTGTGCTGCAATCATGATAAATGGGTTTCCTCCAGAAATGCAACATTACAATTCTCTTCCGTAAGCGTCCTCTGAAATCCTGCTTTTAACTCAGTAGCTCCATCTGCTCAGCTTCTTATAGTTTGCTATGTTTTCATTTATAAAAATGCCCAAATATTGTGAGATAGCAGTCAGGAGAAGGAGCAGCCATCTGAATCCCAAGCAACCATGTGTTTTGGTTTGATACGGGAGACAGAAATTGAAGCTAGATTTTGGTTTCCAGGCCCCAGATGATCACTGGGTACCAGGTGTTTTCATACACAGACTGCTCCGAGCCTGGCAGGGGAGCATTATTTTGTCCTCCATGACATCCGTTTTCTTGTCAAGTAATATTGGTTGGAGTTAAAGCTTACTGGCTGAGCCCTGCAAGGATGTTGCAGATGTGTTTTTCTTCCTGCAGGCAGCTTTCCATCACATGTACCGTGCTTGACTTCTACAGTCAAATAAAATAAAATAAAATAAAAAAGATAAAAAAATAAGTTTCACTACGTGAAAGGGAAGGTAAATACCTTAAACTCTCTATCTTTCAGCAAGCCCTTTATCTCCTTAACAGCATTCTTTAATAAGCAATTTATAGGTCACTTACAGGCAAAGCATGGGACATTCATTTTGCATTTGGCAGCTCATGGAGCCGCACACTGCTCGGAAAAGTGTGTCTGTGCTCTGCGTTGCTGCTGACACATTCTCCAGCCACCCCAGGGACACTCCGCTGGCAGAAGTGGTTGGAGTTCATGGGACCCAGCCAAGGAAAAAGGAGACCCATCGCAATTGCATGTGGTCATGGTAGATCACAGGGGGTGAGGTAGGTCTGAGGAAGTCAAACACTGCAGTTGTTGGAGGAAAAAGCAATTATTTTTTCTTGGACTTTTACCTACAGCATGTTTTTTCTTCCCTGCCTTCCCTCTCCACTCTGAAGCTGGCATAGCATATGCACATGTTAATGTTTGCATCATGCTGAATAGTTAATGTGCCTGCCCTGGAAAGCCGGGGAGGAATCTACATGCTGAAAATGTAAATTTTACTTTTGCTTTTTGCACAGTGCCTTGTCTGGATGCTTTTGTTGATTTTTGATTATTGCTTGTGGTTTAATGAAAAGAAGCAAAAGAATCCTGTGCAAGTCCCTTTAATAGTTCCAGATTTGAGAAAAATTCTGAACTCAGCAAGCTTGATAGTAATCTTTCAAAGAATTTTAGCCTCTTGTCCTTCTCTCCAGGGAACCAGCAACTCACAGGCTGTTCCTTCTGTGCCCTGCTTTCTGAGTTTTCCATTTTCAGTACGTAAAAATCTTAGAAGGAAAAGAGGGTGCCATCTTAAGCCTCTCCAAGTTTTAATATTTTGTCCTTAATAGCATTAGATTGCTGTTCGGCAGTATATAGTATTAGTCAAGCTTCTAACTGTGAAATGCAGATAATTAATTGAGGCTTTAATCTCTGAGCTATTAGTGAAAAGATCCACACTGTCTGGGAGTTTTACAATCATTTTTGTATGTTCTTCGGGAATTTGACCCCCTTTTTTAAAGCCTTCTTCCTCTTTGAAGGCTTTCAAATCTTCAGGATAGTTTAAATAAATTATGTGTTTTAGCCCCAGTTATAGGCATATGCACTTGCAAGTGGCTCAAAACATTTGAAAGATGGAACATTTGAAAAATGGCACATTAATTCTGTCCCTGTTAAAGATCAGAGAACACTGTGAAAATGGTATATTCTCAGCCTCTAGGCTATCACATCATTTGTTGTCAGTTATTTTTGTTTCAGTTTCACTGATCTATCAAAAGTACAAAAATGTATCTAGCAGATACATGCCAAGAGAGTTAGCCAATATACATCCTTACCAACTTGCCTCCTCAAAACAAGTCTGTGTATTGGAGATGTTGAAATGTTGGCAATGACTTGATTGTGCTATTAATTATCTTCATGGAAAGAAAATATGGGACAGTAAAGGGCCCTAATCTAGCAGCAATTATTTGCTGGAAACAAAAGCTACACTTCACATTAGAACAAAGGAATTAAATTCTAATATGGGGACTAATTAAATATTGCAACAGTCAAGCCACAAAAGTACAGCCTCCACCTCTTAGACATTTCAGAATGTATGGATGTAGAAGATTTTGTGTAGTTGGTCATAATCTGGGAAAAAATGTACAGAATATTATCTGCATAAGGGATTAGAGTAGATGTTCTAATAGCACCTTTTAACTTCTAAAATGTGAGGATGACTAAGCTGTCTGCACAGACATTTCCACTACTAATGCCATCAGGGAAGTTCCCGTGCTGCTAGGAAAAGTATTACAAAAGGCTACGATAGATAAGAACCAGATGCTGCCTGTCTTCCCAGATTCCTAGTTCCACTACCCTGGTAGAAATGATCCTGGTTTCAAATCACCCTTTCCTCTCAGGCATGGATTTACTGAAGATTAAGGTGGAGACAGGCTCCTTTTCTCTCCCCAGTACATTAGCTTGACCTATCAGCACCATATTCTCTTTGCCATGTCACTCTGTTGTGTGACATTCTCATTTGCAAATGGATTTTTTTTTCCTGGTTTCTTGTTGTTCTGAACTGCAGTTAAAAAGGCCTTTCTTGAAAACTATTTCCATTGGCTTCATCTCCTGGGCCCTTGCTAGAATCACATGGACCCCTGTAAAAGGGAGTTAACTTACCAGCTGGCCCATGTCTTTCTTCACTAAACAAGATTTGGCATTCACTAAAAGTTTTTGTGTCCTAAGAGGATTCACGAGAGGACCATCATGTAGGAACTCTGAAAGAGAATGAGTTCTGCATTGTCTACTGCACAGGGCTGCCAAGAGAGACAAAGGACTGTGGAAAACCCACACATTCAGGCTCTTCAATTAGCATGCTGATCCAGCACAACTGCTCTGCTGTGCTTCATCGGCATGCGGATCACATCTCACCTTCCTCTAAAACATCACTGGAGCTCAAAGAAAATTATTAAAAACACCTTGTACGAGATGAAAGTTCTGACTGGGTTTCATTTCAGGTGCGAAACCTGCTCCTGGGATCTGCTTTGAGAGAGTCAATTCTGCAGGTGATCCTTACGGCAACTGTGGCAAAGACTCCAAGAGCTCCTTTGCCAAGTGTGAGCCCAGGTAGGGTCTCTTGGTCTCTCCTCACGAACACAGGAACTGATGTAAGGGTGGTGGGAATGGGTATAAAACATCTAAAATGATTTAATTAATGTTTCATTTTGTCTGTTTCCTTCAGAGATGCTAAATGTGGAAAAATTCAGTGTCAAGGGGGAGCAAATCGACCTGTGATTGGTACCAATGCTGTTTCCATAGAAACCAATATCCCCCTCCAGGAAGGTGGAAAGATTCTGTGCCGTGGTACCCACGTGTATTTGGGGGATGATATGCCAGATCCGGGTCTTGTGCTGTCGGGAACCAAGTGTGAAGATGGAAAAGTAAGGTTCTGAAACGTTCCCAGACAGGGAGAACATCACAACCTTCCTGCTGCAAAGCATTTTGTACTAAACTGACTGGTTTTTGCTTTGGGATTTATTTATTTTTCCCCAAGAAATAATTGGTTGGCTCTATTGTTTCTCACACTGAGTCAGATGTTTACTCCCTTTTTCTGGCCACTGTTCTGGATTACAGATTTGCAGATGCAATGCAAGTTGCTTAAATTAATAACTGTTGTTTTGTTTTGATTTTTTAAGACAGCCCCAAGTATCTGTCCAGTTAGGATAGAGGTTCCTTGCAAAATAAGTGCAGCAAAATACACTATACAGAATAGTTAATGAAATTCTGATAAAATCATGCTATTCATCGGTGAAAGCGAGACATAGAAATGAGCATTGCAGTTGAGTTGATGTGTATTGCTACCTAAGTTCAGGGTTTGGTGTTCGTGGGTTGGAAACCCCTATGCCCTCTAAGTGTCCTTTGCACTGCTTCAGGGTGCTCAGCTTGCAATAAGCTCTCAAAATAAGTGTTCTGGCTCAGTGAAGAGATCTTGCAGGCTTAGTAGATTATACAAATACATAAAACCTGGAGTAGTGTGGGGAGGAGACAGTAACACCTAAGAATGAGACAAATTAAATCAGAAATCAGGCGAGCAAAGGGGATTATTTTTTTTATTATTATTTATTTATTGTATTTTTCACAGAGCATTCTGTGAGCTCTGTCAATGGGTTGTCACAAAATGTAAAATAGTGAATGTGTTCAAGAAATGAATAAATAGCTTCACTGGGGAAAAATACATCAAGAGTTACTTACTTCTGGCTTAGAAAATCCCGGTACTGCAGGTGTGTGCTGGGGACGTGCTGCTCTGTGCTGCTGTGCTTTTACACAGTTGCTTTTGCATCCGCTACTATTTTCATAGATTTTTCTACCAGTGCTGCAAACTTTCTCAGTGTGTATGGAATTGCAAAATTATCATTAACTTCACTTTAGATTTCAAACTGTATTTATCTGATCTGCTGATTATGCCACCCCTCCTCTTTTTCTTGCAAGAAAAGCTGTTTCTGTAAGATCTATTTTAAAAATATAAACCCATTTATGTTCAGCCATCAAAACTGATTTTTGCAATCATATTTTGCAAACATTCTGATTTATCTGGCATGAATGTAGTCCAAATTTCATGTGGCTGTCTCATTCATGGGCTTTCTTTGGAGAGAAAACGAACAGAAAAAGGTGGGAGACAGCCATGAGTTTTAAAGAGGGGAGGAATGGAAAAGAGTCCAAGAACTATTGAAATGAAGGTTTCATTCCCTTAGTGGATTACTGGCAAAGAGGAAAAAAACTGCTTTGATAATTTGTGGTAAATTCAAATAAGCCTCTGAATTTCTGAATGCTTTTGAATTATGTTGGATTACCACTCTGCATTGGGAACAGTTTTAAAACATGTCCCTTGTGCAACTCCAGTTCTGGTACAAGAAAACAACCCTTACACAACATTTCTAAGTCAATCTGTTATAAAACTTCTTTTCAAAGAAAATTCAACGCTGGGAAAGAACCCCATTATGTTTTACTAATGAGTATTTAATCTTTCTAATCTATCTAATCATACACATGCACACTATAGAATACGCAGGCTAATACTTATGAAATTGTATGTTTTACTTTGAGGACATTAGTGCGTTTGTATTATGGATTAAGAATATGAATTTAAATATTCTTGAGTTTTCTAAGCTGAAGATACACAATTTGAAATGCAGCCATTTTAATGTGATCAAAATTCTGTGTGCTACTGCACTATGAATATTTGAATTGTGAATACTGCTGTAATCAGACCATATTCTCTACATGCGTGCATGTTGATGCCAATTCACTCTAATTTCCTTTCCATTTTTCCTTCTCCCCAGGGGATAAGTGCCCTGATTAAGCATCCCTGTCGTCTCCTTCAACACTTTTCCCTGCTTAATGCTAATTATTGTGACTGACTTTTAGTACTACTGAACTGAACTGCAGTTAAACATGAGCAAAATTGTGCAGTGATTTTTTTTTCTGATCAATATAGCATAGTAACAGTCATTCCAGTTGTATTTTTTTTACAAGTTTCAATAGAATAAATTCTCATTACTGACGTCCTCATCAGCCATTTGACAGTTTGATGGTGTTATTAGATGGTGCCACTCTTGTTTTATACCAGTTTTCAGCTATATTGGCAGAGTAAAGTTTTTCTGACTGGACAGCAAAATATTTTGCATGAGTACTTTGCATATGCTACTAGCTTACTTCCATTTCCTGTCAGGTTATTATTATTATACATTATGCATCGTTGTTTTATATTTGACATGAAAAATTTGTTTAGCTTGGGGAAACTGTCAGAAAGATCTCAGTTTTGCTGATGAACAATGATGAGCCATATGTATCAATGAGCTCAGGTAAATATCCAGGCTGTCCTGGGGCCAAGTTCCGCACTGGCATATAAGGGATATATCGTGCCATTGATATCAATACAGTGACGCTAATTTACACCACAAGGGGACCTGAACTGAATCCTACTCAATGCATTTCCTAGTCATCAAAAAATGCAAATTGCTGTGTTTTTTGTTTTTTTTAACTGACTTTAAAAAATATATATATAAAAATAATAATTAAAAAAAATAGTGCTTCCACTTGAGTGAAACTGCCTGTTTAGTTACACAAGCTCAGCATATTAACCAACAATGAACTATTGAATGAACTATGAACAACAATGAACTATGACTGAAATTCAGTATTGGTCAGGGTACAATATTTAAATTCCACAGATTTGGACCTAAAAGGTTTACAAAGAAGACACCTAACACTGCTGTCCTTATCTTTTTGTCAATGTAATGCTGTCAATGCAACATATGTGTTGGGAAATCTTCACAACCACTCTAGGAGCCATTGACAGATGAACAGATATACAGAGTTGGAGAGGAACATGTTCTGTGGTGAGCACCATCAGTTCTGTCCCTATTAAAACCCCTCTTTTCTTATTTTGCAGATTTGTCTTAATCGCCGGTGCCAGAATACAAGTGTTTTTGGTGTACACAAATGTGCAACTAAGTGCCATGGACGTGGAGTAAGTATTATGGGAACCCTCTTTTTTTCCTTTTTTTTTTTTTTTTTTTTTTCTATCAATAAGCACTAGATGACATAATTTTAAGTAATACATTTGAGATCTATGATTCTTTGTAATATAGCAGTCAAAGTCATTGCAGTATTTTTTTCTTATTTATTTCAATTTTCCATGTCCCTTATGTGAACTACAAGAAGTGAAATTATTTTTATGTAACAAAGGAATATTTATCAGTTAGTAATTATCTTATACTTAATTAACAGTCTGTGATAAAAAGGAATTTTGTCATCTTCAAAGAAATTTTGTCTAACCTTCCGTCATGAAAATTTTCCATTAACATTTCAAAAAAGACAGTTTCTACGTGGGTCCAGCAATGCTTAAATATGCATTTGAATTGAGATATCTCAAAAAAACATTACCAAAATTATCAAAATGAAGTATATAGACGAGTTTCATGTTATGAAAGTGACAGAGGATGAAACATTTGATATCAGTTAACAACAACAAAGTGTTTTGAATGCTAGGTTATATTATTAAAATGTTAATTATGTCAAGCTATGCCTTATTAACCTTGATTTTCTAATGATTTGTTTGTTTCTGTGAAAAGTTCTGGAAATTCCCTGTCCTTTCCTGTGAGTGAGTTTTAATTTACTTTATTTTATCATCCCACACTTACAAAACTGTGCAACGTTAATGGTGATGCATCTTATCACTGTGCTGGAATAAGCATCAGCTTAGACTGGCATCTTTATGCCTGTGTGACAGAGAACCTACACTGACTCCTGAGTAGTCTAAAAAAAGGATTTCATGGAACCATAGAAGGGACCTCCTGGAGTGCTTTAATTTAAAAAATAATGCTTAACAAATTATATTTTCAAATATCTTGCTGTTTTGGAAAAGCAAATCATTTCTTTTTGCATTTTGTATGACCATAGCAAGGCTAAGCTATGTGAAGGATGTTTTAATACTCTGCAGACAGAGCCAGTATAGTTTTGCTGAAAGCCCGCCAGCTGACCTTGCCAGAAAATGCATATTTGCAGACTCTGTGAACTAGTTCATGTCTTATAAACCCATCTATTGTGTAGCTTTTCCATGACGGTGTCTGATCAGTGATGATCAGTGTTAGCACAGAATTAAGGACCGCATTGATAACTAGCCCTAAGCCCCAAAACTTGCCTTAGAAATAAATTTAAGCATCTACTTGCAACTGTGCTTTCTTTGTCCTGTGTAAGAATATTTTTGGCCTGTTCACTTTATGTACTCAGCTGATACAGCATGGACCACTAGCCCCAGTATTACTGTCATAGCCACTACTTGGGTATTAATGAAAGGGAATAAAAAGCAGCCCTTCTCTTGATGGGTGTTCCCACAGGAGTGTGGGACCTACTGTGGGAAAAGCCTGGTCTACCAGCTCCTTTCTTCTGTGCAGTGGGAACTGGCTGCTATTGAAGATGGACTTTGGTCTCCTGGGGCTCTCTTACTCTGCAGGGAGCCTTTGGTCAATCAGGTCTCATTAGTTTTTCCTTAGCCCTGTTAAAAACCACCAGAACACAAATGTGGTACCAAACGGAGAGTTTTCTCTGCCCTGCTTTCAGTTTCACACCTTCTTCCAGCAACTGGTCCCTCTGCTGGAGGGTCTGAGCAGTGGACAGCTCAATGTGTAGTCTAACACAAGCCCTTGATGGGTAGGAGCATTCAAGTGGGCTGACAAAGCTTTATGGTATTAACAATCTTGTTCCTGGGAGGGCAGAAGGAATAAAGGTTAGAAAGCAGATAATGTTGCTACTGGAGGCAAAGAGAATAAGACTTAAGAGGTGTGTGATTATCCTTATTGTGATTATTCAGGTTGTCAGCTGGTGCAACTCAAACTGTTACCTGCCATATAAATAATAATACTTTTTTTTTATTATTATTATTATTTTATTTTTTTCCTTCTTGTCTTGCCTTTGGAGTTGCTTTATGCCATAGCTGTGACGAGGAGCGGATACCGGTACCTCTCCTTTGTGACAGGAGCTTTATTTCTTTCAGATGTGTCACTATCTGATTAAGAGGCGGTATTGGCCAGTGCCCTTCTCCGATGTATAGTATAATACTTTTCATGTTAGGTCGTCTTTCTTTTCCTTTGAAGGTCTGCAACAATAAAAAGAACTGTCACTGTGAAGCTGACTGGGCCCCCCCCTACTGTGACAAGCCAGGGTTCGGTGGCAGCGTGGACAGCGGGCCCATAAGGCAAGCAGGTGAGTAGCAACTCATGCTTTACCTGTCATTTCCATAATAAAGAACGCAAGTACAATATGCTGTCTTGTGAGTAATGAGCTTGCAAGATTGGGATAGTCGGTAAAGTCAAATGGCTTATTCTAAATGCATTGGTGCCAGCTTGAAAATCTAGCGAAGCAAAATCAAAGCCAGCCGAGTCCGTCGGTTTTCTTGCATAACTAAAGGCACAGTAGTCCAGGTGAGTCTCATTTCGTGTCATCTTTCTCTTTTTTTAAGATATGTGGTCATGTTTAGAAGCTCCCTGAAAAGGTATTGATCTAAGCCAAGGGTGAGGAGCTAAATCCCACGCTCGTGCTAGCCCTGTTGCCATGGTAGATGAACGTTGCAGTGCTCTGGATTCACACTGAGATATGCCAGGCTCTGGAGCATTTTCCAAGAGTATCAGGACAGAACAACCTTATTGTATGCATGGCCTGTAACTACAGCTGTGTGCCTAATGAAAACTCAGTATATAGATTATACACGCAAAAATTTTGCATATTCAACAGTATATTTGATATTATGCTTCTAAGAAGAATCAGCTTAAAATGACATTTTTATAAATAACTAATTAAAGACACATTCACCAGGAGTTCTCTTACCATACAATAGTAGAAGGAGATGCACATTTTCTGTAATTTGAATTTCAGTTTCCCCTTGTTCGGTCTGTAGAACATTGGCATCAGTATCTTACTTCATCTTTGGCCAGCCTCAGAAGGAATTATTTCTACACATGGTGCAATTTTATAGGATTTGATGATCATCACCTGCCAGTTTTTCTCCAGAGTACTGTAACTTTAGTGACTTCCACAGAGATATTTCTGATTTATTTCTGAGCAAGTGACAGGACCAGAAGTCTACTCACATATACGTATATAACCTAAAACTTGCTGGAAAGTGATCTGCCTGTTTTTATACGAATAATGCTATTCAAAACCAAAATGGATTGTATTCTCTACATGCCAGATCCTGCAGTGAATTGTAATGCTGGATTTATGACATCACAGTCATTTCCATTACAAAGCTGTGCATTATGATTTCTCTGTTGAAATTTTTTTATTATTATTTTATTTTATTTTAAATACCTACCAACTGGTAAGATAGCAAAGAAACTGTGCTCAGGCACCGAACAAGTGTGATTACTTGTATGTTAAATATTTTTCTGTTAAGATATGCTCTAAAGCATTACAGTCCCTTTTCAGTTTATCTTGTATCAAAGTAGCTAGGGAGCTGCAAAATATACTATAATAATGCGCTGCACAGACAAAGCTAACTGGAAAAGGCAAATATAGGGTATCTTTTATAATTCTTGCATTTTGTCTTTTGGAAGCCAACGCTTCAATTTAACAGAAAACCATGTTAACAATAGCTTAATGCGGTGTGGTATTTTGGCCATTTTTCTCTAAAGACAGAGCTACATTCAATAATTCTGGGAATAAACAAATATGGAAATTGCTAGAGGACCTAATTTTCTATCCCTGACATTTGAATTTAAATATGAGCTCTTGATGGGGTGGTATGGATTATGATTTGAGTAGTCTGCACATCTCTAAATCAAATTACAGAAGGATTTGATCAATAAAATACATTCATCTTAGTCAAACGTGGCACATGGACTCATTAGTATTTAGTAACTGATTTTACCCAGCTGACTTGGAGTAAACACATGTTTGACTCTATATTTTTCTAATAAAGAAGCCTTAAATATTTAATTGTTAGGTAGAGAAGTTAATTAATTTTAATTGCATAATCTGAGTTTATTAATTTTATTAATCTTTTAGAAATGGTGAGGGATTTGCTGTTCTGCAGTGCTACAGAGTAAAAATCGCAGCACTTCGAGCCCCACGTGCAGCTCGTTGAGCCAGTGCTGCTGACTGTGTTCACCATCTCGGCGCGAGCTGAGGCCAGTCGATGAGAGCCAGCTGGCTGAAATTCAATCAGGATAAGACCGAGACAGTGATGATAGGTTACCAGAGCAAAGATTAAAGATGCATCTCCTACTGTGGGAGTATGCACTTTTTAGGTCGGCAGTCCTGCAAAATCACAACATCCTCTCCTCCAGGCGATGATCGTATCACATAGCAGCAGCTCTGATGCTTATGGCTTACTTCTTCCTAAAAATAAGGCTTGCTTTCAGCTGCAAGTCATCTAGTCAGGGCTTGCATCTCCACTGAGCCTCACTTAGGTCCCAGCAATGTACTTAACATAGCTTAAAGCACTCTGAAAACTGGAACAAGTACAGGAGGCTGCAGCCCTTTGCCTAGGCAGCACATTCCTCTGAAAGCACACAGCCCCAGTGCTGAAGACACTCCTCCAGCTCCTTGCTTCCCTCCAGATTAGACGTGACAGCCACCTGGGCTGGACCACACCAGTTCAAGTGCAATGAAACCCCTGTTATAATGAAAATCTGGTTAAAAAGGAGCAGGAGCTTATTTTTGAGGGACAGTATATTGAAGACATTGCACTTAACCCACAGCATGAGCTAGGTCTCTATTCTGTCCTTCTTCCCTTCCTCTCCCTCCTACCCTGGAAGCAGGCAGCCCATGAGGAAGGCACCAGCTGGCACTGCTGCATATACATAACCGTATACTTGCTCCATATACATAACACATTTCAATAAAGATGGCTCCTAATGGAAGTAAACTCAATGTGTTCTGTTGCAGATAACAAGAGTTTAACCATAGGAGTGTTGATAACTGTTCTGTGCCTTATCTTTGCTGGGTCAATCATGTATCTGAAAAGGAAGACTTTCATGAGATTACTGTTTACAAGTAAGAAGACAACAATAGAGAAACTAAGGTATGATCATTTTGCCTAATTATACTCCCTGTTATTATTATCTTTAAAGATATTAGTAAAAAATAGCTGTAAACATGGCAAATCTCATCTTGATGTTCATCACAGAATGGTCTGAATATCTTTTAGAAAGAGCAAGCCTTAAAAATATTCACTGTGTAGTATCAGCAGAATTTTTCCTGGTTTAACTTTACTGATTGTCAGTAATAATGTGGGTTTTGGTGTGACGACATACCTCTTTTTGTGATTAAAAAAAAAAAAAAAAGTTCAAAATTGAAGGAAGTTTTACCTTCATATTCATTTGCTTGAAATAGTCTCATTATATTGCATGGCCTTTTATCTAAACTCAGTCGAGTGAGCTGAAACTTTCATATTTGAGGTCATTACTGTTTAAATGCTAGATTCATTAGGAGAGTCTCTTGGGTGTTACAAAGCTGCATTTCCACAGATTGCAGAAGCTAATTTAACAGACTACTGGTTTCAAAAAAATCAATATTTATTTTTATTCTTGCAGGAGCACTAGAGAATTTTTACTTTCCTTGTTTACTATGAAAAGTCAGAAAGTCCTTGCAAAATCTCATTCTGTAAAGAGGTTACTGTTTTTAAAAACATGCTATAAAGCAGAATGTCGTATTCAATAAATATATGCTTGTATTGCAGGTCTGTGAATCCAACAAGGCCTTCCAGTTTGTCTGAGCCTAATCACATTCACACCACATCTCTCAGTAAAAACCTCATCATGAAGCCACAAAACATACCAAAAGTAAGTCCCTGAGTAGTTAAAAAAAAAAAAAAAAAAAAAATCTCTTTTGGATTTCATTTAAGTAATTTATTCTAAAATAAATTACATGACATCACTGCATACTGATGTCACATAGAACTAAAACATGCGGAATGGGAGAAGTAGGCCTCAGAATATAGTAATGGCTTCCAGGTTTTGCACGGGTGGGGATGTTAAGCACATGAAATAAATCGTTCAGTCTTTGGGACAGAGCCAGCCACCTTACACCAGAACACCACATCTAAATGGTGAAGGATTAGTGCTTCAGTAGGATTCTGGAAGCTGTTAATTACCATTCCGGTTGCAAGGGAGGTGTCGAAGGTAGATGAAAGCAGAGCAGAAGAGAAAAACAAGTGAATAATGTGGGTTTTTAAGCAGTAATGCTTGTATCAACTCCTGGAGATTGTAGGTGTTTTCTGGGGTGGGGTTATTTCTGCAGAGAGATGGCCCGAGACGACCGCTGCCGTATCAGATCGTTGACATTAGCAACCCTGTGAAGACGGATGATTTGCCACCATTAAAAACGCCGCAGCGAGTCCTGCCACCCCTTCCCCAGCTGCCATGTCATCAAGCTGTGCCTGAAAGACCCTTGCCAGCTAACCCCTCCCTGAGGTTCTCCCAGGTAACCACAGTTTTTCTTTTACCTTCTGTTGAACATTGAATATCTGCACGTGATGAATAGGAATTCAGCAGTTTTCTCATCTTTCCCATTAGCCTTTTGCCATAATATTTTCTTTATACCTTATACACTATTAGGAATGTGGCACAGATAATAAAGATTCCTTAAGTTCCCATTTTGCTCCAGAAGGTTATATTGGCTTCTGCCAGCTGTGGCAGCAATCTTAAGGATAAGGATCCTGAAATCTCTTTCCCCCACTCAGAAGACACAGCAATACAAAAAAGTTCCATGTTAGGGGCAAACACAAGCTCATCTTGCCTTCTGCCCAACCAGTGAGGAAGCCACAGGGGTTGTTAGCAAGGTGCCAAATACAGTGAGATAGTTGAGGAAGTCAAGTTGCAGACATCTTGCCCAAGAGCAGAAGGTATATTAGCTTGATGTAGTTCTGCTCTGCAGAAGGGTGTGTAAATTGCTTTTTTTTTTTTTTTTTTTTCCAGAGCACAGATTTGAAAAGACAGAATTGTCTACACTTACTTCATTAGACCTATCTTTCCTCACAATGTTTAAATAGAGCTGGTAATCTTTTTTGTAATAAGATGCATCTCAAAGCAGTATTCAGGGTAGATGAAGTTGTCTGTGCCGTTGTCTATATTAAATTGTCCCTTTTCTTGTCAGTAACTTCTCTCTTATGGTTGCATTTGTACCGTGACTGTGTCTTAGAAAAGCAATCAGGCATCCTGCTAGTTCTGTTTTGTGAATGTTTTGCTATTCTGGATAAAGTACAAAATTAAAATGAAATGCATATTATTATTGCCAAGCTATCTTAAACGGGTAACCCACCGGTTTGTGTGCAAGGTCTACAAATCTGTACCCAGACAGCTGTGTCTTGAGGGACTGTGCCTACCAGTAGGCTAGCTAGGCTGTCCAAGGACAGAGTGTTTTCTTCATGCAGCAGCCTTGTGAGCTACTCCAAGACACTTTCCCAAT
The DNA here is from genome assembly GCF_011077185.1 of Oxyura jamaicensis. Classification (NCBI taxonomy): domain Eukaryota; kingdom Metazoa; phylum Chordata; class Aves; order Anseriformes; family Anatidae; genus Oxyura; species Oxyura jamaicensis. The sequence goes on along the minus strand of NC_048898.1, from coordinate 32,833,869 downwards.
GATTTCTAGAAGGATGTGTCTACGAGAAACAGTTGTTGAATTGTAGTGCTTTGAAAGGCGGGTGCAGAAAGAGCAAAGAAATAAAGAGGAATGAGGCAGTGCTGAGCTGCCATGCCATTGTGCTTACATATTACATCAGTAGTAAAAGCATTTTAAAAAGTTTTAATTTGGACTGTCTGAACATCAAATCACTGGGGCTAGATCAACTTTTAAAAGTAGGGACAATTTATTAACCTCTTTCTAATTATTTAATCTTTTTCTTCTTCACTTTTCTATCTTGCTAGCAATTTATCTCCCATTTTAAGGGAGTGGGAAATATTGATTCTTTCAAAACTTTTTTTTTTTTTTTTTGAAAACTGGACTGGTACTGGTTTGTGTTGTTTTTGTCTTTAGCTCCAATGGTTTCATTGTTTATTTTCTTGCATTTCTTGGAACATTCCACATATTTCATGTTGGTCAAAGATTTTGAGCACAAGTGCTTTTCCTATTAGTTAATCAAATGGTTTCCTTTAAACAATCAAACAAACAAAAAGTATCTAGCAATTTACAAGCTTATGCTGCCTCATGCTAGCAGAAGACAGACAGAGAAAAGGCATTCCAAGAAAATAAAACATTTCTCATTCTGACCTGCCCCAGCCTGTCACAGCCCAATGCACCACTACGTGCCCTCCCCTTCAAACCTCACAAAGTGCAAGGTAGAGTACTAGCTCTCTGCTGCCATCATTACCAGCATCTGACAGAGCTGAAAGTGCCAAAATGCTTTTTCAGTTTAGCAGCTGAAATTAATTGAGACTGTTACTCCATCAAGCAAAATATTGATGTTTTCAATTTTCAGTTGCAGCACGAAACAGAAACAAGACAAACAGTGGGTGAACTCAAGGAAACTTAGTGAGTAGGCAAGAGTGGCTTCTTTCAACATTATATCCCTACTATTAATTCGAGATTATCAGAAATGGCTGCTTTTTATACTCTAGGAATACAGAAAATACTGCATAGGAAGCAATTTTTTTCTTCCCAAGCTAGCTATTTTACGCCCTCTAAGCTTAGAGGAAGTAATTTAGCTTTAGAATAGTTTTAGTCTAATTTCAAAGAATATCCTGAGTTGGAAGGAACCCACAAGGATCGTCAAGTCCAACTCCTGGGTCCCCAAAGGACCACCCAAAAATCAGACCCTATGTCTGAGTGTTGTCCAAACGCTTCTTGAACTCTGGCAGCTTCCTAACACCCAGCCTGAACCATCCCTGTCGCAACTTCAAGACATTTATTTAATATAGACAGCAATTAAAGTATTCCTTCAACACTAATTCCTTGTAACCACATCCATAAGGACATCAAGAGAAAGCACTTAAAAAAAATATTTCTACATATTTAAGATCACCTAGGTGCTTTGTGTTGTAGAGCGCTGCAGAAGAGTAGAGAAAACCATTCACTTTGTGTATGGCTTCACATCTGCCTCAGTGTCAGTCTAGTTCTCCCATCTGAGAGATATATCTGACCACAAGCTACTTTCCTGCTGCTCCTGGCTTACAGCATTGGGTAGCTAAGGAACAATGGTATACTGTAAAACAAGTCTTTTTCCCTCTAGTGACTGTTGAGACAGAAATGAATGGATTGGTATTTTACAGTAAACTTTCCTTCTAGATGCAAGTAAAATATTTTTTTTTTTTTAAAAAAAAAAAAAAAGGAAATTAACTGTTGCCAAGTTTAACATTTAACAATCTTTTGACTGATAAACAGCGTCTTCTTCTTTCAGATGCTCTCATGAGGCGAACATACTTTACTTATGGGCCAGATTCACGATCCATATAAATCAGCACAGCACCACTGAATCAAGAACGCAGCGCAGGTTTATACAAACCATGCGTTCAGTCCATGCATTCTGATTTCATCACTTCCAATTGGTTTTGCTACTGGTTGCATTCAAGTGCAGTTTCTGATACTGTTATCTTATTACCAAAATATATAATGTATTTTACAGGTCAGCCTTATTACAGGAAATATGGCTTTGTGTTTTCACTTTTTCCCCACTAAATTGGAGCTGGGCTCACCTTCTGCTCTTTCTGCCACAGTTATTCTTGTTAATACCTGTCCTATGTCACCTCAGGCTGCCTTCAGACACAGTGGGCTAATACGGATGAAGTTCTTATCTAAATAGATTGAAGAAGGACCTTTCTCACTCAGTGCATTCCAGGAAAGAAACTTCTTCCAATTGCTTATTCAAAAATGTGTCTGTGAAACAAATTTAAGCTGCACACACCAGCTGACTTTGTAAGCTCTGGATGAAAACAGTGTTTTTCTCTCAGCTTGCCACATTAGGTCTGTCAAGCCACTTTTCAGCCTCTTTCTTAGGTATACTAACTCAAGGACAGCATTTTTACAAACCCTTGAGGAGAAAAAATTATTTAAAAAAATAAAAAAATAAATCAGATGTTTGGCTGGTCCCCATCAGTTACATTTGTAGTATGACTGCTGCTTGAACATCTTCCAGGAGAAACATCCATGTGAGATGCTCGCTCCATGGCTGAGTCCAGCTGAACACCTGTTCCAGATGAGACCATGCGGACTAGCCATTTCACCCAACTTCCCCTGTAAAAAAGGGTGGGAAAAAAAAAAGGGGGGAAAAAAAAAAAGGAAAAAAAAAAAAAAAAAGGCAACTGATACAACCCCATTAGTTCTGAGCTGCTGGGAAAGTCTTTCACTCCCTACTCTCAGGTATTACAGCTTGTGATTAGACACAGGGCACAGCTAATAGGTACTAAGAGCAAACAAACTAGGACAGTTTTCCTCTCTTTTTGTTCATTCATCCATACCAGATCTTAAGCTCTTCAGACCAATCCTTGCTTCTCTAGACTGCTGAGCCCCCATCAGTTCCCCTTCCTAGTTATGATACCTAAAGCTCTCTTCTAATTGAATAGTGAATACGAATTATGCAATAACAATTAAGTACTGATCAAGCAAACAGCTGAATACTCATGTGATCACACTAATTCAGGTGATTAATCATGTAAAAGTACTCAAGGGAAAAGACTGCTTTTGTGGAGGTAGTCAGGGGAATAAAGGCTTTAAAGTGTTCAAAGACACATTCCTTGTTGCTGTCTTTATACATCTGTTGTTTCTGTGCTTTCCTTTTTTCTTTCTAAAAATGCTGCACCACTCAAGGTGATGATGCTGCAAAGAAAGTTGTATATAAATTTTCATGTAATAAACATAGTGACTTTTAAAAGCTTAATCTTTACGGTAAAGTTAAATCAATTATCAAAAAGTTATCACTTTCTACTGCTAACTTTTTCCATAGTGGTATACTTTACTTCAAAACACATTAAGGTTTCATCAAATTTAGTGCACAAAGTAAGTTTTGCTAAGAAATCTTGATGGTTAAAATTTCTTTTAACAGTTTTAGTTGTCTAGTTCTGTATCGCTGGAAAGGACTGTGTTTTGAAGAACTATCTTTGCTAGTGTTTCATTAAACTCTGTGACTTTCTGCAGGACAGCTCTGTGAGATAAAGCTACAATGAGCATAAAACAAGCTGATGTTTATTTCAACATTTACCAGGCCTGATTATTTCAAGAATATTTGCAATATTTTTCTCCCCTAAAGATGGAGCTTTTCCTCACATGCAAGCTGTTTATAGCAAAACGTTTTTCTTGTTTTGTCATGGAAGATCTTCTGGATGCTGGTTGAGACTAATTTTTACACAAAATATGAGATTTGGCTACTACAATAAGTTAGAATAAGTTTTGTTTTTCATGTTGCTATTTCTCATTCCCCCAAGAACTAGTATTTATGCTGAGAGTAAAAAAGAAATGCAACATTATATACAGCTTTAAAGTGTAGCTTGTGGTAAATTTGAAATTATTACATACAATGTAGATTTAGTTAAGGTCTAAATTTTTTTTTTTTTTTTTTTTAATCAAAATGCTTACTGATAGTCACCCTGCACTTCCTTTTTCAGAGTCAACATTTATCACAAAAACAGGGATGCTCAGTGTGAATAATTAAAACTTGTACATAATTTGTGAGTAATACATGCCTCTTGTTTTCATAACATCCTTCAGGAGATCCTTAACTAAATTAGGCATGTAAACTTGTTTCTTTTTGGTCATCTTTACTCATGATAGTTATGGCAAACTAATAGTGACGAGTAAAATCGCTCTGTGCAACGTTTTTAGAGAAAGTGTGACAATGCAGTTTGAATAGTAGATGGATCTGGAGGTTTTGGATACATTGGAGAGTCTCTGTGTGACCTGAGCAAGTCATTTAATCTATCCCAGTTCTTCAAGATGAAGCAGGGTTTCAAGGACCACACAGAAAAGACATTAGCTCATGCCCGATAGCAGATGACTTCTGTTCCTTATTAATAAATTGTTTAATTCCACCAAATAAAAGCACAGCAGCATCTCTAAACAAAAATTTCCACAGATGCTTCCAATCCAAACCAGACTTAGGCAGTTTGCTTCTGTGGTCATCCAAATTGTATTTTAAAGTAATTCCTAGTATTTCCACCTTTACATATGTGCATATGTATATTTATTTTTTATTTTTTACAACTATATGTATTCAGTCTATGTTGTTCTTTATTTGCTAATACATTTTTAAAGAGATACAAAATCCCTAAAACTTTATTTTAAAATATAGGTGCCTGTTTACTGGAAATACGTTATGGCTTACTCATCTAAATATATCTGGTCACAACTACAGTGAACTTACCTTTGCTCTAGCTCAGTAGTTGCTATGTTAAATCCATTATGCCAATTATAAAGACTAATACGATGACCTTGTGTTTTATAACAGGAAAACCACAAGCCAAACCCCCCTCGGAAGCCTCTACCAGCAGATCCTCTGAGCAAAGCTCGTTATAACAGTGCGTGCACCCCAGTGCTTGGACACACAAAAGCTGTGCCTCCCATTACTCCTGTAAGGTTAGTTCTGCTCATCAAAATGGCTGGGCTTGTAGCACTCAGTTCAATAAGGCAGGTCTAAAGTGTCCTAGAGCAGATCCTCTGCGCTCTGAGGAGCTATGCTCTGCTGTAACTATTGCTGAGGGCTATGCAACAAACATTTTCTACCTGCTCATATAAAAACATGCAGTATTGGACTGATTCCCAACAAGAGTACACTAGAGCACAATTGCACTGACTTCCACAGGACTATGAGAATTTATAATGCATATGGAGGACTTACTGGAAGCATCTGGCAAAAACACTGCCCAATTACTACTTGCAATACCTTGGAAGAGAAAGAAGTCAATAAGTACCAGTTTTAGAAAACTCTTGCAGGAAAAATGAAAGAAAAAAAAAGATCCCACTTAGCCAGCCCCCTTACAGAATTAGGCTGAGAACCAAGTGCTGCTGTTAAAATTTACCACCAGTAAAAGCAATTTTCCGCTCACACATTTCACAGTAGAACATCACTTTAAATCATCTGAAAATAACACCCCAAATATTCAGAAAAGACATAAGCTATATACATCCAAAAAGGAATGTTAAGAATAAAAATTTAAAAATCTAGAAGTGAAATGACTATCCCTACTAGTGATGGAGGGGGAATAATCAAGATTTAAAGGCTCAGCAATGCACACAAGTCCTGTGTATGAATTATTTTACTAAATCAAAAATATGTTATTGGCAAGCAATCTTTTTCAAGAGGTTTTGCCATTATTTTATATTTCAAAACTATCAGAAAGTAATCCATTCCATAATGGTAATGAAGTTGAAAGAATGAGGAATGCAGGGATTTCATTATATAGGAAAGAGCATGTTGGTGTATATACAAATATGTAAGTATGTACGTAAATGAAAGAATACATAGTAATTAAATTGGATAGGAAACTAAGAAAAAACAGGTAAACAGTTGCAGCAGAGATTTTCAGTAGGTCTACTATGTTATAAAGGCAGATCTTGTGGCTTTTCTGACAAAAAAAAAAAATAAAGAAAGAAAAAAGAAAAAAGAAAGCTTGAGTTTTGAAAACTAAACAAAAAATGCTATTAGGCAGTGCAGTCCAGACTCTTTACACAATGAAAATAATGTGTCAAGATTATTTTTCAAATCTGTATAGTCCCTAGAGAAATATATGCAAGAGGCAAACAGTTTAGTTGTAGGTAAACTGATATGCCAAATCATAGGTCCCAGCAGCACAGAAAGCTTTAACAATCCTGTCAAATTTCTTTTAAAGTATGCATTCCCATACCCCACTGTCCAAAAAGATCATACAATGATATTACACCATATTGTGCTATGAGAGAGACAGACTTGCCATTTATTTTATATATATTTTTTTTGAGTATTAGTTAGTAACAAACTTAGAGATTTCCCTCCATCTTTTTGTTGCCGCTTTCTGAGATTACTCACTTTCTGGTAACAGAATATTTCATATGTCAAGACTTTTTTTAATTGATTTCTCACAGGTCCGTACTAATTGTACAATAATTATTGAATATCACCATTTTCTCCTTCTCTAATAAAGAAACATCCAGCCTTAGATGGGTTCCTCTTAGGGACTGGGACTGTATACAAAGCTGTATCAAAAATTTCTGACTTCGCTGCTATTGACTGTTTAAACAATTCTAATTGCTTTAGGGGAAAAAAAAAATAATAATAATAATAATAAAAAATGTTGAAGTCATTGTTATTTTCTTGCCCAACAGTCTTCAGCTTCCTATGAATAAAAAGTGAGCTGCGGGGAAGATAAAAGTAGTATTTTAAGCCACAGGAATTCTGGTAGTGAGGCACTTAACATTGCTCAGAAAAATTAAAAATAGAATCTAGTTAGTTTCCTAATACTTCTAGCAAAAAGACTGTAAGAATGCACTTTGATTAAGTTCCTGGCTGTGCCTTAGTAAAATAATCTAGTAAAATAATCTGAAAGTAATAATACTTCCAGTTGACTGCTTCCGCTGCTTTAAACCAACTGCTACTCTGCTGCCTTTAGTGGAGTTTTTGAAGGGGTGCAAAACTGGTGGGCACCTGGAAAAGTAGAGTTTAAAGGACAACACCTGAAACACTGAGCTAGCTTATCCCATTGGCCAGGCATCACTTACCACCTGAGCCCAAGGGTATCCTGAGCCTGTGGGTACCAAATCTGCATCTTGAGGGGATGTGAGTAAGCTGTAAGGTGTCATATCTCGTCCCAGTACGGCAACCCCACGCTATTTGCCTGAAGTTAGATTTGACAGCACTAGCTGAGAGGTTTTACCATTCCTCTCCATGCCTCAAGCACAGCGCTGGCCGTGAGAACTATCAACAGTTTAAATAACAATTTGCTCTTTTCTTTCTTTCCAGCAGACCTGCTCCTAAGCATCCACCACAGGTATCCAGGTCCAGCAACACTGCTGATGTGAAATGACTAGGAAATCTGACACCTTTGTTATCAAAAGTGAAGACAGAAGTTTGCACTATCTTTAAACTCCAGCTGGAGTTCATTTTTATAACAATACTTAGAATTTTTAATGTTTAAAACAGCATTATTTTTAAGAATTCTGAGCTACTGCCTTTGGTGCTGTGCTGTGCTATGGTGCTCTGTATACTTGCTCAGGTACTTGTAAATTATTAATTTATGTTGAATATTTATTACAGTGCAGTGCACTGTAGTAGATATTTTTACCATAGCTGAGTTTTCCTAAAAAGGAAGCCTTTTTTTTGTAATATTTCAATGAACTTGAATAATTCTGCTCTATTGGTCCTATGTAGGGTGTTTAGTTTTGATGAATCAAATGAATGAAGAAATCAATCTCAATGGTTCATAGCGAACTCTTGAATAAGTGTGTCAGGGTAAAAAAATCTCCTGAAACATGGTGAAATGTCCGATATTGCACACAGATGTGGAATGTGTGTTCTTACCAAAGTATCACTCAGCATTAGCAGTTGTACTGTAATTTCAGTTTTCACGTTGCTGTTTGAAATGGTCAAGAAATCTGTGCTACGAGAGAATGTCTTCTTTTGGGGCAAGTTCTCTTACTGAAGAAGTACTGTATATCACAAAGCTGTATTTTTTAACCTCATTTTCCTCAAACACAACATGGTTAGTACGTATTGGTGCAGATATCAGGCCTTCCAGTGTCATTACTTTTCTGATGCTTTGGTAATTAAGTTCAACCAATACTGTGTAAGGTATCTCGCTATGTTACATGCCTATACTGTTTAGGCTGACAACAGATTACACGGAAGGGGTGGGGGGAAGCCAAACATTACAAAGTTGCATTTTAAAAATCAATTATTATACTTAATTTCTTTTGCCTCATTGCTCTGCTTATCAACTGTATTTTGCATATTTACTACTGTTTTGTATTAACTAAAATATTTTTCTGGTTTTCCTACTTTTCAAATTGAAATACATATTTTAGAACACGGACTTTGGTTATCCTAAGACATGAAAATAAAGCTTCATCTCTTTACTATTTACTACTGTTTTGTATTTAACTTCTAAAATATTGTTCTGGGTTTCTTAATTTTCTAAACAAAATACGTATTTTAGAACATGGACTTTGCTTATCCTAAGACATAGAAACAAAATTTCATCTCTTTACTGTGTAGTAACATTACATTTGATCTCTTCTGTACCTTCTCAGTAGCACTGCTGAATACGGTTGTTTCACATATGCTGTAATAAAAACATTTTTTGAATATCTGTTGAAATAGAGGGAGAAGGAGCTATTACCTTACATAGGTTAGCTTCCTCATTGCCTGCATTTTGTTGTTGTTGTTGTTCTTTAAGCAAAAATAAAAGCATTGCTAGAAACTTGGATGCCATTTCACTAAAGTGTAATTGCATTTAATTTTCCCACTTATTCCCCATTGCGGCAACATAGCACTCATGTTTATGGATAAACTAAATAAAAATAAACCATAGTTTACTTTGTCGCTAGCTAGAAAAATAAACCACAAGGAAACACAAAAGCATTCAATTCTTAAAGCAACCACAATAGCAACACCGGTGCTTCACGGATGGAGAACTACCAACTATAAAGTAGGATGCCAGCCTACCCTAGGCTTGGCAGTGCAGTAAAACCAAAGTTTCCAGGTCATATTGAGGATGCGTAGTTGATGATTTTTGTGTACTCGAGATATTTTGTATATAAAACACTAACTTTATTTTCTAATTTTTTATCCAAAACAAAGGCAAGCAAAACCAAACGTACTGTAAACTTAAAACCAATAAGACGTAGTTATTGGCATACTTCAAGCTGATTTTTAACAGCAAAAGTGAGGAGTAGGTATGTACACAGTAATCATATAATCTGGAATCCTTCCAATTAGCAGATATGCAAACATATTTATACATACTCAGATACAAAATACTCCCTGCCAAAAGGATCTGTAGCTTTTGGACGTGGAGGAAAAAAATATAAATAAATAAATAAAGTTATTAAATGCTTCTTTTGTTTAGATATATATATATATATTTCTCCCAGGATGTGAGTAGTAGCTGACAAAATTAGTGTCCTACTGATTAGACATGCAGGTGTCATGTAAAATTCCATTGCAAAAACCACATGAATGATTTCACGTTCTTAGGCACCATGTAAGCAAACAAATTACCACGGGATACACCAGGATGTGAAATTCAACATCTGTTAGTCTCTGACAGCTGTTCAGCGTAAGGACCTGTAGTATCCAAAGGTTTCAAGGAAGGTATCAAGGTTTCAAGGAAGTGCTGTCAACACAGGCTTTAAGCCCTGACGTAATATATTCAGCTATCTCTGTGCTCAGGAAACTTCCAGTTCTGTATTACCTTCAAAAATATACAATATCCTTTAAATCTTTTTTTTTTTTTTTTTTTTTTTTTTTTTTTTTTTATGGTGACCCACACCTTTTCCCGGGAGAGATCTTCTGAACAGAAAATGCTGATGTCTCCTCATCCTTTCTGACTTCATCTGCCATGCACATATTCCATGCTCCTCTCTCAGCAGGACTCATGAGGTTCCTGATCCAGATAAGTCTCCTTTCCAGAGGCAGGCAAGGACATGATGTGCTCTCCCTAAAGCAGTGCGTGACAGTGCTGCTATTATGCTAATCAATAGAACAGGAAGTACAAAACACCACAAAAGAAAAGGAATAAATACACAGTAAACAAAAAGAAAATTACATATCTACCTCCTTACCCTCCATCAAATCTCTTGGGTTTAGTATTTGTAGACTAAAAAACTAAAAAAAAAAAAAAAAAAAAAAAAAAATAATTTTCCATTTTCTTTTTTTTTTTTTTTTTAATACCTTGGTATATTTTCAGAGCACTTTAAAAGGCTTAAAAAAATAAACAGAAATGTAGCTTTTTTTTCTTAGTTTCAATTCTAATTTCTTCTGATCATTTGAGTATACAATGTTATCTCTTATTAAATTCCAATCAAGTAACAGAATTATTTACCTATAAAGTATCCCATATCAGTAAACAAATCCATTCTTTTTTTAGAAGATTCCTCTGAAATTTAATTTTATAAGCTCAGTAATGCTCATTTCATCCTGCACATCAGCCGTCCTTCAGATAACCATACCACACATTATGAAAAGATAAAGCTGTCCCATTCATTACAGGTTGCCGCACTTTTTATGTAATACTTTTAAGAGAGAAGCATTAAAAATCTAGAGTACGTTGAGACAACATTTTGAACTCATGGAATTCAGTTGGTTTGGAAGCAGAATATCTAGTGGCATTATCACGACAAAGATTTGTTTCTTTTTGAGAAACTCCTGCCTCCCACTTTTTTTTTTCTTTTTTTTTTAAACTCTAGACAAATAGGATGGGCTTCTAACTTCTATCTATACGAGGATGGCTTTAAGGGACTTTGAAAAAAGAAGCATTATGCAGGTACTGTGAGTCTGTACAAATGAACAAAAGCATTTTTAATGCTTTATTACATCTTACTTTTACATATCTGAATTGATATCCTCTAATGTATTTATGAATACACACCTTTCTGCCATATAGCAACAGCGCTAGAGTAATTGTATGCATTTTTAAATAAAACATTAAGAAATGTGACCCATGATTGTGAACAATCAAACTAAGAGCAGGAATAAAAATCGTTTTAGAAACACTTTAAGGCAGGCTATCTGAAAATACAGCATATATTAATTTGAAAAGGTGCTATTGTTGAAAAACGTAGGAATGGTGAGTAATTTTAACACTATAATATAGCACGGCAGGCTGTTTGGCTCGGTGTGCATGCAGATAAACCAGCACACCATTTTTATGAGCCATTTGTTTACAATCCATCAGTTAACCTCCAGTTTGCTGAGCTTTTCACCATCATTGCTCTGTAGCCAGATTTTACCAATGTAGTAGGTTTTAACTTGTGGAATCTTCCACTTGAAAGTGCTTCAATCAAAACCAATCTGAGAATTTGATAGCAGAGCAATCTGCTCATTATTAAGTACTCTCTCAATAAACAAATTCCTAACTGTATTTGGTGTTTTCCTTACATAATTACCCAAACGGTTAAGAAAATGCAAGAATTTTCTCAACAGAAAACAGAACATGCTAGAAGAAAAGCACGTCTTTCTCCATATAAGCCATTTTAAAAAGCTCCCACCTCTCTGTTCTGAGGGTTTTGGCAACTTTGCAAGTGCAGGGGAATCGTTACCTACAGACCCTTTCTATTGTAGAAAATGTAAGCTATGTGTAAGTAGTACTTTTATTGTGTGCTATTTATGTGTGAAAGACCCTGTGGGGAAAAATAAACATCTGATTAGGTAATACATTAGATAATGTTTTATTTGGAGAAAAGGGCCATTAAAAAAAAAAAAAAAAAAAAGGAAAAAGGAAAAAAAGGTAACATTAATTCTGCATTTTTCAATGCTTGACTTTGCAATCATGACATTACCTGACTTAAAGACATCTAAAACTACTTTGAAAACTCTGAAAACACAGAAGTCATACCTTGTGGAATCTGTGACTCTTTACTTGACCGTCCTTTTTCGTCAGAAGCAGCAGCAATAGCTGTGCTTCCAGAAACAGTGGGTAGAATACAAAACATGCATTTCATTATCAGTGTCACAGGTGGAGTACCTCACCTCCATCACATCCAGAGTGACTTTTTACCTCCATCCCGATGCCTGTGATCCCAGTCTCACCCATTCGCCTGACTTCTTTCCTCCTCATTTCCTGCTCTGGCCTCACTACCACTGTCAAATTGCACCTCGTTCTGCCCACCCAGGCACCTGTGAAAACTGCCTGAGCTGCTGAATTTTAAAGTCCACATCACATAAAGAACAAAAAGAAAACTAGGCTCCATAAGTCTCAGTAGTTTCTTTTGGAGATTTCAGTTGTTATTATTTTCAAAATGCTGAGTTAACAGAATATCAGTATATTCCTTTTCATTGCAGATACTATCTGGAAGTAGAAGGAATGCTAGAAATATTTTCTGATTTTAAAATGACCTAAAAAATGGAACAGAGTTAAGTGTATCCCAGTAATATGATCCTTTTCCTTCTTCTAAAACTATCTATACATAAAAAGCAGTCAGTAATGTTGCAGAGAGGTCCTAATATATTCCCCAGTAAGGCAAAACATTTCTGTGACACTTATAGAACCTTCTTTTTGTAAAGTGTTCAAATAATTACTTTTTATTATTATTATTATTGTATATTACTTTCCAATTCCATTTTTCAGTGGTCTGTTTCTATGAACGTATCTCTTGTTCTGGCAACTTGTGCACATCATGGCTTAAAACAAAGACAAATTGACAACTGGCAGTAGAGGCACCTTTGGGAAAAACATAAACAAAAAGTAAAGAGAAAGTGACATTGTGAGGTTTTGTTGTTATGAAAGGTAATAATTTCTGACTGTGACACAAAAATAAAAAACAATTTAGAAAAAAAAAAAAAAGGAAGTTGAATCTTGGATCAAACTTTGTTTTTTGACAGAGTTAGCCCTGGAAATCTGCACAAGTTATTCCTTGAATACCTGGTAGCATGGCCAATGTATTTCATTTACACAAACAGGAAAAAAAAAGCAATATATTAAAAGAAATATTTGAAATGCTAGCTGATGTATTTTCATGATATAACACGCAGGCAACCATCAGATAGATAGCTGTGCTTTAGATGAGTTAATTTAAAATTTATACATACTACTCCCAAACCTTAGTGTCCTATTATCTTCTAAGCTGTCTTTCCAGTGTGCAAACTTAATACAATTTGTATAAAAACATGGCTACTCCTCATCTATCAATAACAATTCATTATTATTTCTCTATTTCTATGTAATTAACATTGCCTGCTATTAAAATTGATTTAAAATAAAAAAGCAGTTTCCTTTATTCACAGTTCAATGACTCATTCTGATTATGCGACATATAATAATATTTTATGCACAATAATGCAAAATTTTGAAGTACTTTAAGGTATTATTTAATATCAGGTTAAATCAAATACAAAAAACAATGCTTTTACTTCTTTAAAAGAAAAAGTGCCTTTTTCTGAATAAAATTCAGTAGTGGGAATTCATTTTTACATCCCCATCAGTGTCACTGTCAGACAGGGCTAAGGAGGAGTTTTGTCTTAAAAAGCCCCAGGCAATTCACATCAAATTATTTTAATATTAAAGGTGCAAATTACTTTTTCATTTTAAAAGCCAAAAGATTAAGATTTTTTTTTTTTCCAAAGATAAATCAAGTTAGTTGTAGCATAGTAGTCATTTTTCCGGAGGAAAATTAGATGCCCTAACACCTTGAATATTCTTCAGTCCTAGAGCAGATTGTAAATTTGCTGCAAAAGCATTGTGTTCATGATTTGAGGTGAAGAAGCATCTCCTTGGTAAATTTAAGGATGAGCATTAACAAGGTTGGGTAAGACAAGCTAATTTTTTGTTTACTAGAGGGACAGTCATGAAAATAAAAAAGGTCTTGAAGGTCAGAAAGAAGCAGTAGAGAAGAAAATAATAATAATAAAAAAATAATAATAATAAAAAATGAAAATAAAAAATAAGCATTTCATTTCCCACAGCTTAAATACGGTTTGCAAAGTCCTCAGGGGAATGCCAAAAAGCATGTTTTTGTATTTGAATTTCTTGCTTTACATCTAACTCTGCATGAGAGAGATTTTTGGTTTTGTTATGAGAAAACAGTGGCTGTAAATCCCACAGATCCAGGAGAACATTTGGAAGAGGAGGCTGAGCTCCACAATCTAATGAGTGCCGAGGGCCCATAAGACTGAAGACTAGAGGTGAAACAGGCAAGTTACAGCACTTAGCTGATGTCCAGTATTCATATTTTCACTTTATTGGTGAAAAAAGCACTCCTTTGCCGTTATCTGAGTCACCCATCTCTGAGCTGGAAGACAGAGAAATATCAGGTTTTCCACTTAGCTTTTTCTTCTTGTCTGCTAACAAATTGACCAAGCTCCAAATAAACAAACAAAAAATCAGAAAATTGAAGAAGGAAATACATTTAAAACAATAAGCCAAGAGCCAGAAAATCAATATGTAGAAGTTATTCACATCTGCCTGTGATACCTTCCAGTCTTCCAGGAGTCCTTTACAATAGTGAAAGACATAAACCATATTCCGTTTAACAATTACAATAAAAGAAAGCTATGCTTATTGTAGCTACCTCATTTTTACCAGTAGTTTCTGTTCAATTCTCTAGCCATGCCAGAGCAATTTCTTCATGGTTATTTAGTACTGACACCCATAAATTTAACAAAGAGCATTTTAGAAGTTACATTACATGACCTGACACCTATGATGTCCACATTACGCAGCCCCTGCCATGACTACAGAGTGGAAAGTAAACCTTAATGTTGAATACTTTGCAAAATCATCAACATTAGAAATAAGAAGCTAAAAAGTACTTGAGGGAACAATCCCAAAAGCAAGCTGCTCCAGCAACAGTGATGCAAACTTGCTGCTGGAGCCCAGGAAGGCGCACACACTGAAACAACAGCCCCGAGTCCTCTTTGAAACATGTGATATATATCCTGTAGCAATCTAATACAGGATGATGGTGGCTGACATTAAAGTACGGACTAAGGTATTAAACAAGAATAAAGCACCAAAGCATTTAATACCATTGTTGTTACTTAGAGCCCTCTTGAGGGTGCAGTGAGGAGTCATTAGATTAGTGCAGAAATCATTAATTTTATTTTGGCAGTAACTAAAGCCTGGTGACATGGAAACTGCATCAAACAGATGGTTGGAAAGAATCTCTAGGTAATGCCCACATAGTCTGCACCAGGCATACACACTTGTATAAAAACACAGGTCAGGAACAGCTGCAAAAATTAATCAAACTCCTCCTGGTTTATCACTGATATAATTTTGAAGTGCATTAGGAATGTATCAAAAATATATTAATTTATGATTCTTTTCCTTAAAAATGTGTTTCTTATGAGTTTTGGACCATTTCTTCCTTTGCAGTTATTTTCAACCTACCACTTTAAATTGCAAACCTAAGTTAGAGAAAAATAAGAGCTCGGAAGAAAACAAATCCTCCAGATTTACTAGAAAGAGACTTCAGTCTTCTGAAGCTTGTTTTCCCTCTCTCAGCCCATCTCTGTGGTGTGCAGGCACTGCAGCCTGCCTACAACCCCTGCCCTGGTGTTGCCCTCTCTGTGTGTGTGCCATGCCGCAGCCCTGCGATGCTCACGTTCACATTTTACTATCCACTTCTCCTCTGGTCAGTCCTGTACAGCCTTGGTCCTTCCCCATACTGAATCCCCTTCCCTCATTTATTCCCTCTTTGGGTCTTCTCCCGTCATTCATTCCTCATTTTGCTGCATCCTCTTTGTGCTCAGTTGTCATTTTGACAGACTTACAGCTCCCCTAGCCAATTTTATATAAATCCTCTAGATGAATGAGCTTCTTTTTTCCTTCTGACTTCAGCCAGGCTAACTTTAAAGTGTCAGCTTTGTTTTTCCAAGGCATGCGGACTTGTGCCCTACCCCAGGCCATGCCGTGCCCAGCTCAGATGGGCACACTTGGTGTTTCTGCAGGCGAGAAGAGCCCCCGGTCCCTGGACACATGCTGTGGGTACGGCTCATTTTCTATGCTGGTATAAAGCCAAGTTCCAGATTTGCTATTTGAGTAATTCCCAATGTCAGCTCACAACTCCAGCACACAGCAGCAGATTTTGCTGGGGCACAGAGAGACCATTTTTCTCTTGCCAGAGCATTTTTTTTCAGCCATTGAGGCAAATCCCAAACCTAGAGGTAATTACAAAGGAAAATCCTTTACAAGCCTCTTTGGGAAACCTCTTCTACTACACACAGTTTTGGGTGCCATAATGTAAGAAGGACATAAAACTAAAAAAGGACTACAAAGATGATGAAGGGCCTTGAGGGCATGACATATGCGGGAGGAGCAGTTGAGGTCCTTTGGTTTGCTCAGCCCCCAGCAGAGCAGGCTGAGGGGAGGCCTCATGGCGGCCTGCAGCTCCCTCACGAGGGGAGCGGAGGGGCAGGCGCTGAGCTCTGCTCTCTGGGGACAGCAACAGGACCCGAGGGAACGGCATGGAGCTGGGACAGGGGAGGGTCAGGGTGGGGGTTAGGGAAAGGTTCTGCACCCACAGGTGGTCGGGCAATGGGACAGGCTCCCCAGGGCTGCAGTCAGAGCTCTGAGCCTGTCAGAGTCCAAGAAGTGTTTGGGCAACGCTCACAGATGTAGGGTCTGTTTTTTGGGGTGGTGCTGTGTGGAGCCAGGAGTTGGACTTGATGATCCTTGGGGGTCCCTTCCAACTTAGGATATTATATGATTCTATTATTCTAACTTCTGGCATGAATATTTACAGCCTCAGATGTATACTAGTAAGCACCAAAAGCACCATCTTAAATAAGAGGAAATAAAGTTAAATGGATTGATTGGACTTTCAATATGCTCCCATTTCAGATTTCTCTTCACTTCCAGCTTTGACTTTTTCAGGCTGTGGCAAAGTACAACAAGCAAATGGGCCAAAACTTAAAGAACAAAGGTTATTTCTAAGTTCAGTACAGTTCTCAGAGATGTGCTGTCCCATACCTTTCCCTTTCTTTTCAAAGCTTCTCACCCCCAAACTGAGTAACCATGTGCTTAGGTTTCTCTGGGGAGAAGAGTGGTGTGAGATGTGGGACAGGGAATCTCAACACACCCAACCACTCCCAAACAGGACATCACTGGGAAGAAAGGAGATTTGTAATGAAAGGGGTAAGGCTTGGGTATGGAAAACCCAGCCTCACCCTCAGTTCTACAAAAAAAAAAAAGGAATAGAATATTAAATTCTAGCCACAGTGCACAGGTTTTGTCTGACACCCAAACTTTTATAACACTTCTTAAATTCATATTATCCTGCCTACCTGAGAAAACAATTAGACAATATTTAAGCTTATCCAACACATTCTGTCTTCTCTCGCCTCTTGCTCTGTCTGCATTCCTGCAGGAATCTCTATCAATCTGATTTTTTTCTTATTCTAAGCTTGTTTTACAGGTCATCAATTTAATTTCTCAGTGCTTTACATTCTCTACTATTCTCAGTTAGAATAACATTATATCCATTAATCCTTATCTCTGAATCTTCAGGTTTCCATTTAGCCTCCCAGCAGTCTTGATCAGAGCTTTTCAACACCTTATCAACTACAACCATGTTGATCAAATTGTACCACCCATTTGCTAATATTTACTGAGCCATTACTAAATATGTCCAATTTTATTTGCTAATGCAAGTTTGTGTCTCTCTCTGATGTGAAACCAAAAGCAGGCAATTCTGTCTATCTCTTGTTTCACGAAATCCTACGAGTAAAACAAAATGTCATATTTTCAATAAAACTATAAAACTTCCAATTTTAGGCAAGGAAAACCCCCTCTCATATCCTTTATCAGATACTAATATGAGATTTTCTCTTATTCCCTGTTCCTTATTAAGGAACTCTTATTTTACCATTAATGAAATACAGCTAAAGAGGAGAGGTCTAGTGACAAAACCACTGCAGTGGAAGCATCACTGTCCTCAAGTTGTAGAGGTTTTTCTGTTTGCTCCTTTTGTATTAGCAGGGTTTCATCCACTCTCCTATTTTTCAGTCATTTTCACTGTTCTTTACTTTTCTGAACCCACATCACTGACATTGTCCTTTCAGGCAAATAATTTTCCATTAAGCAGAAACACAACTTTGCCCAAAGAATTCAGAAATGCACCACTGCAGGACTAACATGAATGTAAAAGATTAACCTCTTCACATTTGAGACAACGCTGTCTTCTCTGCAAAATGTGGACATAACACCTACCTTACAGCTGTCATTAGTTATCCATTCAGTAATGGGACTAGGTCCTCCATCTGCAGCCGAGTACAGGACCTCCAGACGTCTAGCTTCCCAAGAAGCACTTTGTGATGTCAGGTACTCAATGACATCCAAGTGGCCAGCACAACTAGCTAACATCAGACTGAAACTTCAGAAATACAGAAGAAAAACAAATTAACTTGCTGCAAAACCAAGACATCATTACCACTGCTGAAAGAATTTTAAGTGTATTCATTACTATGTAAATTTCTGACAATAAGAGTAAAAATGTATCAGTGGTAGCCAAACTCTAGTAGATGAGAGACTTGAAAACTCTTGACCTTGAAAAGACAAGGAATAATATTGTGAATATATTTTAAAAGCCTGACACACTGCTAAGAGCTTTCTAAAACCTCTTGAAGGGTCACCTCACTTCAAAGGACAGAAAAAGGAGGGACAGGAGAAGAGAAGCAAGCACTAAGTAATCAACATTCAGATCTCGACTCCCCTACTGCCTTAACTATCCAGCAGTTCAGAAGGCAATGTCATTACAACATCCCAACCTTACACCAAGCACCATCCTTCTACCTACTGAATTCTCAGTTCCCAATCTGGTGCGGGACACTACTGAAGCCTAAATGACGTGGAGTTAGGCCTCCATCCCCAGAAAAGAGGAACAGTAGCTCTGAAAACAGGTTTCTTTCTCCTTGGGTAAACTCTTAAAACACCCTTTTCATACTTAAGTAGCAAACATATTTAAGATGCTTTTGTTCTTCAGAGGCTTGTTACCACATTTCTGTACTGCCTATTGCTGGAGGTTAGTGGCACTAAAATAAAACCAGCAGATGGGATTCTGTGATAGTTCTTCAAATTCTTCAATACAGTCAAGCACGTGTGCCTGGAACAGCTTTCACCAGCTGCTTAATATCTCCATCAGCTCTCCAGTCAAGCATTATCTCCAGCACATATGGTAAGATCTTAAACTCCTCACCATTTCTTCAGTGTATGTCTAGAACTGCCTTCATCATAGGATCTTTAGGATCATTAATACTAGCAGGGACCTGAGGACGTCTCCACCCCCGCTCCTGCTCAAAGCAGGGTCAGCCCTGAAGTCAGACCAGGCTCCTCAGGGATTTATCTAGTTTGCCCTGAAAACTTCTAAGGATGCAGGTGGGCCACAACCTCTCTGGGTTACCTGTTACACATGGTACACAAGGATGGCTTGGCAATCCTCATGGTGAAGAGCTTTTCCCCACATCCAGCCAGAAACATCTCTTTCAGTTCCTGTCTGTTGTCAAGTCATCAGAGGACTTTAAGCAGCTGTAGGATTAAACAGACTGAAGGTGTCAGTGAAGTTGAAAACAATAGGCTAACAAGTGTTTATCTTGCATTTTCATTCTTATCCTTTCTCTCTTTTTTACTGAATAGTGTCCTTCAGACTTTCTCAGCTTCATTAACTCTACTAGCCACATCAGTGCTTTGTGGATCGTCCGCTTCTCAATTCAGTTTAAAATCATTCTGGTTCTCAAAATCTTAACCCAACCAACAACAGGAATTGAAAATAGGCAAAATATTTTTTGATCAGACTAATAGAAATAAAAATACAAGCCAGAACTATATAATATTTTGATGATGCAGCTAAAGAAATATCGGTGGTTTTTATTTTTTTTTTCTTAAAAGATTAAAGTATCACGTTTTTGTTAATTTTCGGCTAATGTCCTCTGCCACTATGACTCATCTCTGGTCTGTCAGTGTGGTTCCACTGTGATATTATATGTTTATATATAACACATATATATATATATACACACAAATACATCTCAAAAGTGAAGTATTCAAGACTTAAAGAGATCTTCCAGGTCATCAAGTCCAGCCTCCTGCTATTCCAGACAACCATATTATTGCATGCCTTTCAAAAATCTAGCACACAGTCCTCAGTGCAATTACATTTTTTCCCCTGCTAGCTATCTAGTTATTCCAAAAATCTCACTATATGTAGAAAACCTTCTTATTTTCCTGAGACAGATATCTTTGTTTGGTTCTGTGTACTACAGTCAGACCCAAATCTGATTGGTGCTTAATTATCTGCAGTTATCTCTCAGAGGTTACAATTAACAAAACTGTAGGACTCTCTCAACTAATGAGTCTCCAATCCAGTGCTTGGACAAATAAAATTTCTGCGTCAATCACTCCAAAACCAAGTGCCAGTTACCAATAGTAGAACTTTTCTGTTTATTTTCCAAATGAGAAATAATTTACATTTATCACAGTGCTTTTCCCAGTACGAGGATATATTTATCCCACTAGTGAGCAGACCTACCACCATGGAAATGAATATGCAAAGTGTCAGCTACATTATGGTTAAATTCACATAAAAAAAAGCTTTGTTGTCTTGGATATAGCAAAGTATAATTTGATTGAAAATATATTATAGTTGCTCAGCCTGTCACTGATACAGTAATTCTACACTAGATCAATACATTTACTAAATATGCAGTAAGGAACGTAAATAAAGCAAACTGAGCTGTATGCAGGATGCTGCTGTGATCACTGTTTATCCTCCTCAACCAGTCGCAGTCCAGCTGACACTGCAAGGAATGGGTTTGTAGGAAGAGCTGCACATGGGGCAGTGCTGAAAGCATGTCATGGGCCCCCAAAACAACCTGGCTGAATGGGTGAATGCAATTCAGGATTCAGACGATTAGTCTAAAAACCTTATTGTAGCTAACAAAAGTAGCAATACTGTTAAATAATGCACCATTTTATTAATTGAATGTATAGCTGCACATTAGCCAGAAAGCCTTAAATGTTTCCTAAACTGAGAAAGTATTCAAACCCCATCTCCTTGGTCACAAATAAGTACTTTGACAGAGACAACAAGAAAACAAAATGTTGTTTTTTTTTAAGCAAAGACAGTAAATCATAACATTCATTTCCTGAATGCAGAAGATAGCTTAAACATATTGTCCTGGAGTTTGTAAGGAAGTATTTATGAGATGGTGACCCCATCAGTTTCTTAAGTATTTTAAGCAATCCAAGAACGATGGGCAGGTCATCAAAGAAACCATGCAACGCCATTGCTTCATGCTCACTTTTTCAAATATCACACTGAGCAGCACAGCTACCTGTCAGGCTTAAAACAGCTTAGTAAAACCAGCACTGTTTACCAAAATCCTGGGCAAATCAGCAACATGTAGTTTACGGACACACACATGTTCCAAGGGAAAAAACCTACAGAAGATGGGTGGTTGTCCCACCAGGTAAGGATGAGTGATAACTGTGCAAGAACATGTGCATGAGCTACTTTCTGAAGAGTGCCAAACTACAGAGCTCAAGGGAAGAAAAAGCCAGAATGGTTAAAAATCATCACAAGGAATACAGGTTTTAAGAATAGCTGGAGGCTAACAAGAAGTTTATCAGCCTCCCCTGTAATCATCAGTTCTGTGATTGCCAACCATTAGGGCTGAATAGGTGTCAAACAATGCAGCAATCAGCACACAAGTATTTTTATGGATTTACAGAGTAAGTAAGAAGCAACTGCAGATGCCCCCGAAAGTTTTTATGCTGGGGATCTGTAAATAAATCCATAGGACTTTACATAGAGGATGGTGATGGCATTTGGTAATAGCCTACAGGTTGACATAATTACCCACCTACAGAACTCTGGACCTAAAATGACATTATTTGAGTGGTACCATACAGTCTACAGAAATTAAATTCTGTAAATGAAGAGCAATGGCTAACGCAGATTAATTTAGTTTGGGGCCATCTGCCCTTCTTTGGTAGTATGCTCTTGAAATAGTGGTTCTGCAAAGCCAGCTCACCAAACTCACCAGACAAACATCATAACTGCACTTTTCTAATCCATCAATAAAAGGTTCTTATAAAGTTACCTACAACCAAACAGAAACTGGCATTTGACTGCATATTGGGTATCAGTGAAAATAGCATAATGCTAATCCCAGGATGCTAGAGATAAGCAGCAGCACACATGGCACGGTGTACAGTGATGTGCAGGGACTCCTTGCTTTTGCATATGGAGAAATAAGCTTTCTTCAAGCTACTCCCTCACAAAATATATATTAGAGTATCCTAATTAGTGTAGCTGGGCACAGACATATTTTAAAATAAAGAGGGAGTTGGACTTGGTGATCCTTATGGGTCCCTTCCAACTCAGGACATTCTATGATATTACTTTTGCTTGGTTACTTTATTTTCAAATCTAAGAATAAAAATGTAGAATGATAAAGGGGGAAAATTGTTAATAAAAATGAATTTGAAAGTAAAAATATCATCATGAATGTAATATTTAATATTGAAATCACTACATTAAACAGTATATAGTCCATATTTTCCCATTTCACCTAGATCTATTTTTGACATACGGGGACATAATAATGGAAATTAAATCCTGTTCGATGAGATAGCAGAACACAGTACTACCTATTGTGTACTTTCTGAGAAGCAACCACTAAGGAGTAAAATCCAATTTATCAGGAATGTCTACCTGCACATGCATACAAAAAAAGAAAAATAAATAAATACATAAAAATCAAGCAAATATTGGCAGATAAAATCTATTGTATGGTGATTTAAAATATTCTAACCACCCATACATTCATTTTTGTCAATGGTATGTGAGCAAATGGTTACAGGGTAAGTTTTAGATAAATGTGCAAATAACAGCTAAGCCTGATATAAAAGAATATAGTCTCTCAGAATACACTGATAAATGAATGTTGAAAGACTACAATAGCATGTCATTTACAGTATAGCATTATTGTGACAATTATAATGTAAATAACATATACAGAACATTATATAATTATTAAACCATTTAAATATCACTGTAATGTTAATTATAATGCACATAACATAATTTAATACTGTTTATAGTTTATCTATTTAAGACTTCTGTTATTTTAGACCAGAACATTTCCTTATCCTCACTGAAAAGAGTTATAAACTGCGTCTACATAGTTCAGAACACTTACAGCCAATGCAGCTTTTCTCTATTGTTTATTGGTTGTCCTATAGAACGTATAGGATAAAGTATTTTCAAAAAAAAATATTAGGACAGATTTATTTTAATAGGATATTATTAGCCTACTACTGGTAGGCATCCAGTCTTCATATTTCACAATACCATCTTCTGATATTTTATAGTTTTCAGCTTGCCTACACAAACAACTGAACCTGTAGCACAATTTTCAGCGAGCTGTCTTCCATGTCATAAAGCATTCAAATTTGTGGTGAGGACTCATACCACTAATACAAGAAAATACTTCACTTACAGCCATTCACAGAGACTTTGAAATGGCTTCAGCATCTCTCAAAAATACCCTTTGGAAATACAAAATATAATTAAATAAAGTGTGTATATCTGTTAGATTGATAATTATTTGTAACGTTATTATTGAAATGAAAACAGACCTTAAAGTTGGATTTTTCGTTTTCCAGTTCTTTGTGTTCCTTAGGTAGGTAACCCAAAGCGAGCATTTTCTAGGTAGATACACAACATTGGCAGAGGCTCAGAGTCACCTGAAGAAGCTCCCTGCTCTATGGTGAAGTGGGGAAATACAAACAATAAAAGCTGGAAGAAACAAGCTGCAAAACCTGTTATGAAGAACATACCTACAGGCAAGGGCAAAACAAAAGATAAGACTACAACAACTGAGCACAGAGGTAGTGCTTAGTGCTAAAATTGCTTGTAAGGGGGAGGAAAAGAAGGGGACGACAAAAGAGAGAGGAAAAAAGTACGAAAGACCAGAAGAAGAGCAGAATAAGACTCAAATTTTTGTCCAGTTGAATTGAAGCCTTATATATGACTGTTATACTTCTCTGGAAAATGTGTCATGGAGAAACACATTTTTTTTAGTTGCAAGCTGATCTAAGAGCAAGATAAAGCAAAAATAGCCTAATAAGGCAAAATAGTTCAATAATTATTCTTATTTCTCTCTTTTTAATTTTATTTTTATTAATGAGTATGCCTATTATGCTTTTGAGCTTTACTTATATTCTGAATTCAGACATTAACCCTCCTGAGATTTTGCAAGGCCACCTGAACTTTGCGCTTAAGCCATCCTCTTAGGGTTCCAGGTGAGCGCCCCTCTCTCAGTGCCTCTGCTGCCAACCAGCATTCAGAAAGAGGCAGCAGGATTCCAACCCAACAAGGAGCCATAAATTAAATGAACAGACAGGTTGTGGAAAATAAATACAATGAGATGAAGGCTTACAAAGATGAGGAAAAAACAGAGAAAGGGCTCAGGATGAAAAAGGCTCATTTAGACTGAATAGAACAAAAAAGTGAAGACAGGGTCAGAGATATGACAGGTACAAAATGTTTATATCCCTTTTCCTCCTTGATTCATAATACATACCAATATGAAAAGTAGCCAGTAACGTACCAAGTTAGTAGATGAACAAGTTGAACAAAATTGTATTTTACAGTCTCTAATCACTAGCATAATCTAAATGGAAAATGAGGTGTGATTATCACTGCTTATTTATACTTACTATTGTGATTTTCTTATTTACAGTAATTCATCCGCGCTTAAAAATAGCCATTAAGCAAATTTTTTTTCAGTGAAAGTCTCTGCTGGACTTCCTTGTAAAGGTCACACGGGAAGCCATGGAGTTCACAGAGACACCACAGAGGAAATTCATTAAAAAAAAAAAAAAAAAAAAAAAAAAAAAAGCCATGGATAGATACAAACCTAGTGACATGAAGGCTACAATCAGAAATTAATTTAATTTAAAAAATTCACTGACGTACTGAAGTGAGCCCAGCAGAGGACTACCAAACAGCCAGGGTTGGAGCACCCAGCTTTCCAGGAGAGGCTGAGGGACAATTAAAGTGATTATTAGATGAAAACAACGAATCTGTGAGGGTGGAGCTCATGTGTTTGTATTTAAAAATTAATTCTTCATGTATTATCTGAGCTGCTTGGTTGCAAATGCACAGGCAGTAGTCATATTGCATGGTGATAACACCTTTATTTACAGAATTTAAGGCTGTGCTGAAAGCAGTGAATAAATGATGAGTCAGTCCGTTGGTGAAGACATGCACTAATTAACAAGCAGCAGCTGTTTGTCTTTTATCTATTTATTTATTTATTTATTTATTTATTTATTTATTTATTTTGTAGGGTGCAATTGATTAAAATTGCATGCTTCATTTAAACAGAATTCTCTCGTACTTCACCAAAGAGGGAGAGAAAACTTCCTTCAGATAGAGTAGTTGCTTCTCTGATTTATTGAACTTCTTTCCAGCTGAATACAAAGTAGGAACCTATTCTGTTGCATTGAGTATAATATGCAGACACTGTTTTAAAAATTGGAGTTTAAATGTTTTTGAATGTTGATCAGGATTAAACTGCAGAGAGAGAGAGAGGAAAAAAAAAAAAAAGTACAACAAATTATTTCAGGCTTAAGTTATACTTCCTTTGCTACTTAGTGCATGTATGTATATGCACACTCAAACACATGTATATATGCTATATATATATCTATGTAGCAGAAAATGACATGATAGTATAAAGACTTTCTGGATGTTAGCCCAAGCAGAGGATTGCCATTAACCCAGCACAGACTAATGTGCAATGCAACCAAGCCACATCAAAACTACTTAAAATACATTTCTACTGTGTGCTGCAGTGAAATGTAAAAGCTTGAATGTGATTAGAAAGTATCTAAGTAGAGACCTCCTGGTGGGATCTCAGCTCTTCAATGTAGTAAGCAAAGGCACAGTAAGATGCATTGACCGGAGAGTGAAGCTAATGAAGTATACACCAGAAACAAGGCATACATTTTAACTGGAGTAATTAATCTCTGGAACAATTTATCAACTACTGTAGAGAAGTCTCCAGTTATTCCAGCTCAGCCATGAGTGAGAATTTGTAAAGAAACTTTGCTTAGGTTGTGCCAGAGGTTAGATGCTGCCTGTAATGATCTGGACGAGGGGTTTATGCAACTTGTACAATAATGCTTTGCAAGTAAAAAATCATTTTAAGCCAGCTCTGGTTACTTGAAAAGCTCAAGGATTGTTACAAATGCATGAAGAAGTCTCAGCTTTGGAAGATCTGCTTCTTATCAAATGAACCTGTTCAAGCTTACTTTACTGCACCAAAGTCTCTGAAATATTCTACACAACTGTTCGTAAGGACTATCTATTTTAAACACCAAGTACATCTATGACAAGCATTATGTTTACATTTTATGAAAACTCTCTTTCTTCAGCTGTAGAAAAATATCTGCAACGTCTGCAATGCCAAGTTGGAGTTACAAGGAAAAAGGTTCTCAGTAAAAGAGTGATTCCTGAAGTCATTTCAGGCGTCATCTAAAAATAATGCAGAATAAGAACTTCAGAAAACTAGAAAATGGATTGCCTGATTCCAAGTAGACATTATTCAAGACTCAGAATGTTCATTCAAAAAAAAAAAAAATAAAACAATCTATTTATTATTTCCATTGCTAATTATTTTAATATTATTCTCTTGATAGCAGAGCATCTGCCAGTTGCAGAAGTTATTCTTCCTTTCTGTAGTTGCTGTCTTCCCACTGAGCACCTCTTCAACTGCAGTTTTAATAACTTCAGAATTACAACATGTTCAAGGCAATGTTTTCGTTGCCCAGTGTCTTAGACATCTGAAAAGCAATATAAGTCATATTCTCAATAAAAAAAATAAAAAAATAAAAAAAAAATAAAAAAAATGCTTTCTAAGTAAGTCCCAGGAAAGGGCATGCATGTCTTCTTTTTTCACTGACAGAAACATTTCTGGTATCATAATCATATTCTTCCTGAATCCAGAAAACATGAGCTAGGCTACATGAAAATTACAGAGCTTCATTCTCACTTGATTACCTTGAACTACCAAAGTTTGGCTAAGGCACAAATATTTAAAAAAAAAAAAAAAAAAAAAAAAAGAAAAAAGAGTAAGAAGGAAATGAAGTAATATTTTATTCCTCATTTTTAAAATTATGTTATGGAGTTCTTTAGAGACTATTATAAATATAATGTAATCTACATAATAATTGTAGTCCATATTAGTTATTCTGAGTATTAAAGTAAAATTACGTGATTTCCCTCTTGCCTGCTCAGAAAACACATCATGTTCTTTGAGCATTCCTATTTATTTATTTATTTATTTATTTATTTAATCTGTCTAAGGAATCCTTGAGTTAAGGACTTAATTAAAAATAAATTATTTTTAAATTTAAGTAAAGGATAAACTAAATTCTCTACTACTTACTTAGTGGGGAACACAGAGATAAGTGGACCATAAGCATGAGATCCTTTAGGACCAGTGACCTGTAGGACATTCTTGGCTCACAGCCACCTTTAACATGACATGTAGCATATCCTCTAAAACAGAAAAGAAATTCTCATATGATCATTCAAATATTCCAAACATTTCAGCACATAGAAAGAGATCAGAAAGGTTTCTACAGTGTTTTCAAAACATATGCATTATTCTTCAAAATCAAATGTCCTCGAGTTCCGCATCACTGCTCCCCTACTGATGCATCTGTCAAATCTAGGCACCAAGATATAATCTATATTGGAACATAATGATTTTTTTCATTAGAAGCTAAGTCATAAATTAAGACCAGAATGCAAACAGTATAATCACTGCTGCTCCAGTTAGAGTAGGGTATTTTCATTTTTGCTCATGTCCCTAGTAAAAGGTTTCATCTGAAGAGGCAGAAGCCATTCGTGCACTGGAGTAGCAGCAACTATGCTACAACTGCTGTACTGATGCAAATTTTAAAACCGTCCCATGTAGGAAAAAAAATAATTCGTACATAACCTTAACTTTACTTGTGTATTAGCTATTTTTGTGTGAGAAAAATGGCAGATAGAGACATGAAAAGACATTTGTGCCTATGAATACCTTTGTACATGTAGCTAAAGAAATATTTTAATATTATACGTCTTTGGAATTCACCAAAGAAGAACAATATGTTTTAATTTACAGATCATCTACAAACACGAACAATAAAATGCTTCTAAAATGTGTGAGTGAAGATCAGGTTTTATTACAAATTCGAAGTGAAATATTAATCTTACCTTTACCGAAATACTTAAGTCCAACAAAGGATACCAGCTATTTTACAAAACTGCTCCTTTGAAAGAGCTGTGTTTATTAGAAATTATTTTTAAATTTATATATTATTAAATGCTGGATTTAGTCAAAGAGGTATTTATGGACTACAAAGAAGCCAAGTGGACACATCATAAAAAATGCTGGTACTAATACAGTCTCATTCTGCCACCTAGTGACAAACTTCCCTACATAAATTTTCTAAAGCCTTGACTGTATGTGTGGGAAGTAAACACCTTCATGCAGAGAAAATGGAATGGAAAGTGCAGCCATACAGCCATACTACACCAAAAAGCATCAGTTCAGAAGCAAGCTGTCTCCAGGAGGTTCCAGCCAGGAAAGCCAAGCTGAGCTGTGGTGCCACCACACTCCCACCAACCCCTCCTCTGGGACAGCAAGAAGCTGCCCAGGTACAGGTAAAGCAGAAAAAAATGGGAGAGCAAAAAAGGAAGGGAACAGAGGAAATATTAAAGCACTGATATCCAAATCTCTCATCCTGGATCAGTGATTTTCTTTTTTGCCTTTACGACTGAACAAGCAAACACTGAACTTTACTGATACTACCATCTCATTTTCAGTTCACAAGTAAAGGAAACAGAAGCTGTTTTCATCAAAGTTAGCCTAAACATTGAACAGCTATTTGTGTATACAAGAATATGTTATACCTATGTCTACTTCTTTCTTGTTACCACATACACGCCTTTACCTTTTTCATTTCATAGTTTGCTCTCACTTCTCTAAGTGCAGAGAAAACACTTTGGCAATATCTAGCTAAATCTTCACCCACTGGATGTGTTTTAACAATAGCAAATACTGTCCTGTAACTTGTGCTATATATAAGAAAATTTTAATACTAATCACAAAATAACATTTACATGTCATTAATACTATGTCTGTAAAGAATTGGAAACATTCTTGCAATTTTGACCAAGGAAATCACATTTTCCATGGACAATGAAAGTCATCCCAGAATTTTTTTACTTTAAATCTACTGAATAATAATAAGTGCAGGAGAAAGAAGACAATTTTAATAGCAGTTACTCAGATATTTCTTGTCTTTCAAAACCTTACCCTCATTCTGGGCACTCTCCTTCCCAGCCTCTGCAAGCACAATGGGATTTCAGACGAAGGTTGAGAGCCAAAGCAGGCTGGACACAGTGACACCACTCCAGCTCCAGATATCCGGGCTTATATATCAGGGAGGTCGAAGGATGAGTGTGCAATTTTTTTATTTTTATTTTTTATCTCAAATTAGAACATAATCTGGTCACTGTATTCCCCACCTAAGAAACCAAAGCCTATCTGGAAAAAATGAAAATAAAAAATAAAATAAAATAAAATAAAATAAAATAAAATAATAAAATAATAAAAT
This sequence comes from Oxyura jamaicensis, assembly GCF_011077185.1. Lineage (NCBI taxonomy): Eukaryota > Metazoa > Chordata > Aves > Anseriformes > Anatidae > Oxyura > Oxyura jamaicensis. The sequence continues at coordinate 32,804,218 of NC_048898.1, read as the reverse complement.
AAAAGCCTACCCACATGCAGATGTCAATGAGATTTGTTTTCCTGCTTTAAGCATTATTTCTGAAAAGCTTTCCTCAGTACCACTTGACTTGAATCACATTTGTCTCACTTTATTCTCATTTCATCAAACATGCATTGTTCCTCATTAGGCAGGAAAGTGCATACAACAAGGTGCTTTTTATTACATACATTTTAAGTATAGGAGAAAGAAACCAAAAAAAAAAAAAAAGCTACAGTATATTTTGCCAGCAAGATTTTCTACTCCTTTGCAAAGAATTTCCACATCAACAGTGAGGCCAAACAACAGCAAATAGCAAAGTCTATCTAAAAAATTCTTACAAGTATTTTATTTTATTTTATTTTATTTTATTTTATTTTGTAGAAACTCTGGAAAGATTATGGTTTGCCCTTATCTTAGCGACCTGAGATGGTCTGCAGCATAACTCACTATGTGTGATCCCCCCACATCTGGACAGACGGCAGCAGACCCTCAGCAGCCATTATGTATTGCCGGGGTTAGGGCTGTTCTTAATGATTTATTCAATAGAGGACATGACCAAAGCAACTGAAAAGAAAGAGTGTAGAAATAATTATTAGGTGAATCTGAATATTCAATAGTTTATTGAATGTGTGAAATTCTTAAAAATAAACAATAGTTTAGTCCATCCAATTATATTCTGATCTGTAAAGCAAGATACTACCTTGAGGCACCTACAACAGGCAGAGATATTATGTTCACCTCTCATTTCAGAGGTTCTAAAAAGTTTAATTAAAGTAATTATTATTATAATAGATACTGGATTTCATTACCACAGCCATATAGCACTTCCTAACACATTGCAGAGCAGTTCCAAGGGCTGCAATATGCTTTAGTACTATCAAAGGAAGAAGTCTAAGTCATCTTTCTGGAAACTTTAAAGGTGAAATAAAAGATGTGAAATTATCTCAGTTAGAGCAACACAGTTAATGAGAATGCAGGAAAAATAATAGAGCAGCTATTTCTCTTAATCAAGGTGTAAAATTATATTTGCTTTCTTCCACAGAGGTAAACAGATATTCAGGATCAAGAGATCACTCATTATCTAGCATTTACTTTTCTGCTTGCCTCTGAAAACTGTAACCAGGTTTGACCCCACATAACGAGTTACGCTACCTTCAGAAAATAAAGTACATTTCCATAATTCTTTTAACCACAGATGTCTCACAGATATATTAGTAACATTTTCTGGAAGAAAAATTGGCTTGATTTATATCAATGGCAAAACTCCCATTAAATTCGAAGGCCAAATATTTAGTTCTGCATCTGTAATGAAGCAGACATTTGCACTAAATATTATCTGTATATATAATAACGAGAAGGACTTGATTTGGCAGGCTATAGCCATGCCAATTCACATGGACTTCCCTAACATTTTGGCTTGGATAACAGCTGTGGGGTAAATGCCAAAGAATGTAGACTGACTCCATTTAAGTCTATAACAAAACTCCTATTGACCTGATTAGGGTAAGGATTTTGAAACATCCTGGGCAAAATCAATGCAAAATGGTGGCCAAAGCAGTGAAATGGGATTTTCAGGGTCTCAGTAGACGACCACAGCATCACAACAGCTCTGTAATGAAGCACAACCATGACAGTGGACAAATGCAGCTGACAGGCACCGAGACAGAGCTGTGTCACATGAGAGCGATCTCCTAAAGTCAAAACAAAACAATTTTTTCTTTTCACAGCACATTGACCATTGCCAGCTCCCCGTGACACTGGCTGTCTGAGCAGAGTGAAACAGCTACATCAACTCTGGCCCAGTTCAAATGGCACTGGGAAAAAAAGCTCGGCCTCAGCAGTGAATTCCATCCTTCCTAAAAGGCACGTTTTCATCACTCATTTTTTATTTGCAGCGCTGTGTTTTGCAGTAGTGCTGCATATATTTATCAGAAAACATCCGTAACAAGCAACATTCACGTTTTCACATCTCATGCTTCATTAATAACTTACTAAGTTATAAGCTCCTTAAAACTTTCTAAGTGTAAGCAAGTACAAATTAATGAAAATTTATTCTGGAGTTCACATGAAACGAATAAAATTTGTGCTTACAAAGAAGCTAATATATTTTTTTCTTTTTTTATTAAGAAGTAAACTAACTTTATATGTAACTAATTTTAACTTTATATGTACTTATATGATACTTTATATGTAACTAACTTTATATGTTCTTTTTCCATTCTGCATATTCTAAAATGTTAGTGATATAAAATATCGCAAATATAAAAAATTAAAAAATATAAAAAAGTGGCAAATATAAAAACTAGCCACTTCACTTATATCCTAAAGAGGAGGTTAGAATATCTTTAGAATACATAAAATTGGTTCTAAAGAGACTTTATCTCTGTTTATCATCCTTCACAGTAACAATGACCACTCTAAGTGTTTCACGGCTGCTGCCAGAAGTTGTAAAGAAAACTGAAGCCATGAATCTGCAAAACAGCAGCTGAGCCACACTGCTGCCACAGCAGGTCTGCTCATCCCTGCTGCACCCTCTTCTGCAGTTTGGAACATCTTTTGGTTTGGGGTTAGGTGACTTGAAGAATCTCTGTAACTCCTCCTCAGACTCTTTGGCTCCTTTGCTTCAGCACCAAAAGCCTGCTGAGCAACAGTATCTGCAGGCTTGCTGTCTATTTGGTCCTTTCTGCTCTGCCTGTAAATCCCTCACTGCCACTATTGACCACTGTTCAGAAATGCAGGCACTTCACCTAGTTCATGTTTCACTGCATTGCACACCTTTCCCTTTCACTGCTCTACATCCCCTCCATACATTGCAATTTACCTCCCCAAAATGCAGAAATTCATATTCCAGGCCATAAAAATATATCAGCATTCTCATTCAAAAAAAAAAATATATATATATATAACCATGCCACTGATATTTTCACATTCCAAGATACTTTCCAGGGAATATTTTTCATAGGTTTACTAAGCAAAAGCACTCCCTGACTAACAGCCTGATGTTTCTCTCTCTCTTGCATTGCTGCAGCACCAGTTTTTGTCACCGCCCCATCAGACATCCTGGCACCTACCCAAACTTCTTGTCTGTAGTTCCTGTCGTCTGGAAAAAAAAACTGTATTAACGCCGTCTAGCTGACTCTTTATCTCGTTTAAAATCCAAGTTCAAAATACCCTATATTCTCTTCCTGATAAATTATCTCTATTTCTTCCTCCTCCTGCTGCTCCAGCTCTGGGAAGCATGAAGCCTACAGTACGCGTGGATGTTACACTAATGGCTTGAAAAGAAAACGCTGGTCTTGCTTTTTCTAAACATCATAAAGTGAATAGAAAGCAGATGAAGATATCCCATTACATAGAAAAGCACTGATAAATTAGAGTAAAATTCCATTTAGGCCTCCTATCATTTGTCTTCTTTAGATGTCCTGATGTTTAAATAACACTTAAAGCCATTCTCTAAAACAAAAAAAAAAAAAAAAAAAAAAAAAAAAAAAAGATTAATATAGCTACTAGTTTACTTTTTAAATGATATTCAAATGAAGAGTAAACAAACAGATCTGATGCCTGGCTGACAGCTTTGGGGATAAAGTCGTAACACAGCTATATTACAGAAAATGAGATATCCAATGGTTTTATTAAGCAGATGCTGGTGATAAATATGGTAATATGTAAGAAAACATGTTCTGAGCTTTCATTTCAATTATGAAAGTTAGAGGCATTCCGTCTGTGCCCCATACCAAGCCAGTCCACCTTATGGTCCTTCCCTGGAGGTGACCCAAGGACAGAGGGTTCTGGCAGCAACCTCCAACCTCTTCACCACCTTCTCCTCTTCCTACCTCCCAGTCACAGAAAGGAGCCTATTTAATTTACTTTTTCTCCCTTAAAAAATAAAGTTTTCTTAAATTTCATCTCAAGATAGCCCATATTGAGTCCTGAACTCACTGTGACCCACTGGTAGAAATAATACTCAGGCAGTTTGCATTCATTGCCATTGCTGAACTGAGCAAAGTCATTGCATTGTACTCATGGCCTGCTGGAATGATGAAACAACTTCTGACCATTAAAGACTGCACTGCACATGAAAAGAGAGTATTTTCATGATAAGAACCTAATTCAGATCGATAATTAGCTCATTTGAAGGTGAGTGGAGGAGGGAAACAATGACTCACTTGTTGAAGTAGAGGGAAAGCAAGCAAAGGAAGAAAACATAGGCAAAATTAAATTACAACGCCTTTAAAATCTTGTAGGATTGTACTAATCTGAAACCGTCCTTGCAAAGCACTAGCTATATGACCATACTTCCTTATCTTAATAAATCTGATTGGAATTTTTAAATATATTTTTGTTATTATTTACAATGTTACTTAATATGTAAAACAACCAAGCTCCATATTTTCAATTTATAATAATTCAACAATTCAATTTATTGAATTCCAATTTCAATATACAATTAGCAAACGAGAAAAAAAAAATAACAAGAAGTGTCTTTCACAGTTTTACCCCAATTAATGCACAAATGAAGAATCTCAGAACCAAGCAAGTATATTACTTACACAAGCAAATGGCAAAATTTCAGCTCAAAAAATGTAATGTTCTTATTCAATACTGGGTAACTAGTAAGTGAAAACTAGATTTTTTAGTCTAGTTTTTAGACTTTGAGACTTCAGACTAGTTTTAGACTTGAAACACTTTGTTCTAAACCAATCTGTCAGTACTTTTAAGAGCACTAATGCAAAACTAATAATATTTTACCAGCCAACAAAACCATAAGTGGAAATTAAAACACAACAGAAGTGTTACTCATCTGCACGACTACGGTCTATTGGATATGAAGGAAATGCTCTATTTTAGTTTTATGGTTTACTCAATAAACAGTAATATAGTTACAGTATAAGCAAGGTTAAATGTTGCTGCCAGGAGGCCAACTGGGAAGTTAACACACTCTTCAAATAAGAGGGTGGGTTTTTTTCCACATTTGTTTGCTGTCTGTTGGCCAAGCACCAAGCTTTCATATTCATATGAGTATAAAAAGCTACCAAAAGAAATTCCTGCAGAGACTATTAAAGTGTCATTTTTAGTAATAAGACTTCATAAATCAGGGAGATGTTCTCACTTCTAGGATCTAACAGTGCTTGGTGCTGCCTCCCCCTGCAATCAGGTCCAGAAGGCTTACATATACAGATCACTGGTTCCACTTTTATTATACGCAAGGACATCTGCCCCATCCTGTCCCCTTTTTATAATGGAAAAGCTCTGCAGTGAGAATTTAATATTGGCCAAAATCTAGCTATCACCTGACCCTCCAACTTGAAACACCTGCCTTGGCAGGTTGGCACCCTTGGGAACAGCAGCACCATGGCATCATGTATGGTGAGCTGCAGGTCCAAGGGATGTCCTGGGCTTCTCCTTGCCCTGGACAAGTTCATGGCCCTGGACCAACAGCCTCAGTAGGCCAATCCAGTCTCAGGGAATAAACTAAGGTATCTGGAAAAAAAAAAAAAAAAAAAAAAAAAATTCAAAGAGATGACAGCTCCTGGTCCAAAACACAGCAACACAGCGGAGCAAGTGGATAGTGGATATAATAGCAGGCACATCATTAATAGAAATATGTTACCAGCCATACCTTTTTTTATGTTAAAAGAGAAAAATAGCAAAGCCTTCAGGACAAATGTAACTCAGGATTAGGAATATTTCCTCCACTTGTTGCCGCAAAGATACAGTTCCACATCCCAGTGGCTACACACAACAGTGCTGGTGGGGGTTGGCACCAAAAGATTTTGTTCTGGAAAGTAGGATGGAAAGAGGAGCTGTTCTTGATAGCATCTGCTGGTTCTCATGGAACAAGAATAAATTATAATTTTGCCTTTTAAATTGTGATTTACTTCACATTTGTATTTCTTAGGCTTCATTTGCTTCATTGTAAAGAAAATTTTATCTGCAACTTTGTATTTGAATGACATCCTTGAGAAAGAAGTTACCCCCTTCAATTTCCACTGCTATTACAAATTAATGCTGCCAAAATGAGGGAAGAAAAATGGAACAGAGAAGAAATAACCTTGTGTTACCATTGATATTACAATTCCAAATTCTGTATAATATATGCAGAGAAAACCCTCCTCTTCTCAAAGATTTACTAGGAAAACTCCAAAGAGTACCTATATATTAGCAAGGCTTTATTAAAGACACAGAATATGTTATGTGGTAGTGACTGCTTTGCTACAACACATTATCATAAGCACTTAACACAACTACGCGTAATTTAAATCAATAGCAAAGTTCTCATTGATATCTTTGAAAGCAGCTTATACCCTAATTTACCTAAAGCACTCATCTGCAGAGGGTGTTACTGTTATTTATTAAAATTAATAAAATCCTACTGTATTATGCTAAAAAAGCACATCTTGTAAATCCTTAAGGGCCTGCTATAATAACAGCAATCAAGAAGAGATGATCAGGAAGCCTTATCAGAAAGGGTTTGCAACACTCTGGAGGGAAGACCTCTTGCTAAACAGCAAAGCTGAAGCCAAGAACAAGTGTGGTGGCACTGCAGGAGACGTTCAGTAGGCTGGTTAAGAGCAGGTACCACGGTGGGGCGACAGAGCAGGACAGACAGGATGACATCCCAAAGTCAAGGTCAAGGACTGGAGAGACAAGATTAGAAACCAATACTCTGGAAGAAAGAGGCAGAGCTGCAGCAGTGAGGCATATTGAGCAGCAACGAGCACTGCTTAGATGTCTTAATTTGCAAAGGCAATACTCAGTCATGCTCCTAGCCCAGCCTTTGGCTACGTTCATTATTCTCCTAATTTTCCAGGGAAGTTGGCCGCAGAGAACTGTTGGGCTGATGTGACTGGGAGAGGCTCAAAGTGCTCCATCGGATACCTGGCTGCAGATCAGGACAAAACTTGTACGTGGCCCATTTCAGCACAGATAAATGATTAAGAATGGTTAGCAACTTGTCCTGTTAAAACTTTCAATATCATGAAAGGAATGTTAGTTTCATATTATTTGTCTTTCAAATAGTAAAAATACTTCTTGATTTGGTAACTTGATTAAATTTGTTCTTTTCTATCATAGGTAAAAAAAAAAAGTAAGAACAAAAAAAAATGTTGAGGTGTGATCAGAAATACAGATTTGTTCAATGAACCAGAAAATATCACTGTCCCAATTCTTATGTTATGAAGACAGTAAGCCTATACTGTAACTGAAGAAATTAGAGAACATCCTGCTATTGCATATGAAAAGTGAGGAAAAAGGCATGATTATAGCACTTCACCTCTTTACTCCGTGTCATTTTATGCTGGCTTTTGAGGAAATACAACCTTTGTAGGACTGTGCTCTGTTAGTGTCCTCAGGCGTTATTGACTTATTTCAACCACATTTGAGAGAGGCAGCGATAACAAGTTTGCAACAACTTTGTGAAATTAAACAAAGAAGGATATAGCAAAAAACTAGATACATCATCAGGTATCAAGGGATCCACCAAGGTCACAACAGGAAAAGTGGCTTCCAGCCTCAGCTGAACGTGACCTAATTCAGTGTCACTGAGCATGAAAACTAGATTCCTGTCACCTTCACAGACGTCATGATCAATCAGGTGTGTCCCCATGGATGCTTTGTCCAAAGCCTGTTTTGTAGTGCTGATCAATCACCTGGTCCTTCTGCCTTTCAGAGATGCTCCTGCAGATCACATTTTTTATGGCCCTCAAACTGGGCAGTCTTTGCTGCCAGGCACACTAAGTGCCAATAATCAGCCGGTTTTGTGAGCAGCATATAATTAAACTTATCTTGTTTGGATTGAGATATTCAGGCTGCTGAACAAAACATTTTCTACTTCTCTGTGTTGTTTTTTTATGCTGCTGTCGTCAAAGAATGCATTAGCAGCCTTGCAGCCCATATGGTCCAAGGTTATGAAACAAGAAAAATCTGTAAGAGGCAATAACTTTTATTATATTACTTAATACAGAAAAACCTTGACATAGAAAAAGCACATCAGCATTGTGCTCTTGGTCTGTTTGTCAAGACATTATCAGTATCATTGTTCAACAAAAGACTTGCCTCTGGAACTAAAATAAAAAATGTTATTTAATATTTGTGTTACAGTACAGATCAGTCAAGATTAGGAGGCTCTATTTTGCTACTTATGATCCCTAAGAGTTGGAGTTGCTTTACATCAGTGCTTCCCTCCTCTTTGAAGACCACTTCTGGTGCTCTTGAAGGATTAGAATTGACATCACTATGCTTTTTAAAATGTATTGAAACTATTCTAGATTTTTAATTACAGCAAAGGCTGCTAAAGGACTTCCAAGAAGAGTTAATACAGACTACATAAAAAGACACATTACTACTTTCTAAAATGCTGCACATAACATCAAACTGCTGGCTGCTCCTAGCAGATGCTTTCCAGCATCAGTTTCCGTGCCTCAGCCCGCTCCTGGCCCCTGCACCCAGGGGTGAGGCCCATTGTGCCAGGATTAGCCGCACACATGACTGTCCCACAGGGACAATAACCACCCCGCGGCTCCTATTCACAGCCACTGGGCACAGGCAGGAGCCACAGAGGTCAGGCTCAGCGCGCTCCGTCCCAGTTATTCTGCAGTCCAGCCAAGCAGCAGCAAGAGCACCAGCAAACACTCTGGCTGCTACTTGTGGTCTGTCTTTTTTTTTTTTAAGTGCAAAAACTGCTACTGCTAGACGTCTTTTGGTGCAGTCACTGGTATTTTGAAACTTGGGACAACTTTAAAATATATTTTCTTGAGGCTCATTTGGGTTATTAAGTGGCTTGGAGTGGGACGACCTGAGAACAAAGCAGGCAGCTGGACCCCGCGACTGAACGCCAGCCAAACTTTTCAGCCGAAATACTAATCCTGAAGCAAGCAGGAATGGATTTCCTCGGGCTTACAGGGCCTGCGTGACCTATCAGTACAAAGGGCTCCCTCCGTCATCCTTAATGTGCTTTTGCTGAGTGTAGTATATGTAAGAAAAATGGAGTTTTTAACATCTTCTCCAGAGATCCGCTGCTTTTCAGAACTGCTTGACAGCAGTGATGGTGATGAAGAGGAAATACTGGAATTTGGAGACGATTTACAACTTAATCCTTTTGATGGCTTGCCTTACTCTTCCCGTTATTATAAGCTTATGAAAGAAAGACAAGAACTTCCAGTATGGAAAGTGAAATACACTTTTATGGAAAGTTTGCTTCATAATCAAATTGTGATTGTGTCAGGTGATGCTAAGACTGGCAAGAGCTCACAGGTGAGTATTAGAAAATACTTTGTTGAGCTTTTCTTATTTTTAGAACACTTACTATTGTACACTTCTCAGAGATACTATTCATATTTTACTACTTGCAAAAAATTTTAAATAGAAAAAAAAAAAAAACAGTGCTCAATTTACTGTTTACCTATACTAGATTCATCAATACCCAGATTTATGTTAACCTGGTTTCTGGTTTTGGTTAGTAGTGGGCTGTTGCTACGCCGAGTGCTGTGTGGCATGGTAATATAAAATATAACAGCATCCAGTTCTGAAGAGTTCAGCTGCAGTGCAGGCACACAGCTGTGCTGGTGTTCAGCAATCCTGTGCGTAAAAACAGATGTGCAGCCTTCTATTGTAATCTGAGGTGTTAAGGCCAGAGAGAGTAAAGTACTATAGGTGACAGAAAAATCAGTCCAATATAGATGTGAAACACATATAAAAATACACATTTGAATAAGTTTCTGCAAATACTTACAGGCAGTTGACACTTATTTTATGTTTCTCCATAAAAGCCATTTTTACGTAGTTGATGGTGTCTTTTAGGCTTTGGGGTAAGTTGTGAACTGAAAAATAATAATTTTCAGCCTCTGATTTTCGACTACAGTATCATAACCAACTAACAACAATCTCAAACAACAACTTTTTAAATTCTAAACACTAAATTTAAAAATTTCAGGCCCTTTCTAGATACTGGCTGAGGAACATTTGCATTAACTACTTTAGTTTAATATTTAGAACCAAATATATAGAGAGGAAGAAAAATATTGTATAAAATATTCTTGTATCTGTCAGTACATGTAATGTAAATTTTTATTGTGTTCCTATATGATAGCATCACATCTCAACTTTAAAACCTATCAACTATATACTTTCAAGCCTGTTATAAAACATATCAGACACAGTCCTTCCCTACTGATATTACAGGTGCATTTTCACTGTCTTCGGAGAGTCCAAGGCAAAGTCTAAAATAGTCTAGGACATACTTCAAGTTGCTTTAGTATTTTATCAGTAAATCATTCCTTTGGCATTTTGCTGGCTGCTATTTTGCTCAGCAGGAAAAATTTATCATCTCCTCCCTTGTATTGACTAAACTTGTCATTTTATCCTCTTTTTGTCCATCATCACATTGAACGTCAAGTGGAAATGGTAAACTCTGCAATGCCTCTGTTGGATTCAGCGCATATCCTTACTTGGAAAGCATGTTTTTTTTCTGGTTAATGTTAGATCAGGAAAGAAATACAGTGGATTTGCAGGCAGGTCATAAGAGAAGGTGGAGAAGTTCTCAGGGAATGAAGGATTGAAATCAGTAGGGCTGTTTCTCAGGGAGAAGCCATAGTCCTTCTCTCACTCCAGCTAATAGCAAATGGTTTTTCAAGAACACATGATTTACAGAATTAATGGGAAATGCATCACTGAAGCCAAGATCTCAGTTGACTCCAAACATATAAATATCTAATAGGACCATTAAATTCTACTGTTATATACAACAACCTACGTCTGTTATTCCAATAAGCAGAGAATTGTCAAGCAAATATTATCAGCCACAATATGAGTGTTTATGACTGGGAATTAGGAGGAAACTTTCCTGCATGTAAAGCTATAGGATAGCTTACTGTTGCAGGGCTTCTCATACCTGTCAGAGACTTTGATGCTGGACACTGCTAGAGATCACATATGGAACTAGAAACATTATACTTCCATTGAGAATTCCCATGTTTCCATAAAAAAATGTACACAGCGCCTGGGGCCTGGAATATTTCTTGGAGTGGAAAGTCTTCACCCCCTGTAATTGACTGTGATTTATATAAAAGAAATTTTGTATAATAATAAACTGCTTATTAACAACCTTCAGCTCTTTCAATTGTCCTAAAACAGATTTAACAAGATGTAATACATTACTGGCTGTTTAACCATTTTTATAAACACAAAAAACTATATAGAAATAAATTACATGTGGCTGATGTTTTCACACCTAGTTTACATACGTTAAGCAAAGAAAGGGATTTGAAACCTAATACTTTCACTGAAATAATATTTACAATGGAATTGTACATTCTTATAGCAATAACACATGATTTAGTATTTTCCAGTATTGATTTTCTACTGTAAATATATAAGCTAAAGAGCTACTGCATAACTTTCTGGAACAGTTCAGCTTCAGATACCTTGTTTGCAGAGTAATTAATCTGCAGTTGCATTTATTTGTTTATTCAGGCATTTATCAGTTTGAAATCCTCTTCCTCCTGGGACACATTCCTCATGCCAAGCACCTGAATACGGCACCGCAGGGGCAGGGTTAGCACTAAGCCAGCTAGAAGCCCCTGCCAGCAGATGCTCAGACACTGCCCCTGCTTCCTGCACCCAGAGACACCTTCTCTCCTCAGCAATATATTCAAACTAATCCAAGTCCAGTTGAGAAACTCCTAGATAGATCCTCCAGCCCATGTCACTCCAACTCTTGACCGTTTAAGAGAGTCAGGTTCTTGACATTTAGCTGGTGGATAATTTCTGTCCAGGAGCAGCTCATCTGCCCACAGTCAGGCAGAGAGTAAGCACTGGGTGCTCAGGTCGATTCAGTTCTTCCACAGTCTTCTCACAGTACTTCAGGCCTCACCTGGAGTACTGTGTCTAGTTCTGGGCTCCCTGGTACAAAAAAGACAGGGATCTCCTGGAAAGAGTGCAGCATAGGGCCACTAAAATGACATGGGACCTGGGGTATCTTCCCTATGAAGAAAGGCTGAGAGACCTGGGTCTGTTCAGCCTGGAGAAGAGAAGACTGAGAGGAGATCTTATCAATGTTTACAAATATCTTAAGTGTGGGAGACAGAGGGATTTGGCCAACCTCTTTTCAGCGGTCTGTGGGGTCAGGACAAGGGGCAATGGCCACAAGATGGAGCACAGGAAGTTCCGCAACAACATGCGAAAGAACTTCTTCACGGTGAGGGTGATGGAGCACTGGGACAGGCTGCCCAGAGAGGTTGTGGAGTCCCCTTTTCTGGAGATATTCAAGGCCCATCTGGATGCCTACCTGTGCAACTTGCTCTAGGGAGCCTGCTTTGGAAGGGGGATTGGACCTGATGATCTCTGGAGGTCCCTTCCAACCCCTCTAATTCTGTGATTCTCCTTTTGCATTACAGCCTTTGTTAAACGTGTTAAGCACTGAAGATGCCCGTTTTCTTGTTTACTCACAGATCCCCCAGTGGTGTGCTGAGTACTGCCTGTCCACCAGCTACCGTCACGGTGTGGTGGTGTGCACCCAGGTGCACAAGCAGACAGCCGTCTGGCTGGCCCTGCGCGCAGCCGATGAGATGGATGTCAGCCTCGGCCATGAGGTGGGGTACTTCATCCCGTTTGAGAGCTGCTGTACAACAGAAACCATCCTGAGGTTTGTGTGTTTGGTGTTTCATCCCTTCAGGCTACTTTGTGCCTTACAGTTCTTTGTGAGGATGCTGCAAAGGCTCGCAGCGGGCAGCAGCCCAGTCCCTAGCTCTTCACGGCCCTGTTGCACTAACACGACAGGATGGACAACCAACAACTGCATGTGAACACTGATTTTGTGGCAAAAGGGTTTTGTATCCAGAATGGGGAAAACCAAAACAAAAAGCACTGCTTTGTAAAGTTGCTTCTAATATTTTAAAATGTAACTACTGGAGATTTTGCGAATAGCTGGCAAACTGTAGAAGGCCTGAAAGAGGTATTCTATATTTAATTGCAGTAGAGATTTAAATGGGCTAATGCTAGCATCTGCACAAAAATTCATTAACCATCTCAGTACACTCCATATCCTTCTACTGTGTCTTACTCTGTGTTCCAGTACAGAAGTGTTCATAGCTATAAGAGAAAGCAAATCCAGAATTTAAAAGCAATCAAAATTCTCTCTAACTGAAAAGGAAAAATCAGTAATGAGAAAAACATTTTGGAAGATTTTTAAGGGATAAGAAATGTACATAAAATGTCAGATATAGATAAACAGCAGCAGCAACAAAAGGATCCAGATTATGAGCCACTATAAAAGCTAGATTTGTTTTCTCAGGTTACTTAATATGTCATGTTAATAAATGACTGTAAACTTTGAGCCTTTTTCACAGCCACATGAGCTGCCCCTGATTTCCAGTGCAGACGAGGGTACTCACCACTTTTGAAAATCAAGTTCAACTGCTCTTCCTTTTGCATGTCCTTTCTCTTCCATGGAGAGCTGCTTACCTCTCACCCTGCAGCATGCCTTCCTGCAGCTGCACCTGATGTGAAAGGGAGATGAGTCCTATCCTTCCACATGTTGAAACCTGGTTCAAGAAGATTCACAGTCCTACTGAGCAATACAGCACAAAATAATATGCTTTGTAAAAATTTTGAGTAGCAGGAATAATAGGAAAAAGAAGTGGGGAAGGCCTTACAGTACGAATGAATCTCTCGTCTTGGTTCTAGCAGTGCCTCAAGTGTGTGTGTACACCTTCATTTCCTTATCTGAAAACATTAGTTCATAGCTCACAGATTAGTTATGGCATGCAATATGCTTAGATAGTTTGGAAGATGAAAAGCAATGTAAGTTATGAATTTAGGGCAGAATTATTTCTTTTTTGCCTAGAGCATCTTTTCAACTATATTGCCATTTAGCATCATTGACTTTCATTGAGTTTTTAGCCACTTAAAAAGGATTTAAAGAGGAAGCTGAGACTGTGATACTGTCTACAAAATAGGCAGTGTTCATTCTTATCAAATCTTTCTTAGTAGAACAGAAAGAACAAAGTTGTCCCCAAGACCTTGAATTAATTTCTTAGAGTCAAACCTGGATATTCCAAGAAACTTTGTGCCGTTTTCTGTTTGCCTGGTGCAGATACTGTACAGATGATATGCTACAAAGGGAAATGATGTCTGCTCCTCTTCTGAACTCCTATGGAGTCATCATTCTGGATGATGTGCATGAGAGAACTGTTCCAACTGATGTGTTACTTGGCATTCTCAAAGATGTCTTGATATCAAGACCAGAACTGAGGCTGGTAATACTCACTGCACCTCACATGTCCATCAAACTGCAGAATTACTGCGGCAGCATCCCCTTCATAAGAGTGGAAAGCAAACACCATGCAGAGGTTGTATATTCCTGCAGCACTCAGGAAAACCATTTTCTGTCTGCACTGAGACTGCTCTTTGAGATACACCACTCAAAAGAGAAGGGTGACATTGTGATCTTCCTGGCATGTGAACAAGTAAGTTATTAATTCATTCTATGGTTTCTGATTTTAACCAAGAAAAAATTTAAATCTGTGTTTTCATATGACCTTTTCCATCTGTGTTTTTATACGACCTATAAATATCTTGTTGCCATTATTTAAGACACTGGACATTGCCAACAGCTTCATTTCAGTGTTTTTGTGTACATAATGCTGGATTATCTGCCCAAGGAAGTGGTAGAGTCTCCATCCCTGGGGGTATTTAACAGATATGTGGATGTGATGCTTAGGGACATGGTTTAGTAGTGGACTTGGTAGGGTTAGGTGGTGGTTGGACGTGATGATCTTATGGGTCTTAACTCAAATGACCCTATGATTCTATTATTATGTATATAGCATAAACTAAGAATCTATCATTTTTTGTAGGTTTGAAGAAAACCATCCACTTCCTGTGTGATGCAAAAAATAGCAAAGGTGACATACAGGGACAGGAGTCACAGATGTAGGGAGTTAATGCACTGCAACCTGTTCTGGCATTGGGCTTATCACACTTTATTTTATCCCTTTTTGGCAGGAATGGACACGTCCATTTTGCATAAACATCCTACTTCACATGAATGCTTTTACTCTAAACCTGCCTACAAAGTCTTTCCATCTGCATTCACCTTTGCAGTTGCAGTTGCAAACTTCCCAACCATTTGTGCACACAGCAGCAGGAAGCAAATGTCACTCGAGATGCTACTGATAATCCAGGAATCTGTATGGATTTAGCTGTTCTAAACAGTGACATCTCTGAATCCCTGAAGTGATGCTCTAAATTCATTGCTGTCAGGATTGCATAATTAAGTCCTTGTCAGAAAAAAATAAATAATAATAAAAAAAAATCACAAAACTTTATACCCATCAAACCAATGTGCCTATCACTTGTATTCAAATAAACATTTTAAAACTTGGAATTATTTTAAATTATTATTTTTTTTTAATTTCCTGATAGTGGTCTCCATTCTTCCCCTTTGTACAATTAAATCTGCTTTAGAACAACAAATTAACTTTCATAGCTCCAGATTTATGAGATAATGACTTTTCACAGGCAAAGATAAATTACTTTGAACTACCCAAGGGTTTTCGGTTTTGTATTTTTCTTTTGATTGTATTGCTATTCATTGTAAAAAAAGGGGGGATGGATATGTAACATTTTTAATGATGCTAGTAATCAGTTATAAACTTCTTAGACACAAACTTTGCAAACCTGTATCAGTTCTTTTCATTACAATACACAATGTTAGAGAGAAAACACAGTCTTTCCATTTGCAAGGACTGGGAAGAAAGTTTTATTTCTGCTAAAAATACTTCTGATGGGCAACCCCACACAATACTATAATAATAATTCACTTATTGCTGAGAAGAAATTACTTGGTTTTCTCTCTCATGGTGAACAAAACACTCATTATGAATCTCTACCCAACAGTTCAGACCCCACATATTATTGCTTAGCTGTGATTTAAAGTTCGCTGTTCCTTAGCACTACTTTTAAACTGAAAAAAAAAAAAAAAAAAAAAAAAAAAGAATAAACCAAGAGCATTAATAATTTTGGTGTTGTCTTGGTGCCAGTCTTGCTATTAGATGTCATTACCATATTTTTATAATATTTTTTGCAGTATTGTAACTGTAACTTCTATGAATGTAGTGTCACTCTCAATGAGGAGCTCGATGTGTTTTTTTCAGTTTTGAAGATTTTTACTAATAAATTAAAAAACAAATCCCTTTCAAATTGAGTGAGTTTTTGCCTTTTAAAAGTCATGCACAAGGTAAATTATTCTATTTTTAAACAAAACAAAACCCCAAAAAAAACTTTTTAAATTTGTTTTTTGACCTCTGAATTTGTGACTGTTTTTAAAGGTAGTGTTCCATTAATGTACCTTAGGGGTATTCTACTGACTTTATTAGTCTTCACAAAATTTATTATTAACTAAAAACACAACAAAAACTTTATAAGTTTTATATAATAAGCCTCACCAACGGCTCACCTGAGTATCTGTTACTGCATTCCCAGGCTGACACATGACAAATTTGCAGCAAAATAATCCTTTTTCAGAACTAAATCACAGATGTGGATGCATCCTACATGTCCTATATACATAAAGGTTAGAGGCCATTTCATAATTTCTCATTCTTGATATTCATGTACTATATTTATGCACATCTGTCTTCCCCTGGAGGTTGGTTTGGATAAGATTAAAGCTGGAGAGAACTGTTTAGGAAATTGCACAGGAGAAAAAGACATTTCAAAAACAGCCCAGATTTTCCATGGTCTACATTTAGTGGAGACGTTTGTTAAACTCTCATAAATACTTCTATTAGATTCTGGTTTTGTCTTGTAATGATCATTCATGTAAGATTTAAATGTTGTTATAGTTTGATACATAAAGTTCATTTTAGAAAAAAAAATGTTTTAAATATTGATATTTGTTTTTCATATTCATCATTAAAAAAAAAAAATCTTTCTCCTGATTACAGGAAATTGAAAAAGCCTACCGAATTATCAGACAGGAACAGTCTAATTTAAATCCTGACCTTGGAGAACTCATCCCAGTTCCTTTATATCCCACAAAAAGAGACTTAATTCCCAAACCAAATCAAGACAAGCAGAAATGCTACAAAAAATACAGAAGAAAAGTGCTGCTCACCACAAGCTTTGGAGAATCTTTGATTTGGATTAAAAATATAACCTTTGTCATTGATGTTGGTCTTGAAAGAAGGAAGGTTAGTAAAGTTAACCAAAATCAGGATGCCAAAAATGAACAATGCATAGATTTTTTTTCAGAGTGCAGGAAAAGGAAAGGTATAATTGGTGCAAATGTTTTCTAGAAATATATGTATATTTACATTCTTTCATAAATCAGATTGTATGACTTTTTAACATTCCAATTACCACAATTTAAATAACTTTCATAGATATTGGATGTCTTCAGTATCTTAGACAGAGCAAAATACAATTAGTTCTTGGCTACCTGCTAGCAATTTACCTGGTTTAGTAGATTAACCTCATTCCTTGTTTTCTTAATTCCTATGTAAGCAGTGCAGTGCCACAAATCAGGTAACACAGAAGGGGGCTCAGACAGGAAACCACTTCTTTTTGAAGCTGCTTCTGCAAATGTGCTTCCATCCAAGTAGCTCAAAACACTGCAATTTATTTAATTAAGACCTTTTACAGTTCATTCTATGTCCTCAGTTCTTGTTTTCCATCCCATCCTGGGAAGAACTACTACAGCTGCAAAACTAGATCTTATTTCATTTATTAAAAGAAAAGATGTGAAGTCCTAATGAATGAGTGACTGTAGGAACAAGTCACTGCATGAGCTGGAGAGCTGCACTACTATGGGCTTTATAACTGCCCTACATGTTCTGCTAGACAAAATAGATATTCCAGTAACAGGCAAAAGGAACAATATCAGAGGTTCTGTACGTAACCCACTATTGAATCACCCAAATTTAAATTAAGTATTCCTAAACTTTTCAAACAGGGATGACTAATGCTGATTAGCCTTGAGGGTTAGTTCAGGCAAAAGGTTGGGAACTAACACTACCTCTCATTTTCATTACAAAACATTAGACAACACTGGCATTTTTAAGGGTTCTCATTTTGGGGTTATAATCTAACTCAGCCTCAAGTCAAGGAAAAAAAAAAAAAAAAAAAAAAGGTCATACTTCTGTGTGGGAGGAACAAAAGTCTAAATACAGTTTTCAATTAGACCATGCATAACCCAGTTATTTCTGAACTACAGTTGTTGTTTCAGGTGGATGACTGAAATGAATTTCACTTCCATTTTCAGTTGGATGGAGATGAATCTCAATTCCACTTTAATTTGAAGCCTAAAGTAGAAGTCAGTGCTTACAGATTTCTGTGAATCAAAAATATGAAGTGATGGAAACAAATCAGTTTCAGCACAGTCCTGATGGCTGTCAGATCACCTTTATCAATTACACAGTTCCTACCCTTTAATTCAATTACTTTGTCATAACAGCTGAAGCTCAGTCCCCTAGTATTCATTCCTCAGTGAATCAAATTTACATTCAATCCATATGGCTGGAAGTCAGTTCAACGCAGGCAAATGTTTGTGCAGAAGGAAATCCCACATAAGCCTTGCAGTTGGGATATATAATGAATTTACCCAGTGGAAAATAAATTTGTCCATTGGACTGAAGTGCATTTTATCTTTTGATTGAAATCTTGCTTAAAGTAGACAAGGTTGAATCAGATGGCTTGACTAGAAAAATGCCTTACCCAGCTGTATTGTACAGAAACTTATGGACATCACCTGGTGGTTGGAAAAGTGAGTAAATCAGCTCCTTATTGTAATCAAAATAAAATTAAAATTAAGGAAAATAAATAAATAAAACAGGACCTTGTACATCCTCATTACAGTTCTTGTGTCCTGTACTGAACTGACAGATTTCAGTATTAAGACAAAAATCTGGAGTTATGGAACAGAACATTATCAGGCAGTGTTGAGATTCTGTCATTGGAAGAAATTTTTTGATGCTTTTCTTGGTGATACCATAGATGTATTTTTTTGTGCTTTAGTATGTTACATTTCTTCAGAAAAAGACATCCATCTTAGAGAATACTTACAGAGCTATTGCAAAACTTAAGCATCTGTCAATTTATCAAAGTGTTGGCTGTTTTCATTTCCTACCTGGTGAAATATACAGTATAAAAAGAAATGAAACTGTTAGTACACATTGTATTCAATAGCCTAGAAAAAATGCAGTACATACCAATACTTCTGTAGTCTTCACTTACTTCTCTGATGCTTAATATTTCTTTCATTTAAAGGTGTACAATCCTAGAATCAGAGCAGAATCTGTTATAACGCAGCCGATCAGCAAAAGCCAAGAAGAGATGCATAAACAAATTCTGGGCACGTCTTCGTCAGGTAGAATTATTAGCTCAAAATGCAAACCCATCAGCTTAAATTATTAATAGGATCAATGTGACAATGCAAACAAAGTAATTTTCCTGAAATCTCTTCCAGGAAAACTCTTCTGCTTGTATCCTGAAGAATTTACACACAAAGAAATGAAACCAGATTTACCAGCCAAAATACAGGAATCAAACCTGACTAGCATGGTTCTCTTCCTGAAGAGGATGGATATAGCAGGCTTAGGACACTGCGACTTCTTAAGTAGGCCAGGTAACGATCATGCACCAATTTTCCATATAATTTATATTACTTTTGTGGTTATTTAAATATTAATATTGACCTGTTATTCACAGTAATGTTTTTATTGAAGTACTTGTAATATCATTGCCACTGCTTTTACCACTTACCTACTAGAACAACAGTTCATAGTGCAATAGTTGCACTTTGAAAAATGGTACCCACTATGAACCATTTGCTCTGAAAAAGATCATCAAGTATCTGAATGGAATTGGAATTAAAAAAACTAAAAAAATAAAAATAAAAAAATCCAGATATCTTCTCATCTAGGTTTCATATTATTTCCCTGGAGCCCACAAAGAAAATTTGTGTCCCATTGTACAAGGCATTGTACAGATACCTAACAAAATATATTCCTTTAATCAAAATTTTACAACCCAAATATACTATCGTTGTTACCTTGGAGATACATTTAGAAGAATTCAGCTCTCTTCCTAACCTCCAGCATCTCCAACCTTAAATTTACCATAAGCTGCTGCTTAAGGACAATATTATTTATAAAATAAACCCAAGTAAGCTTTCAGTATTAGGCAGGAAATACTCTGAAATTTCAGCTAAGAGTGCAAAGAAAATTGTTGCTTTATATTACTATTATTATTTTTTATTTTACTGACTTCATATTTGGAGGCTTTTTCTACAAAAGGATATTCTCCTCAGTTCTGAGCTACCACAAAATCTGAGTACCACTGCAAATGCTGTTGATTTAAAGCTAATTAAAGTGAGGGAAATACCACTGATATAATTGTTTTGGAGATCATGTGATGTGTTGCTAGTTTCGTTTATGATAATTTTCCAGTGCAAATAGGAAGACCTTTCATATTGTCCTCCCTTTCCCTCTACACATGCATGGAATTAGAACAAACACTTGTCCTTCACATCTTGTGCACGGTAATTAATCAGTGACAAAGTTTAATTCCCACTGCTGGGTGTTGTGCTACATTCCAAGTGGAATTTTAAGTGGAATTTATTCTGCTTTTCCCTCGTCTATCTGCTACGCAAAAGCATACCTAACAGAAATGTAGGAAAAAATAAATAAATAAAAAATAATAAAAAAATTGCCCTCCTGAACAGTAACTAATTGAAGATTGATGAGAATCAGCAAGTATTTTGGCCTTGTGAGTGTCACCTCCTGTGCAGAATCCAGGAAACCTTCATGCAAAATGGTTATGGAACGGAATGGGTTTCCACTAAAGTTTAGAAAATGTTTTACTAAAGATAAAATAGAAATAAAAATCTAAAATACATTATTGCCTTTATCGCATATGAAGAAAGCTGTTCTTGAACTGTAAAAAGAATTAGTAATGTTACACTAGGAAAAGCATTCAGCATTTTTGGATTTAAAAGCACAATGCAGACAGAGTTGGTATTCAGTAAGAATGAAATGCTAGAGGCATTTAAGGATTTCACAGATGTACGAATTCTAAGTTTTGTCTGTATTTGGAGATAATGCAGCTGAAGAACGGATCTTGCTGATGTGTACAAAATCATAAAGGCATTTGATGAATGCATCAGCTTTACTCGGATGGGCATTAAATATGAAAAAGTTTTTGCTAACTAGATGAAAAGTGTGAGTTCAAGGTATTGAGAAATTTGAGGAATTACTGAAACAGCATGAGGAATGTTAGACACATTGCTTGACCAAAGAAAAAGTCCCACAAACACTGTAGGGGGTTAACTGAAAGGGGATGAGAAAGTCTGCAGACGTTCCTGGTCTTCCTGTCTCATGGCCCCACAAAATTAAACATTTGAAAAAATGCTTTAATTGGGTAATAAAACTCTTCCCAGTTTATCCTGGGAAAGACCACACAATGACTTTATTTGCCTTGGGGCTTTCTGCTTCTTAGCTGGCAACAAACATCTTTGTCTGAAAGAAACAGGACTACTGATGTAAGAATAATTGTAAGGGGTTTCAGTTATTTAGTTATTTAGTTACTTTACCAGCCAACAAAACTCAAAACTTGTCAAGCTTTCAAGCACTTAAGGCTTTCTTTTGGGCCCTGCGTGCTCCTGAGAGCTTTGGGTCAATGATCCCCACCGGTGGAAGCCCGAGTTCTGTCACCTGAGCTGAGAGCCCTGACCTGCACACTCAGTGCCGTGGTGGCTAAAGCAGCACGACAGCACCCAGGTGAACCTGAGACTGATTAAAGCCACGTCCTGAAGTTAATCTGGTCCCAGTTAAACTGGTACCCAGTTCAATTACAGCCCTGCAGCTTCTTCATCAGTAGTCATAAGGTCAACTTGATGGATTACAAATTGCAGGGGAGTGTTGCAGAAGATGTGAAGACAACAGCTACCAGCGATGGAAAGCATCTTCTCCTGTGCAAGAGATCCCAGCTTCCCAAGAAAGCTTCATTATCTTTGCAGCAGTTCAGTTTAGTTGCATAAACCTTCTGTAACCTGCAGTGATGAGGAAGGCTGAGAAAGAGGAGGGGTCTCCAAGATGGTATACAAGCCTAGAGTGGAGAAGATAAGCAACAAAGCTTACAAAATGAAAACTGCTTTGCCCACCCTCAGCCAAACAGGGTACAAGATCAACTGGAAAACAAAACAAAACAAAAAGACACTGCAATATTTCAGTATGCTCTCATTTGACTTAGCCAAATCAATTGCTGTTCAGAGGATATAGGTACTAAAACCAGAAATAGCCTATTTTTCCCCCGCATAGTTTGTCCTGAGCTTGACTACTTAATGGCTCTTCACCTCCTTGATTTCCCTTTGAGCAGAGGGAGCAAATGTATTGCAGCTCCCCTATCATACTCACTCCCAAAAACAACATGCCACAGGAGTGCCATCATTTCTGTTCAGCTAACGTTCACAAGTTTTCTCTGAAATGGAAAAAGGAGGAGGGTTGTGTTTATTTGTACGTTTTTTTTTTTTTTTTTTTTTTTTCTTTTATTATTATTATTCAAAGGTGAATTTCTCCTAAACAAAATGACTTCACTGAAGTGTCAGAAAAATGTATGGACAAAAACTAAAAAAAAAAAAAAAAAAAAAAAAAAAAAAAAGTACACAGAAAATCATTGATAGGAAAAAAAAAAGCATGATGTATAATATGGAAAGAATTTCTTCCAATTGTATGAAGTACTTCTTCACAGCCCATTCCCTGCACACAGATTAGTGAACATATAGTAGATAAGCAAAGAAACAGAAATTACATCAGAAAAATATTTTATTTCTGTTCAACAACATAATGCACAAGGTTTTTTTTCTTCTGCTGCTCTTCCAGAAGAAAAAATAAAAGCCTGGATTAACTCTGACTCATTACTGCATTATGAGAGCAACAAACATGTCAGGCTTACAGCTGCTGCATTTAATTCATGCTATAATCAAGATGAGCAAATGCAGCAGACTTGTTACCCTTTTTAGAATTCATGAGCCATATGAAAATGTATTTGGCGCTGCAGTTCTGAAGTGCATTATTTGAATTCCTGTGCCAGGATAATAGCGATGTCCTTACTTGTTTATCAGTTAATCAGCTAGATCTTTATTGTGTTATATAACGGGAGAAAAGAACTCTTTTCACAGAGATTGCCGCAACATTATGCATCTCTGTAAATCACTGGAAAATCCTTATTTAAACTATGCAAATCAGTATAAAGACTAAGCCATGTAAAATTTCCGTAAGAAATCAAGGTGAAAGCAGATTGCAGATTCTGCATTTGTGCAGAATTATCATAAGCAATTTTCAGATTAAAATATTTGTTGATGGCCATGGATCCCGTGACATTTGAGAGCTATGTGCTATTGTAACTCCACTGACAGGTATTTCTGGAATATCCATAGTAACAGGAGTTGTGTATCATTTCAAATCATTTCAGAGACAAAATCTGTTTGTGTGTTCTTTCATTAGAAACAGAGTGTGTCAAAGACAGAAGCCATGAAAGGTCTGCTCAATAGAGAGCACTTCGTGGCAGATTTGTTATCCTAAGCTCAGTTGTCGATTCTTTTATGTTTTAATTTCTGAATTTGATTGATTAAAAAGTATTACATATCACATAATGGAAAGCTTTCTGATAGCGTAGATACAGCCACACACTTTGTATTCTGTACTGCAGTCTGGGCACCCAACAGCCATGCATGCAGCCAATTGCTTCGAACAAGGAGCTGCTACCACTGCCCCACAGAGGGTATCCCCAAAATGGGGAGGGGTGGCCCAGTACTGTTAAAGCTAGACTACACTCATGTCATTCACTAAAAAGTAACAAAATAAACCATATTAATTAAATATTATTAATATTAAATGTTTTTTCACACCTATACAATGTTCTTTAAATTATACTCTGTGGATAACTGCATGTTGCACAGCCATCTACGTGCTTTGAGGATGAAACAAAGCAGAGACAAATCTGACTTCACTCGCAGTCACTGTTACCCCTGCAGCGTGGCTGTAACTCAGGGTATTTATGTCAGGAAAACACAGGTCAGCCCCCACATCCTGGCTGTCCCCGCTGGCAGAACAGCACAGTAGGGTCCATTACCAGCCAGCTCAGAGGCGTGAAGCAGCAGCATAAGCAGGAATAGAAAGGCTACAAAGTATGAGTTTGGCAAGGAATTTTAATGATCAATTATAACTATAATTTCAAAATAATAGCTATAGAATTGGTAGCATCAGAGCGTAACAAACTCATACAAAATATCAAGCTTCGGAACTTACAGGGAAAAAAAAAAAAAAAAAAAAAAAGAAAAGAAAAGAGAGATTCAAGATGAAATCTGCACACAGAAGCTTGTCCTAAGAAACAAATACCAAGAAAAAAATCTTTGCATAATTCAAAGAAAACCTGGCACTAGATTTCTCCATATCTTCAGTTCATTATCCAAAGAGTAATGTTAAAACAAGCAAACAAACAAACAAAAAAAGAAAACGCCATTCCCCAGAGCTGGTCTCCCTGCAGTAATTATTTTGGCAGCTCTTCATGCTGTTAAGCCTAATAGAAACTGGAAAAACTTGTGGTTTGCCAGGCAGTGAATCAGCTCTTTAAAGACAACGTCCCTTCACCTGACATCTGTTTCAGCTCCAACTTCCTAACAGTTACCCTGACATCCACTTCAGCTCTAACTTTCCTACAGTTATTTCTGTGGAAAGAGAAGATCTATCAAGAAATTGGTATTTTAGACACTCAAAATTTTCACTGAGTAGCAGATGGACAGGACCTGCCAAGTTAGATCCTCCAGATAAGCATGATATGCCAGTTAAATGGACTATTAATAATCGTGAAATGTACCTTTCATTCCTATCTCTGATACTCATTCTTTGCAGAACTTTGGGCAAACCACTAAATCATTTGCTTCCTTATGCAACAAGAGTAACACTTTCATATTTATTTTATCACCCAGTAAGGGCTTCAATTTCTGGCGTGTAGGATGTGATACAGAAAAGATTAAAGGTGCAGCTACCTTTAGAAACAGCTTACTCCGTTCATGTCAAAGCTGCAAAAAGCTGTGAAACTAAGAATATCATTTTAAGTTAGCTTGAAACACTCAATAAACTATTTCAATGCTATCAAAGACATTTAGCTACACATTTGCTTTACAAGGCCCACATGTGATCATCACCAGTAGGATGTGTAATTAATAAAAGTGGTCCAGCTTCCCCAAAACAAGTCCAGAGTGATCCAGCCTTAAGTAGCCAAAGAACACAGGCAAGGCAAAGAAAATATTGGATAAGGAAATAATTTTCAAACTTCCAGGGATGTGACAGCTTCTTGTTGAAAGTACAGGATGTGTCTTGAGAGCTTCTTTTTGACTTTCCTCCTGTGAAAACAGCAGCTGAGTCACCAAGCCCCGCGGTTTGCCTCCATGGCAGCAGCGGCCCTAAAAATAATGATGCTTGCATCATTATAAGACGATGCAGGTCCTTCTTTAAAGAAAAGCTTTCCATATTTAAGCATTTACACTAATTTTATTTATCATACATTACATTAAATTACATTAATACATATAATTACATTATATTAAAATAAGAATATCTGAAAGAACCCTTAAATGAGCATTTGCTGCCTTTATGATGGCTTCTTATTGAGTTTGTGCCTCAAAATGCAGACTAATATATGAAAGCCTTATTCCAATTTTCATTTTCTTACTACTCCTTCACCTGCTTAATCTACTTTTACTATCTTGTCTTTTCAAACACTATACAAGCCTAGGAGTCAACTTTCTTTTTTTTTTTTTTGGAACACTGATAGCAAAATTGGGAAGTAATTTGTGCTTATAAATCTCGAGGCAACTAACTCTAGTGCATAAAAATGCAAATTACTGATGCTATCAGGGAATTGAAATTGACTGCCATATAACCACATATTTTGCAACTTATGGCACAAACTACTTTGTTGATTTCTGGAAATTAGTTTTCCTTGATTTCCTAGTAATTACTAGATGTCTGAATGACGACTCTCATTTCCCTGTATTTTCAGTCACTGATAACTGTTTCCTATCAGTGACTCTCATTCTTCATCAGGTGTTACTTTTCATTTCCTTAAATGTCTTCAGTATTTTCTTTTCAGATGCTTCAGTTTTTGCAAGGGCTCACCTCTTACCCTGTTGAACCTTGTATGTCTGATAATAAATGTTCTCTCTAGGCGGAACCCACCGTGTTGTACAAGCACATCACAGATGTGCACTCTAATATTAAATTAAACAGGTTAAAACTGTAGAGTTTTGACAGAAATGTATAGACTCCTGAGAGAATTTCTCTGAAAATAAACAGCTTTAAGACTAAATCCTAACATTAACAGATTTACACTCTGGAGACGTTGTGCAAAAGCAGAGAAAAATGTAAAGGGAATTATTATTTTCCCTTCATACATTATTAACTGAAAAAAAAAATTAAAAACAACAGGTGTTTGCTCCTCACTTCACTTTTTTCTTTAATTCATTATACCCAGTTAATTACAGAGCAGAGTGATGATAATAAACAAACAGTTCGTTGAAAGGAGAAAAATCCCCAAATGAAGACTTTGCAGCAGGAAGGCCAGGCACCCAGAGGGTGGTGTTATGGCTAAAGGTGACCTACCAGCTCCTTACTGGCTTTCTTTGCTTTTACTCTTCACGATTCAAAAGAAAGCAAGAAATGATTTCTAGTCATCTATTAACAAACATACAACTGCAAACACACAGCCTGCTTGTGTACATTTTTTGTACTTTTTTTTTTTTTTTAAATTTAGAGATTTTGGGGGCAATTATATGTAAATTAGCAGCAGCCCACAGAAATCTGAAAAAATTGGCAGTGCGGTCATCAGTTTTCCAGTGCATGCTTGGCTGGGGAAGGGGCAAGTCCTGCTGCAAAGCAATTTTTGCCACAAACTTCAGAGGGACTGGGCTTTGTTATCCGCAACACAGAGAGAAAATATCAAAGAGCTCTTAAACTGGAGTAAGGGGAAAGCAGTCAATAGTAACAGGGCCAAGATTTACTGAAAAAGATTCTGTCTTCCACAGCCTCAGATGCAGAAAAGCAAGACAAATTAGTGGAAAAAAGTAAAGGAGAAATTCAGCAGGATACTTGATGAAAAAGGAGAACCTTTGTCAAGCCCCTTTGCTATTTATTCCCATGCAGCTGAGGGGTTCAGAAGAGCTACTGCAAATACCATCTCTTTGTCTCTTGAGAAGTAACCGATGAGATGTAATGATAACTGATGAAAAGGGGATATTTGTGTCTGTGCATATAAACCATTTTCTGCGTCTTCAAATCTTGTGGGTTGTTGTTTGCATTCACCCCCTTCCGTATGAGGAATGCACACCTATGACTTGTAGAGGTACTCTCATCCTCACAGAATAAGCTTGACATGCCACTGATCAAAACTGATTAAATTGTGTCCATGCTCCAGCAGTCTTCAGAAAAAGAGCACTTTAGCCTGAAAGCTCAGTGTTCAATGTATGCAGAAGCAAATGTCCCTGCTGAACGCTCCTGGCAGACCTCCACTTGCCTTCCTCTGACTTCGAAGATATGAAAACCATCACTTTCATCCTTGTTCTCCGGCTGTCACCGTTCAGACTTCCACCTTAAATATTCAGCTCTAGCTCATGATCTCCCTCATGTTTGCCTCTGTTCAAGTCCATCTCATACAAGTGCTCCCTTCTCACCCTATACAGCCCAAATTCACCCATTTATTTGCTACATTTTTCTCTTTTTCTCCCCCAAATAGTCTCTCAGCCTATCTAATTATTTTGCTATACTCACTCATCATTTTTTCTGCCTCGCTGCTCTCGCTTCTCATACAGGTTATAAGGAAGTTATAACCTACAGTAAGGCAAAATTGAACATTTCATTTTGTGTGAACAGTGAGAAAGTACAGCCATTTGCTAGGGAGACATTTTCTTTTACTATGTTCCCATTTTTCTTCTGACATCGTGAGAAATTCTGTAAAGAGAAAAAAAAATAAAATAAAAGCAAATCCTCCATATACCTGCAAGAATGGTAAGACATGTACAACTCCTGTAAATTCTTGTCTTCTCCCTTGACCCTGGTTTCATGGTTATCCTTAGAGCTGTTGTTACTTGACTACCAATCATTAAAGAGTACACACACAAAAGAAATAAGTATTCTTTGAGTAATTTCTGTTAGTTTTTAATACTGTAGTCAGCATTGTCTTGACTTTTAACAAAAACTGTTCTTATAGAATAAGGGTCAGCAGTTATTTTCAGCCTTACAGTTGTTACCCCTTATTTTCCTCCTTAAATTCCCTCCTGAATGTTCTAATCCTTCAGTTCATCTCATTTACTACTACTGCTTGTTATTCATCATCAGATAATGGAAGTGGACTTCTATCATTTTCACATAGGAAACACAACAGAAATATTGCAATGAGAATTCAGACATTCATTTACATGCAGCCATTCTCAGGAATTTGAATGATTTTTCCCTTTTGTTAGCTCCTGAAAGCCTGATGCAGGCTTTGGAAGATCTCGATTACCTAGCGGCCCTGGATAACGACGGCAACCTTTCTGAATTTGGAATCATTATGTCAGAATTTCCCCTGGACCCACAACTGTCAAAGTCGATTCTGGCTTCCTGTGAATTCGAGTGCGTTGATGAAATGCTCACCATTGCAGCCATGGTAACAGGTACTCCTAATTCGGGTCTTCCTGCATGGCTTGGGCCACCTGCCAAATCCACGTAGACTTCTTCAAAGTCTCTTCACAGGGGCAATCCAAAGGCAAACTTGCATTGTTCACATCCTGCTTTTTCAAGTAAATGAGTGTCTTTGGCTGCTTAAGTCCTGATTTTGAGCATGCAAAGAAAGACAAGTACCAAATTTGTAAGTAGCACTCCAATTCTGTGCTTCAGATGCCCCGTCAGCTTCCAGGCTTTTGTCAGAGCATGCACAGAACATTCCTTCCAAATGCACCTTCTTATCTCATTACATTCATGCACGTTTGTTACAGAGTGGAGAGAAGTAAATTAGGGGAAAATTCTAATTATAAACAATATTGAACTGTTGACCTACAAATAATTACTTTGCGATCTTGTTTCTCCACTTCAAATATAATAATTTATAAAATGAACGTAACTTAGTGCTCATGCCATTTGGTCCTGGTGGATCACGCTGCTCCTACGTAGCATTGTGGCACAAACCAGCCGGCCCCGAGCACTGGACTTGTGAAGTCTGTAGCCAGAACATTTAGCTTATGGAAGGTTGTTAAAGGAGAACTTTTTTCATGGATGTGACACAAACCTCCTCCTTTTGCAAGAGCTGCTATTGAAATCTTTATTACAGAGTCAGTTCTTCAGCAACTGAAGATTACAGAAAACTGAGGGAAAGAAACAAAACAAAACAAAACAACAACAACAAAAACCCACACCACAAATACAGGTGGAGTTACTGACTAGAGTGCCTTGTTTGTGCATGTACCAAAAAATCTTAATAAATATATATATATATATTTTTATATATATATATATATATTTTTTTTTTTTTCCTAAAAGCTCCTAATTGCTTCTTACACGCGCCTCCTGGAACAGAAGAGATTGCTCTTACTTGCTGGCGAAAATTCTCACACCCTGCAGGAGATCACTTCACTCTTATCAATGTCTTCAATGCCTTCAGGGAAGCTGCTGCAAACTCTGCAAGCCAATGTAAGTGTACCCATGTCAGGCAAATAAACCCAGCGATTCTTTTAATTTTTATTTTTTAAGGAAAAGTCATTGTTGGTATTCGGTTCATGAACCCTTTCTGAATTCTTTCTAGAATTGCTAATTTGCAGGGAGAGGATCAGCCTTTGCAAACAAATATTTATTAACTAATTAGAAGGGACCTAGGACAGCAAAACTCACCCAGCAAGGACACACCAGCACTATTACAATTGTCATTTGTGACATTGTACAAAAACAGAAAGATGCTTCCTGCTGTAAGAACACATAACCCAGGTTTCAGACGTGAAATAACCCAGCTGAGGAGGGACTTGATTTCCCAGCAGCCCAGCAATTGTTAAGGTTTACCAGGTGGTCTTTTACGATATTTACAGGAAGCCAAATGAAATCCAGGGGACTGTACAGCAGACAAAAGGACTTTCAGGGACTCTTCTGGTGAAAGAAGCTTCTCTGCTCACAGGAGACATGCCTGAACACCAGTTCCACTTCCTAATACAGGACAGCAGGATTGTTTCACGTTCAGTGGTGTTGAATGTTGGAGAGGTCGAAGAGAAAATGTCCTTTAACAGCATAAGACGATCACCAGCTCCACAAACATGGTTTCACTTCTGTGTCCCATGCTGAATCCAGGAAGTCAGGAAATACAGTTGCCAGTCATTCTATTTGAAGCTATTATCTTTTACATACCAAATGTCTAATATTTTGATTAAAAAATAGCTAAAATTTGATAAAATTACGTGAAGATATCAAGTATTGCCCAGTCGCTTTACAGACAAGATCAGTGAGCCTAAGCTGTCCACATGGCTCTTGATACCAGAATATTGGACAGCTCTGACACAGCTACTTGCTCTAAATTGTGTTTAATCTATTGTACCAGTCAAAGAGCATTTTACAGAGCTGTATCTCTGCAAATAGTGCCTATCAGTAAGACTGTGCTTTAAGCCAAAATACTGTTTTTCCCTCCACAGACTACAGTAATGAAAAATGGTGTCGTGATTATTTTCTAAGCTGTTCTGCACTGAGGATGGCAGAAATTATCAGAGCCGAACTAGTAGAGATTATGAAGCGTATTGAACTTCCCATTTCAGAGCCGGACTTTGGATCACAAGAAAATGTACTAAACATTAAGAAAGCTCTCTTATCTGGTTACTTTATGCATGTAAGGAAAAATACCGTGGTTTTATCTTACTGTGCCGTTAACTTACGTAGAATTCTTTCAGAGAACTTCAGTTCGGTAATGAAATCTTTTGATCATCAGAAAGGGTAAAAGCCCCTTTTTCTACACCATATCAGACAAACACTTTAGCTGATTCCAATCTTCTCCCTGGTGTTCAGCTATCACAGCATGAAGTCCACATACTTCACTGCAAGAAGAACACTGTCAACATGCCTTTCACTCAAAAGAACTTTTTCACCTCAAAAAACTCTAACTTGTAATGTTCTCTCAGGTATTATTTCCTTTTTGAATATGGTTTTTTGTGGAAATACACTGGAATACACTTGTTGAATGTTTAGATATACAAAATAAACAGCTTTCTTCATCTCAAGCAAATGAGGTACTCTAATTGTGCACATAAATAGAAAGATTAACGGTTTATTTTCACTTGAAAGTATGCTTTCCTGTACATCACTGTGCTCTACCTAAAAATACAAGAATGACTCCTCCAGATAAGTTATTACTTCAAGTGCCCCACACACATTGTTTTTTACAGTCTTCTGTTTTTTTAAGAATAGATCTGCTAATACATAGACCCTTCAAAGCCCACCACCCAGTTCACACATTTACTGTATAAGCCTGCCCGTATTTGTTGCAGATGGTTTCCCTTCAAATACACAGGTAACATTCTCCTTAACAGCAAACCCCATTTTACAGTACCCAGTCCCTAGCTTTCCCATAGAAATTTGGGAATAGGTTTATGTTCTCCCATGAAAATATCTGAAAACAAGTTTAATGCCTGGATCGAATATAATAGGGAAACACTGGTCTATGTGTTTTGTACATTCAATTAAGTAATGGATAACTCTTTGCTCTTTTAGATTGCTCGTGACGTAGATGGCTCAGGTAACTACTTAATGTTAGCACACAGACAAGTAGCCCAGCTTCATCCTTTCTCATCATATTATAACACCAGAAGAATTCCTGAGTGGGTTTTGTTCCACGAGTTCAGTGTATCGGAAGACAATTCCATCAGAGTCGTCTCTGAGATATCCCCCGATCTGTAAGTTAACAATGGTGACACCACTTCTCCACTCAGGTCTCTACAACAAAAACAAAACTTAAGTCATAAACAGGGTAAGGATGCTTGTGCATATTGAGAGCAATGCTTGAAGAACAAATCAGCTAGTGTCTTTTCCTTTTTTGTTGTCATAAAAGTAGCTATCTTCTAGTTCAGCTGAGAAATCCTTTATTGCATAATTGATTCAGGCACTGAGTGAGCCTCACTGTCTGCCAGTGTAACTGTTATCAATTCATCCACTGAAAAAAACCTTACAAGAAGCAAAAGCTTCTTACAAGGTAAAATATATGGAAAAAAAATGAAGGAAAAGTTAACACTGCTGTGTACTTACGGATTAATCTAGCTGGAAAATTCTTTGTTTCCTGAAAAGCTATTTTCCAGCAAATCTTTTTCTTGACATGTTTTATGTATTCATACCAACTGTTTATGAATTCAAGAAAAGACTACAGCCTCTTCTCTGCAAAAAGCTCTTTGTACTGGAGAAAACCATTTCACTGTCCTCTTTTTTAATTTCCAATGGTTATAAGAAAGCCATCTCCTACTCTTATTGAACAAAAAATATGTTAAAATCCAGAGAAATTACTATCTAATGCAATCTGCAGTACTGGGAACTGAACCACAGTGAACCAAAATCACGTGATGCATAGACAGAGGATATTAAGTCCAGCAAGCCTACTGACAGCACAAATCACTACTACATCTTGCAGACAGCTTTGAGTTTAAATACCAGTTTTGTAGCTGTGTGCATCAGCGTATTGACAGTCTCTTTTGTATAAGCCTGAAAATAGCTATCCAAACACTTCAAAATTCAATTAAAAAAATACTATTTTGTCTTACTTCCTCAACAGGTTCGTGAAGCTGACACCTCAGTACTATTTTAGCAATCTTCCTCCCAGCGAAAGTAAGGATATTCTGCAGGAAGCGATCAATCACTTGTCACCTGTTTCAGCCATGAAGGAGGAACGGAAAACTAACAATGACAACAAAGAAAATGAAAAATATCACCAAGCTCCCACAGAACACAGATGTATTATTCAGTGATTTTAGACTATCATATATTAGATCAATATAAATAAAACAGTATACGCACTATACATCCCCATCTCAACTCATGTAACTATTTTGAACTTCTGGTATAAATGTATTTACCGGAAGAAAACATATAGAAGCACTTTTGTTAACAAAAGGAGTTGCAGACGTTTTGTAACATCAAAATATATGTCTTAGATCTGGTTAAAAACATTTTGAGCAGTTCTTCAGGGTTTTTTTTGTAACACTGGACTTTTATTGACTGTTTAATGATGATACCAAAGTATAGTAAGATACAGTATTCTGAAATATTAATTTGACGGGTATTTTTAGTTGTACCAACTACTTGTCTTTTAAGTGTACAGAGGAAGCATTTGAGCAGTACAAAACCGTTAACTCCATAGCAGTCTTCTGAAAATATAAAGTTTTGCATGGCTGCTTTATAAAAAAACTTGATAGGAAAGTTCATGGTGAGAGATAGTCTTTGAGTTTATCCATAATTGCATTAATTCCATCGGCTGGAACGACCATAACAGTCCGCAAAGGTTTCATTGGTACATCGTCAAAGGACCATCTGCCGCCCAAACAGGTGTCACTTTCCTCTTGCACAGAATAGCTGAACTTCAGAAGAGCTTTCTAAGCAACAGAAATAAATGCATTAGGATTAAGTGTTTTGATTAGCCTGAAGATAATACATCACCTAAACAAAGTAGAAATAATGATTCTATCATGCACATGCTTGTAAAGAAGAAAGTTATTTTCTTCCCTATTGGAAGTCCACCAAAACAACCTACAACAGAATCGACTATGAAGTGCATTAAACTATTTGCTTTTCACCTTATTTTACAACTCATATTAAACTCTAAAATGACTGCCATCATTACATTTTGGTAGCATCAGAATAAAAAACCAAAAAGGAAAAATCAATGCCCCTTTATTTGGTTACTGCGACTCATTTTACATGGTTTTAAAACAAGAGCAAACCACTAGCTGTGTAATCTTGGGAATTAACAGATCAGCCAAAACCCAGAGAAGAGGAACAGTAAGAGACTGCAGGCAGTGTGTGTGAAAAGGGATAGTTTGGTGCAGGCAACATGTGGAAGGCCTGATGGATAGGAAAAAATTACCTAAGTGTTTCTAGTAGTCACATGAGCCAGTTTAAGAAGTATAAACTGAACTCCTAAGGAGAAAAACTAATCTAACATCCACCCTTTGCAGGGAAAGTTAAGTTCCAGTCTCCCTGTAGTTTGGCTATTTACTAACTGTACCTCAAGGCTGTAAATTGAATTTGGGAAGATTGGAAGAACCATCAAATTAATTGAGTGGCTTTGCTAAAGAACAAACAATTTGAGCAATGGAGGCCCTAAACTTTTAATCAACTCCAAGTCTGTTTGTAATAGTTTTTCTTCTGCTCCCTCAATAACATTTTAAGGACCAGAATAAAGCACAGCCAAGGAACTGACAAGTGCAAGAAGGCATCTCTCTGTTTTATTCAGCTCTAAGTATCTGCCTCACTGCATTTAATACCATTTTATGGAAACCTAATTAACATTGTGTGACTGGGGAGGATATGCACTCCAACACTAATTTATTCAGCACATATATATTCTTAAATTCAGAGACTAATCTAGAAGGATTAGGAAGGAATTCTAATATTAGAAGGATTCTAATATCCTTCAGAATGTGTTAAATTATTTTGTTAAAAATGCTAGAAAGACTTACAAAGAAAAGCAAGTTCAGTTTGAGTCTACCCACTTGAGTTGAAAATTATTACAATTTAGATAAAAACATGCAATTAGTCTTTAAAACGCTTCTCAACATAACATAAAAACAAACACAAAATAGGTCTTTAGAATATAACACCTGTGGACGCATGGGCATCACAGGCTTCTCCCCTTCATTTTTTTAATGACATGTTTATGTAGAGTTCATTTTTGGTTGGTAAAGCTGCTGTGACATACACAAAAAGCAAACCCTAAACTTGTTGCTGCACAGAGGCTACAGCGGTACTACCTATAATTATCAAAGAATGCACCCAGCTACATTTTTCTTCTTCCCAAGGAATATAATCATAGCCATATCATAGCCTCTACCGAGAGGAACGTCATGGATGATTACACACGGAACTTGTGCCATTAACCATGATGCATGTGCAAGGACTTTATCCTGTAGGCACTGCCAGAAATGAAGAAACAGTGGGCTCTACACAAAACAGTAACGTTATGGAATAATATTTTTAAAGCTTTAGAAAAAAAAAAACAAACACCGAAAGTTTCTATGCGTTTCAAATTACGTTTTTAATTTAATTTCCTGCATCCTTGCCTTTCTTGATTTCGCTTGTGACCAGAATTGTGTAGGCAGCCTGCCTTGGGAAATTGGAAGTAATATTTTCATCTCAGTATTTTTACACTTAATATTAATATACTCGTTCTGAGTATAATAGAAATAGAAAAGGGAAGTGATGTCTACTTGTTTTGATCTTCAAAGGGCATATTCTGAACAGTCTTTGGAAATAACAAGCATCCAAAAGGAAATCGACACATCAGCTTTGCACACAATACCAACAACAGAACTGCGGAGCTTTGCATCTGTTAAGTTTCTTGGGAAGAATTCTCAGAGAAATACATTTAATTGCATTACTAAATCTAAACAAAGCCTCACAGCTGTTTTTCTGACACTGGTCTAACTACATTAGAAGAAAAGGAAATGAGATCTGTGCTTTTAAGTATTAACCATGTACTGAAGGTTCTGATTGAAAGTCCAACAACAGATTCCTCTGCATTTTTTTGGAAACTTTATTCTTTTAAGTATTTCAAGCTGTGACACGATTAAGTTAGAGCACCCTGTAAGCTACTACCTGTTGTTTGAGCTGCTGCTCTCAAACACCACTTGTAATGTAGATCATGTTAGCTTAAACCCCTTTGACAAAGCTAACCTGCTCAACCAGCAATTCAAAAGCTCGCAGACAGTTTTCTTTAGTTAGCAGTTTAGCAAGTCTTCTGCATTTGCTGTTATTCAGATTAAAGAGAAGAACTCCACCATTCCCAAACTAAAAATGAGTATCAAACTGTTGCAAGGGGACACTAATAAGTCCTGGGACACGCTGTTAAATGCAATGCCCAGATTCATTACCATTTACTCATCCTCAAAATGGGGATGTTTCATTCACAAAATTTCAACAAGTCTTACAATTATTACATTAAATTAAGGTTCTTCAACTTTGCTATGTAAGTAAATAAAGAGATAGAGTTAATTCTCTGAGGCCAAGACACACAAAAAATAACACTGGCTATTTCCCCTGAAGTCTCTGACTATTGCAGGTATCCTTCCCATTTTTTTCATCCTCCTCATAGCACTGGTATCAGGTAGTAATGCTGCCACAGGCCACACCTAGGCAACAGCTTTCTCACCATCATGCTGTGACCTGATAGAAATCACATTAGTGAACTTATGCCAGTGCAGAGGGTTAATCAATAGTCTGGACTTATGAGTGCTCGTCAGCAGCCAGCTGAACATGAGCCAGCAGCGTGCCCAGGTAGCCAAGAAGGCCAACGGCAACCTGGCCTGCATCGGAAGTACTGTGCTTGTCCCTCAGTACTTGTCCCTCAGTACTCAGCACTGGAGAGGCCGCTCCTCGAGTACCATGTTCAGTTTTGGGCCCCTCACTACAAGAAGAATATGAGTTACTGGAACATGTTCAGAGAAGAGCAATGAAACTGGTGAAGGGACTAGAAAACAAAAGACATGAAGAGTTGCTGAGGAAACTGGTGTTGTTTATTCTGGAGAAATATGTAACCGTATCTTTGTAAAAATATCCCTTGAATTCATGGTGGTACACCTTTTTGTAGATGTTGTAAAGAAAAATAAACATTTTGAACTCATCAAATCGAATACGTTACCTCATAAAAGAATTCTTCCTCTGCATTTGCAAACATTAATTCCTCCTTTTGCTCATTTCTCTTCCCTTCTCTCTTCTTAGAACTGCTCTTTGTGGCTTCTGTAAAGGTCTTGCTGATAAGAAGGTAATAGTGACACTTTCCACACGGTTTGTTTGTTCTCTGTGCTTCCGTCAACTCTTTCCTAAAGATAAATTAATGTTTACAGGTACAATTTAAAAATAAATGTTTACACACACAATTTAAACCTTCAGCAGTGTAAAACTTGTGATGTATTAGTGTAGAAAGCATATTTGTACTGAAACCTAGTCTTTTACTGG
The DNA here is from genome assembly GCF_011077185.1 of Oxyura jamaicensis. Lineage (NCBI taxonomy): Eukaryota > Metazoa > Chordata > Aves > Anseriformes > Anatidae > Oxyura > Oxyura jamaicensis. The sequence goes on along the minus strand of NC_048898.1, from coordinate 32,767,004 downwards.
TGCCTCAGAAAAAAAAAATTGTATACGCATTCCTGGTACTTAACAAACTATTTGCACTTTAAATCAATAAAAATAAGGATGTCTTTTCACCTCCCTCTGCCAACATATCTCTTTTTTCCAGAATATTGTTCATGGCAAAGAAAGTATTTAAAAGGATTTGAAGTGCAGCTCTCCTGGAAATACATCACTTTAGCACTTCCATGAGGAGCTCTAAGAGCCAGAAGATACTCTTGCCCACCCTTGTGTTACACAATATCACTGCAATGCTCCAAAACCATTAAGACAAAGAGACCGAACTGAATTTGAGTTGTGACAAGTGCAGTCCTAGCAGCATATCTCAAGATCAAGCCCTCAAGTAGCTCATTTTTTAATTTAAAAACCTTACTGACTAACCCTATCTACGTGTTTTCTTCCATATCAAAGTAGTAATTCCTTGAAGGTCTATGCTACTGTTTGAACGATCCGTTAACAGCAGCCAACTGAATCTGACTTCTAATCTCACCTCACAGAAAGGGGAAAAAAAAACAAAACACACCTTTGTTCAATTACTAGAGTTCCTTAACCAACATAATTTCCTGGTTCTCAATGTGGCATTAAAACAATGTAACATTGTATCACAGCTGATTTATTTACTTGATCTATGATGCAAATAGAAGAATTCGGAAGAGATCAACCAACTCCTAACCTGCTTCACTCATTTATCCAAACTTAATCAAAATACTGAATATGGTTTTCATGGGCCAGAACTTAGTCACCTTATAAGACTGTCCCTCAACCCAAAACTTCCGTTCCAGAGCCAGATGTTAACACACAGTCAGAAATATCCAAGTTGCTCAATATTAGCAAACTTACAATTTTTAAATTTTCCTAGATCAATATGAAAATAATCTGCAATACAAAGAGAAACTATGATATACACATAGCTATTTCTTTAGAGGAAATCACTTAAAAATATGTGCTGTGATACTACCTTAAATGTATTGAAAAGTTTGAAAAGCCTGAGGATATAAAAAATATTAAAAAAACACAGAGAGGAAATTTCATCTGAGATGAAAATCGTTTTTTTTTAGTTCATGTCTTACTTATAGTACCAGTTTTCTTAACACAGTTCTATATAAATAAGATTTCTTAAGAGATATGAAGGAAAAGCACTGTTCAACATCACATCAAGAAAAAAAAACAACTTACTGAAGCTGCTGGTGCATGGGCAAAGCAATCTGTGGTGGTACATTAATGAATCTTTCGCTTAGTAGGAAACCCACAGGCTTAGTATCATCTTTTAGGAGCTTATCCAGTTGTTCAACTACATGCTGTTCACAATTTTTCTCACACCGGCTTAGAATTAGCTCCTTGATTTGTTCAGCACATTGTGTACCCTAGAATCAAAATGTATATTTTCTTTACATTCACACAATAAAATTACTATTCACACATGAAAATCTTGAAAGTGAACTTCAAGAGAATATTCAACAGGTCTATCAACAATTTCCTTAAGTGGTCCCTAAAGCATTGCACAATAGCTCTGAAATTATTTACCAACCCTGAAGCTGAGGGCAAGCAATAGTTCTTAACTGATAAGAATGCAAGTACGAGCTACATCAGTACATTCAGCAGGAAAATCTGAAATCTGCAAAAGATGAAAGTGAAGAAATACAAGAGGATGACAGTCCAGTTGCCCTGGAACTACTTGTTACACCTAATTTTAATTCTCTGTTCCAATCTTAGCTTTGACCTTCAGCAAGTTATTCAGGACTAGATCCAAAAGGAATTCAGAATACTGAACCAACTGTCTAGGCTTGTTATACAAGGCAGAAAAGCAGAACAAAGCCTCACTTATGATGACTAGAAGTTAATCAGGAACACCAACCTTCCTTTCAGTTAAGTTTAAGAAGCTTATAAAACCAAAGACTTCATCGTCGTCATCATCGTCACTGCTGTCTTCTTGGACTTCTGCTTGCTATTCAATAAAGAAAAAACAATTCATATTGACATTCGATTTCCACTCTCAGCAGCAAAAAATGTTTTTCTTTCTAGAAGATGCTCTGCAGATGACAACCATCTAGGTAATCTGTACCAACACACAGCCTACAAATTCTGGTTATGGTTATCGAAGTGCCACATCATGGAATGGCTCTGTGTATTTAGAGCCAGCTATAGAGAGCGAGGTCATGCATCTTCTACAGCAGGATCTTTTGAAAGGCACTAAAATTTGATAGCTCATATTTAATATGCAGCTTACTGGTATAAGGGATAGCACCACCTTAAGGAAAACTTTTTTTTTCAGTTTCTAATGCAGGGGAATAAGCCTACAAAGCCTTAAAAAAAAAAAAAAAAAAAAAGAACATAGAATAGAGCTTTAGTAAGAAAGGTAAGAAAAAGCTCGACAATACTCCACAGTAAGAAACTTGGCCAAGGAATAAGGGATCATGCTGTTGTAACATAAGGATCATATTAACCTTGGGCAGAAAAACTAGTGGCACGAGAAAAGAAGGGAAAGGATAGCAATGACACAGTGCAACCAGGTACCATGGCATAACTGTGCCCTGCAGCCAGAGCTTATCTGGGTTTGAAAGGAACAGCAGCACGAGATCCTGAGCACCGTACAGTACAGTACTGAACAGCTTCCTTGGCCAGCAGTAACTCAGGAGTCTCTGCAGAGTGCTCCACTGCCACAGGAAAAGGAATTCAGGGCTTGCTTCAGGGTCATTTCCTACACCCAAAGAATTCTGCAGACTACCGAGGAAACCACAAGAAGAAATTGCATGGGGGGTATTTTTGGTGTATACGTCTGTATATCCTGAGAATTCAGAGAAATTATAAGGTTCCATTTCTTACTGAGATGTAACAGAGATATTCAGTATTATGACTAGCACACCAAAACTCATTAAGAAAACGGAAGAGAGTTCTGTATGTGAAAAGAAAGCAATCGAAAGAGTAAATCAAATTCCTCGTTTGGTTGAAACTAGACATGGAAAATCTCACCTCCCATAGAACAATTATTCTCAAAGCAAGAAAGCAAGCAAATTACAAATGACATTAAAGACGGGAGCCACTTCTGGAAATGTGTTATTTCATTTCAAAGTAAAAGGTATTGTGCCTAATTTACATAAGTGATTTCTATCTTACCTTGATAATACTTCCAATATGATTCTGTTGTATTAATATATCCGTTAATTCAGCAGTGTTAACAGGAGCTTTTAGAAACAACTGGAAAATAAGAAACAAATATTAAGATATTTTAGACCTGGTATTATATCATGGGCCACTCAGCAGAAAATAAAGTCAGAAATTTCTCTAAGTTGTTATGCAATGGTGTTCTTTAACTTCCATTTAGTGGGGTTTGTTTATTCCTACAATGCGATACCATAAAGACCAAAAAGCAGCTTCTTAAAGTGCTTGCTCCTTGACTCTTCACAAGCTGGCATTTTGTGTACTGAGTTTGGTACGGTCTGAATAGTTGCTGAGATTAAATTTACAAGAACAAGAAGAGCCAGCAGAAGACTGGAAGCTGCCACACTGAACACACATATTTAGAGCCATAATTAATAAAAAGCTCTCCAAAAGGATGATTAACACAGTTTTCCAGGCAGCAACTAACACAATGAAGAAGGAAGGATTGTACACACTGTGGCCTATAGTCACAGGGTAAAGTTCTAGAAACTGTGGTTTAGAAGACATGTTTAGTAAAATGTGGGTGTATTTAATCTTCATGAGCTGAAGCACAGTAAAACTAAGAACCGATACAAATAATGTGAACCAACGGCTCTGTGTGACTCTACTATTTAACAGAAATATCATCCAAGCTAACAAGAAACCAAAGTACCTGTTGAAGTAACTTCTTTATCCCACTGTAGTCATTGTCTGATATTGAATGAGCTTCAAATTCAATATTCACTTCCTACAAAGAAGCAAAATGCAGAAAATCAAACATACTTTGCAGGAAGCCGTATCAAAACAAAGCTAGACTATAACAAACTTGAAGAAACTTGAAGAAATTGATCTAATTTCCATCTTTCAGTAACATCAGCAATTTGACACTTTTTGTCATTTCTTTTGTAGTCTTCAGAGCACACCCGTAAAAGTAACTTTTTAAAATTAACTTACAAGTTGTGTTGCAAACAAACCTGTAATGCAGTTCCCGCAATCCAGTTCCCATAATTATGCTTACTATGGCCACATAGACTCGTAGTGTAAAGAAGTTTGACCCAGCCATTTAAACTCTTAAAACTGCAAGACTGGAGTAGAATGCCTTGGCTAAAGACAAACTTTTCTGCAGAACACACTCGGTGCAACTACCAAACGTTCTGCTGGTATTCTACGAGTACTGCTTGTCAGGTTTGGATTGCTGCTCATTTTTTCTGTGAACCACTGTTCTACGTCACCCAAACTGACTTTGCTATTTAATTGTTGTGTTTCATTCCACTTCCTGAATGATTTAAACAACCGAGCCTTACTTTTTCACCCATTAAGACTCATAACTCTCTCTAATCCCAAATCAAGGTCATGGACTTGACAGCCCGCTGGGAGAACAGCCTTAATATTTACCATGCAGAAAACAGGTATACAACTAATTATGAAATGGGGGAAATGAAAATCAGGACACTATCACATGTGTTTTTCTATAGTCTGTCATGGGTACATGACACGCAGAAAACATCCTCAAATCCCCTGCCACTCAAACAGCGCTCCCAGGCTCAAGGAACTTCATCCACAAACGCCACCGTATAAACCACTGCTCTGGCAACATGTAGGAAAGCTACATTTTAAGAAATATATAAGGTCAAACTAAGTCAATACCCATTTTACGTGGCACGTGTTTCTAGCAAGTGGTAAATGTGCTTTTTTGTCACGTTAGTATGACGGATACTAATTTTCTATTGTGACAGTTTAAAAAAAAGTATTTATTTGGTACCCAGCTGAGGCCCTATCAAAGAAAAAATAAAAGGAAGTTAACTCAAAGGAAGATCCCAGTGAATGAAGTTAGTGAAATATTTGTTTTTGAAATATACCAAGTTAAAGAAAAAAAAAAACACATGGATACTTTTATTGATTAATTTAAGTCCTATGAAAACGAGAAATTGCCTTATCACCCTAAGCCTGTGACAACGTTGAACTCTGGGGCCCATCCTCCCAGAAAGAAGCCCCTGCTGCAGCCACATGAACAGAGAGCTCAGGGAGGAAACCAACATGTGATCTTGACGTCTGGCGTGGCTCTTTTTTCTTTAAATTCACAGAAACTAACGCAAATTGGAGCACACGTGTGCTGAAGGCACTCCTTTAAAGCAGCTGGCCGCGGCTCCACCTCTGCCGGTCGCTGCATCGCGCGTTGCAGCTGCGGTCCCAGCGAGCACAGGGGGTGTTCGCAGCGCTGTCCTGCTGCCTCCATCACACGCTTCCGTGGCTCCACAGCTCGCCTCGGTCGCGACAAGCCAGTCGCGACGACAATCGCTCACCTGGAAGCGCAAACCTCGGCCGAGCACGCCCGGATAAAGGCAAGGCTTACAGGCGCACCAAGGCCGGGGCGAGGCACTACCCGCATCCCCCGCGGTGCCCCGGCCCCACTCACCTCCTCCACCCGCTCCTCCTCAGAGCCCGAGCCGCCCGAGGACTCCGACTCCGAGCCCGAGCCCGACTCGGAGCCCGGCTCCGGGGCTGCTGCCTGGGCCCGGGCCCGGCGCTTGGGCGGCGTGGCCATGGCGGGGCCGCGCAGGCGCTGCGGGGCCGGAAGGCGGCGGGCGGGCGGTGCTCGGGCCGGGGCCGGGCCGGGACCCGGTGAGGTGGGACGGGGAAAGGGGTGGTGGTGGTGGTGGGAGGCGGGGGTGTGGGGCCCGGTTCGGGAGGGAGGGATTTGGGGCTCCCCCACGGAGTGCTCCCCTCGTGCCGCTGAGGCCGTGCGTGCCCAGGGGAGGGCTCCTGGAAGCCCTGGGGGTGTGCTCAGAACGAGCCCGAGCTCTGCTGAGGCACCCGATGTTGTCCCGTAAATGTGTCCTCGTGTCCCCTCCCCGCTTGGCCTGCTCCTGCGGCTCCTGGCAGGGGCATGGTGTGTGGGAAGGGGTCTTGGGACAGAAGCCAGGCCGTGGTGTCTGTGGTGTTAGTCAAAAGAAATGTCTGACCCCAGAATCGGAGGAACCGAGTGCTTCCTGCTTGCTTAAAAAAGGGTAATTCCTTGACTAGTTAGAGGTAATGCCTGCTAAATGAACAGAAAAGATAATAAACTGAAGTGTAAACACAATGGAAATACGGTCTTACTAAACAGTAATAAAAAATTGAAAATGCATTGAAAACCCCTTGGCACTAAACATATAAAAGTGACCATTAACTTTTGAACCTCATTCATGCAGCTCATGTTCCACAGAGGACTTTGGGTACAGCTCGTGGAGAAGGATGGGTGCTGATGAAGCCACCTGAACAGGACGGGGCTGCTGCCAACCAGAAGCACAAGGCCTGAGGTATAATTTTGGCTTTGTACGTACAAATCTGGACAGGTCAGAATTTGCGTGTCCCTTTGAGGTGTCAGGCATGTCCATGGTGGGCACTCCTGGTTGTTTGGTGGTTGGTGTTTTGGTGTGGTGGGGGTGTTGAGAGCTGTATTTGCTCTGGAGCACTGCCAAAATATAAAAACTGATCCATAGGGAGAGAATTCAGTGTGGGAAAAGATATATTGGCAACACCCTTAACTGCTACAGTACAACTGCCTCAGCGGGGCTGCATGCAATATTTATCTGCACAGTTTTCCATTCTTTTTTTGAAAGTATACCAGTCAAGAATCGCAGTAATTATGAACATTGCTCCTGCTAAAAATCCATGTTGTGGTGGGAAGGTCTGAGTGGAGCTGGCAGCTCCACTGGTCTGGCATGTCAGGGAACAAGTTTTGTGGGTGAGTTTTGTGATACAGATACCTAAATAGCAGAAATTATTCTCAAAAAAACTTTATGCTTTGTTTGCATTTAATGGCATGTGTATATTACATTGACTATGATTTGGAAGATTTTGGAAATATAATTCACGGTAGCCTTACAAGTAATCCTTTTCCTTCTCTGATTATTAAACCCATATAATTTCTGTAAAAGAATATTGGTAATAAATACATAGTATCAAAAGTCCTAGCCCAAGGTTTTTCAGAGTTTTTTTTTTTTATTATTTACATGTCAAGGGTGTCTCCAAATTCATCTCCGTTTAAGTTTATGATGGAACAGACAATTCCTTTTACACTTGGCAATCAAACCTTATTGTGTGGCCCGTACAGTTTCTTACAATCAAAGTAGGGTTAGAGAGTTCAAGACACTTTGCAGCGCCGGGTATCACCTAGAAGCAGAAACAAAAGGACCCATTTATTTATTTTTATAGGCTGTCCTCTGACCTAAAGCTAGTTCACAATTAGTTTGGGGAGAGCTTTTCAAATGAAAATGCCCTCCAGAGTTCTACTTTGTAGACACCATTTTATATTTAAAAAAAGGCAAAGCTGTTCTAATAGGAGAGAATACTTTTTTAAGGGAGCTGGAGATACACAGCTAATAATCAGCTCTGTATTTTAACTGAAGGCACAGTGATGTTGAATTTTACTGTTCAATGTCATGAATGGGAAGCATTTCAGTGATGTCTGTAAGCATCAACAGTGCTCTGAATGCACGATGTGACCCAAAATTATCCTTTTTCCAAATTAAGTAATATGGACGAAGAGAAATAGCACCAAACTAGTTTGAGCCTTCAATCGCAAAGAAATGCCTCAAGTTCTGATCACTCCCGTGGTTTATCAGAGCTACCTCAATGGTTCCCAAACCTCAGACTGGCTAATACAAGTTTTTCTTCATCTTTGTGTGTGTATTTGCTCAAGACAGAAAATCTGTTGTCCTTTTATTAGCTGTTTGCAAGCCTAATGGGTTTTAAATGGTATTTTCTTAACATTTGAAAAGCAATCATTGCAGGGATGTTATTGGCACGCAAGCAAACAATGTGCTTGTTTCCTGAGCCAAAAGTGGGAGGCCAGCATCACCCTACAAACTTGGCAGTGTAAAACTTACTAAGGTTATTCATACACATTCTCATTTCCAGATGTAAACTGGGAACCCTTGGACTCTGTAAAGTCCATGTGTTGCTCTAAGTAGAAACTTTTTATGGTTGTTTAGAAGCTTATGCATTCTTCTCTTGATTAAATATAATATATTAAATCTATGTATTAAAATAGAAGATATCTAAAATATATTTTCAGCAATTCATAAAACCTTGCATGTTATTTTTCTCCCCATAAAATCATCCAGTTTGTGATGCTCCGTAGGGGAGTTTTAACTTCACCCTAGAAATGTATATTGACATATTTTGGTTTGAAACTGTCCAGGTGCGTTTGTCCCTCTGTGAGATCTGGTCAGCCTTCTCTCCTGCCTGCCTGTTCAGACGTCATTTTACCTGGATTCACAGCGATGTGAGCGGTGTTGGGGCACAGCTGGTAAGAAAGTGGGCTTGGGTGGGTTGCGGCCTTCGTGTTGGGTGTGCCAACCCTGCTTTTGGAAATAGGTGTGTTCCACTGTTTTTTTTTGTGTGGTCACACTTGCTACCAAATCTGTGTCAACCTGTCTGAACTGCTTGGGCAAGAAGAACAGAATGGCCTGAGAGGTTTGTGGCTGCTGAAAAGGACACTCATTTTTCAGCAGTAATACCAGAAGCTCTCAGGGGGTACTTGCCGATCAGAGCAAATGTTATTCATGACTGTACAAACTTACGGATTCCCTAGCTCTAATTCAGTCTTCTGTTGGGCGCTTGCAGCCCCTTTTTGAAGTCATTAAGCAAGCTGCCTGCCTTCTGGCAGAATTGAATATAAGCCAGTGGCTTCTAGCAGCCTTCTAGTGGCTGTGCAGTCCTGCTCTTTTTAAATGTAAGCCAGATGGCTGAGTCCAAAAGGCAGTAGGTGTATGATTCTTTTGTAGAGGGGACAGCTAGGTAATTGCACCTTGCAGTAGTAGTTCATGATATTTTGTAATTCTTCTTTGGTTTCAGGATATGTTTTCCATCTAGGATCTAAAATAATTTGATTATTGTAACTCACCTTGTTAAGTGTGGATGTTTACTGGGGCAAGTAATGAATAATAAGAAATCGATAATAAGGCATAGTTAGAAATGAATTAACTTCTCATCTGCCTTAAGAAATAATTAGAGCTCTGCTTTCCCCAGGTGTACCTGAATAGACTCTTATGTCATCTGGGGTTTTTATTACAATACCTTTGGAAGTCATTCTTCCTGAAAGACTTACCTTATGTTGTACACTTTGGAAGGATTTTTCTTTCTTTCTGTATGTTTACATTTTGACTTCATAATGTTGTTAAACACTAAATATTTAGCAATATATATTTTGGAAATAGGAAGGTTGGGTTGGAATGAAAATTGAGTGTGGAAATTGAATGATTCCATGGTGCTCTTAGACCGTAAGGGTACTTGGAGGTGTGTGGTGCTTAGAGCCTAAGCACTGCAGCTGGAGTTGTGATACTTCAGTATCACAACAATCAGGGCTATAAAAAAAACCTGCCTGCAAACTCTGTTTACAACAATGTTTTTGAATTACAAGCTGTTACAATCTTAGTGACTGACAAAAGTCACTTAGGGCTACTTAGTTAGGCTTAGTAGCAATTGGATACTCTGAAGTATTTGGGAATCTAAATCTTGAAAGCCATGGGGTCTACTGGGATCATTTGCTATAGGTTGAAATCAGTGAGAATTGTACTTTTTAAGAATATGACCCCCCCCCCCAGCAAAGTCCTAGTTTCTTTTTCTGTGCTTTTTCTGTGTGTATTTCTAATTGTTGCCACTGACTTCACTGGGTATTTCAGAACTGCAAAGCCCAAATGGTTCCCATCAGGACAATTTTGAGTACTGGAAGTCTTGTAGAAATGGGCACTTCTATGTCTGATAGTAAGATGCATGGAATTAAACACTTCAATTATGAAACCCCATTAACCTAGGTAAAAGAAAAGGAAATTTAAAATCCACAAAATGACTGTACTATGACAGTCAGGTAGTTGGAGGCGGTCAGTTGCTGGAGGTGGTTTGCTTTGCGTGCCCTTTCACCACCTGCATTTTGCAGTGCTTCTGGCTGCAGAGGAATGTGTGATGCCAGGCTTGTTACTTGCACCCAATCTGTTTACTTTTATTTTAAGCTGCCTTTTCAGAGAAAAGTGTTTAAATATTCTTTCAAAGAAAAAGGTCTTTTTGCTCTTTGAAGTTCTGAGGATTTCAATGCATTTTATGCACATGAATGAAATTTAAGATGTTCTATACATCTGAATATTTCTATTTGTTCTTTTTAAAGAGAATTAGCAGGAACATAACACATAAGTAAGGTAAATGTGCAATTAGAGAATAGATTTGTTTGTTTATTAGTCCATTTGTTTACTTTGATGCTTGTTGGATTTGCTTAAGGGTTGTAAACCACCACCGAATTCAGCACCAGAGTCAAATTTAAGGAACTGAGAACTTTCTTGCATTTTTCCTATCTTCCATTTGAATGGCAGAATATATCTTTTCAGTCTTGCCTTGTTTACTACAGATATATCCAAAAATGCACATGAATATTATATGTTATATTTAGATATGTAAATGTATATACCTGTTTGCATTTAACAAAAATTGAAATGCTGTCCTGCACATGCTTGCCCCCATGAAAAGGGTGAGACCAAATGCATCCAGTTATATCACTTGAACATGCAAACTTACTACGAGGAGCATTGGATTGAAACTGGCACAGAAAAGGATAGAATAGAACAGGATAATGTTTCAGATAGGAGCATATTTGCTGAATGTGACTATTGTAAGGATAGTTTTTTCCTTTACAAAATATTTTTCTTTCAAAATTCATTTTCCTTGATGACTTGCATTGTGGTTTCTCCCTTAAGCAGTGTTATCTAAAGCCAGCATGTTATTTTCTGGTCTTATCAGGGTGGATATTCATTCCCGGAGACTGTACCTTAACTGCTTACTCATTGTATAGACAGCAGTGCAACCGTTAGCAGCCCAGTTTCTTCTGAAGCTGAGCTATTAAAGTTGCTATTCAGTAAAAAGACCTCTAGATCTAATTTAGATTTTTTTTATTGTATTTCAGAGTTCTTTTGCAACTATTTGGTAAACAATGAAGGTTCTGTTACTGAAGGACCCCAAAGACAAAGATTCAGGACCAGATCCGTATATTAAAGTGAGTAAACTTAATAAAAGTAGGCAGTTGTGTCACTTCACTATTATATAATACTATCATTCAGTTCGTTAAGATAAATGAATCTAATTGTTTCAAGTAAGAAAGCTGCTTAAGCAAAGTTAGGAGCGCATGTCTGAAATTACAGTATCTTCTAAGAAAAAATATATGCTAGAAAATTGGCTGTTACAGATTCCCAATAACTGAAACGTTTGCAGTGAATTCAGCATTAAAATTCTTAGACAATATTGATACTAAGACAATTTCATTTAAATTAATATTGGTTATGTTGATGTGATAGTTCTGTGATGACAGAATAATTTGGTGTTCTCAACCAGAAATGTAATGGGCAAAGGAGGCTGCATGTTGCTGTCCCCCTTTCTTCTGTAGACTTCACTGATGGGAGTAGTATTTGCTTGTGAAAGCAGTTCTATGGACTTCAAGGAATTACAGAGATGTTAAAGAATATTGGCAGGGATAGTTGATTATTTGTCACTTAGGGAGTTCAGGGCTTTGGGCTGATTCCTACTGTAACTGCACAGAGGGAGACCTCAGTTTCACAGCTGTTTGTTCGGAATCATGCTGTAATACTGAATAATCTACCAGTGTAGATTCACTAATAAAAACAAATCAGATACCGTTGTATTTTAGTTTAGGAAAAAATACTTGTGCTGACCTAGTCAATTTTTTGAAACAAATATTTAAAATGTGGAAACTTACTTCCAGAACTGTACATCCTTTTTCCATAGGAATTAGGATTATATGGACTTGAAGCAACTTTGATTCCAGTTTTGTCATTTGAATTTGTCTCTCTTGAAAGCTTATTTGAAAAGGTAAGTTTTGAGTTATTTGGGTTGTCTTATTTTCAACAGAGTTTAGGCCATAATTGCCAAGGTGCAGTATCTTATTGATTTAATAATACTGTTGCCTTTTTAGTACCTCTTTGTTTTTCTACAAACAGATGTTTGTAATACAATACAGTATTGTACCCAAGAACAAGCATGTAGTCAATATTTGTTAAAGAATTAAGTTAGAATAGTAAGGGATAGATTTTCACAGGTGGTGTAGCATTTTGTCACAATGAAAAAGATCTGTGACAACTAAAGCTTACCTGAGGTTCACCCTTACATTGTGCTGCAGTTGTGTACCGCATCTCTGACGTGCATGGAATCAAATTTCATAATTGCTGTTTGCACTCTCAAAGTTATTTCAATTTCATATGTTGAAAAGGTTTTCTGAGAGAGGTTACATTTAATGACGATCTCCACCAGCATTTAGCTCTGTTAGGTGTTTGAATGTATCACAGTATGCATGTACAAGTGACCCAAGAACACCTTTTTGTACTGATCTTTGAGAGCATGTTGGTGACCTTAACTGTTTTTTGAGTGGGCAGAGGGCAAGAAACAAGGAGCTGGCTGGGCAGTACCACAGCGTTACTGCTTGGGAAAATAGCTGACTCTTCCTGTGTGAATTTGGAATCCTTCCTATGTTGTTCACCTATCCCGAAGCTGACTTCGGTGACAGGGAACCTTATCTGTTCCTACTGATTTTCAGTGTTAATATCACACAGGAAATACTCAAAGTTTGTATATGTTTATCTTGTAAATATCCTGGCTACCAGTAGTAATACTTGCCTGTTTCAGGTATTTATTGAAGCTGCTTTGTTAACAAGATTATAAAGAATTTATCAATTTATCTCTTTTAAATGTATTTACTCATTTTTACTTCTTAAATCTGCTCTTTATGAATAGCTCTCTCATCCAGACTCTTACGGGGGCCTAGTTTTCACTAGTCCAAGAGCATTAGAAGCCATCAAGATATGTTTGAAAGAGAATAGTAAAAATGAAGGTAAGTGCTTATTTATATTCCTTGTTCTTTCTGTTTCAGCATTGTGTGAAGTTTTTCACTCTATTTCACCCATCAGAAGCTGTTTGGAGTATTCCTTTCGAAAAAAAATATCCTATAGCTCTTTTGACATCATAAAGGCCTCATGCTAAATGGAGCTTTTAAGGGATTGAATGTCGGGTTTTCTGCACTTACACTGCTGTTAGAAATGAAAGGATAAAGCTTTTGGTGTAAATTACTAATTAGCTTGGGCTTTTTCCTCAATCTGTTGTGGTTTGTTGAAGCTACAAAGAGTTATAAACAGACTCATGGATAAGCAGTGTTTTGCTGCAGTGCCAGGTTTTGCTTACTACATGCTATCCCCCCTTTAAGGGAGGTGCTTGTTACAGAAACTGACCGCTGCTGCTACTTGTGTAATTCATTTGAGATCTTACAGAAAAACCTATTTCTATCTTGCATGTAAAATTTCTAAGTTGAATTAAACATTAGCTAAAAAGCAATAAAGAAATGGTAGTATGTAGAAACCAACGGATCGGTTGTGAGGAAGAATCCTGCAGAGTGCTAAATACAAATTGGCATACCAATAAGCTATCAAATCTTTGTAAACTCTTCTGAATTCTTTTGAGAAGTGCTAACTTCCAGCATTGAGTTCCTGTGGATATTTATGTATGCATACATTTTGTGACTTTATCTGCTCCATATTTGGGCTGCAGTTATAGTAATCAATGTACAGTGAATGAGGTTAACCTCTTGAATAAGTGGTAAATACACTGATACAGGTCCCATTAGCATTTTCAACAGCAGAGGGCTATATTTTAATATTTTGGGGGCTATAATTTTATTTTTTAAATATATTAAAATATTAAATATTAATATTTAAAAATATGATGTCTCTTATACAGACGCAATCTCCTAATCCTGGTTAGGACTGTTGGAAGTTGCTGAAGTATATACTTTAAAGAAATGAGTCTTCAGTTCCTATTTGGGTTCCTATTAAAGCTAATCAATCCTTTCTATTTTTTTTTCTGATTATTTTTTTTTATTGTTGTTGTAGCTTCTGTTTATATTTTCTTCTTTCCCAAGAATGCAACAAAAGAACTGTCCTGTGCTGTATGGTTTTTAGACATGATAATAAGACTTTGATCCATTTGGATTTCTGGTATAGGGTTAAGGTACCTGGATCCAAGAATTGATTAACACCTGAAGGAAGAAAAGCATTTTCTAGTAATTTTGGTCTCTGGTACACTTTATTTTAGACCTAATATCTTTTGGTGTATGTTTAACATACAATCAGATTCTACATTTCCCCCATGTAAGAATAAGAGTTACTTTATAGAGTATGTAGTGAATACATATAGATTTTTACCCTTTTTGGTGTTATAGAAGATTAGTTCTTTGTCTAACCCTTCAATTTTAAATCTCCATCTGTATTTGATAGTTATAATGTTTAGGTTGAAATTCATCAGTTGGTATGTTGAAATCTCACTCTGTCTGCTGTTCTTTCTCAGAAGCTTTGTTTTAAAAAGTCTTAATACAAAATATAAATAAACATTGCAAGTTGCATATGATCTGACGTAAGGTGAAACACATTAAAAATGCTATTTTACATAAGCAGATAAGCGCTATTTACTCAAATTGAGCTTTTAACAACATGTTTTTGACTGCTATTTGCGCAATGAAAAGAATACATTAAAAATCCATTTTTATACTTCCCCAGATTGCTGAAACACATAGTGATGTATTAGTATTTTGCTGTACTTGTTGATTTTATCTGAAGTCCAAATACACATTTAGCATTCATATTTTGTCGCCATGTGCTTAAACTTAATGTTTTACAGCCTGGTCAAAATCTCTTAGACAAAGATGGAATACCAAACCAGCGTACGTGGTAGGGAAAGCTACAGCTTCTCTAGGTAAGCTGGAAGTTGAATGAAGAAGTCTTAAATTTGTCTTGTAAGTACAATTTTTGGAGTATTGGCAGCTGTTCAAGGGTGCTCAGAAAAAATATAGGTAAGATTTATAAATGGTTATTTTTGAAAACAGATAACGTGTCTACAACTATCTGAAGTAAGGACGTACAGATCACCATCTGGTCTTCAAGTACCTTTGTTGTAATGTGATGTTAACTACTTCAAAAATTTGGTCAAAAAAAACCCCACACCTCTCACTGTTCTTAATTCCCAGATTATTTTTTTTATTCTTTTTGGAAACAAAATTAGATGGCAGGAATTACAGCATAATTGTGTGAGATGGTAGGAAACTTGATGCACTGGCCCATCTTTTGCCTTCTGTGTCTGTCAGGTATTTGCCAAACAGAAGTCACCAGTATGCAATCCGTTGACTTCATCGGGCCAGCTGCTTTATTTGTCTTCACACTGGTTTTAATCTGATGCAATATAAATTTGATGTGCACAAATAAAAATTCAGTGTAGGTTTTAGTTTGTGTGAGACTTTCTTGTTGTAAAATTGCATAGAAGCTTTATCTTCCCGTTGAACGAGGCATGAAACATTACCAAAAAAAACTAACATTGGAGAACTCTGTCATGGTTTTTCTGCCTCTAGTCCAAAAATAATTTGGTAAGTACTGGCTACCCTTATAAGAAGAGTTTTTGCAGGCAGGCTGCTAACAATGCTGGATCATATAATGGTGACTCCTAGCAACCATCATGAATCAATTGAGTCTAACCCAAATTAGTTAACTTGTCAGGGATTCATATTATGCCTATTAACTTGCTTAAATAACAGTAGTGTTAAACTCTGAGATTTTCCAATGGGATTTCTGCCTTTGTTACCAACAACAGCAATAGTCTCACTGGGAAGCGAGCTGCAACCAAACCATGTCAGGAATTGCAGCCCATTCAGCAGGGTCAGGCAGAGTTTTCTGCTTCACCACTTCAGGTGTGAGAGTTAAACTCTCAAAAACAGACTAGCTGTCCCCAGAATTCTTATTTTGTACTCTTCGTGTATGTGTCTCTAGAGCCAAAATTGCATCCTTCATAGCATGTTACATGTTCAAATGCTCAGATTTTTTGCTTTCAAAGAAGTATTTGTTTCTAGATCAAATTGGGTCTCCCTTCTCAAGCTGCATGTTTCTGTGACTGTAAGTCTGAATTGCTCTTATTGAATTCTGTTACTGTTGTTTTGCTGCTTTTGGTTATAGTGGAAGAAATTGGCCTTTCCCCACAAGGAGAAAAGACTGGAAATGCTGAAAAATTAGCTGAATATATTTGTTTGAGTAAGTATCTAAAGTCTTCAACTTAAATTAAGCTCATGTGCATAGTTCATTACATATAAAGTCAGGTGGATCTTGAAACAGGGAAGTATATACTACATAATTCATCATAGGTAGAGTCCTTGAATTCAGCATCTGGGGAATACTAGTGTTATCTCTAAAAGACAATATTTTGAAACCCTTATTAAGAAATACTAATTTACATGAAATCTTGGACTCTGTAATTGAATACTATAAGACCCAGTAGACAAAGTGCTTTTTTAATTAATGGTCAGAGCTGTAATGATTTGCAGTTGCTGCTTAATCATGATTTAAATGATTCTGACTGTAGGTGTGCTGATTCTCTGTGAACTTTGAATGACCTGACTCTTTGCTTCAAACCAGCTGATGCTGGGCACTTTTCACCGAGCCATAATTCAAAGTAGACAAAGGGAACTCCTTTCCTCAGAATGAACACGCAGTTTCAGAGAGCTATTTTTCAGCACCGAAGGAGAGGGGTTCTAGAGTGGTTGTGAAGAAGCAGCAGCTTCTGACAGCCACTGGTGGGAAAGCAAAGGTTTACAGCCTTTCACATAGAATATCTTGAGCAGAGGGCAGTTTCTTACAAGAACACCAGCCAACTATAGAAATTAACACACTGCTTTAGCATTTTGATTATCCTTACAAAAATGACTGCCTTTGAATACCCTTCAGTTTTAATAACCAACCATTGATTTTTTCAATCATTGGAGACTGCTTGTTGTTGATAGATACAATCGTGCTTGGAGATTTATTGGATGGTGCATATTTATACCCTCACAATTTATAGAAGTGGCTTACAGAAAAAAATACACAAAGTAGTTTATAAGAACCTCTGAAGCACAGCTTAAATTATATCAAGTTCTGTATTTTGTATTCATTTTTCTTTATTCTTTTATTTGTTTTAACATAGGTAAATGAAAAGAGTAACTTAACATCTTTTATCATTAAAATTTATTGTCAGAATAAAAATAAAATCTGCAGCAATGATATTTCTTTGCTATTTGCTGTGCTTTGGTACCAACTTCAACTTAAGTGAAATAAAGGAGTTTACTTAACTAAATAGCCAGGTTTAAGGAAACTACTTGTCTTGAAAAGACACTAGTTTTTCTTAATGTGATGAGGAACCCGCATCTATTTTGAGAGATGATGGCACAGCTGTGTGCAGCTGTATACAATCTCACCTCTAAATTATCTCTGTAATTCTATTATTTGGAGAAAAGACAAGCTCTGCAAAGGAAGTCTGCTGTTTTAATTCCTACCCAAAACCATCAGAGCTTCTATTTTCCTTTAAAGGTAAAGGATTACTGATGAGTTTCAGTTTACGTTAAAGAAAACGATTTCTCTAGTTTCACTTATTTCTCATCAGAACTGCTCTTTCACAGAACATTTTAAACAATGTATTTTAAGCATTGAACGGTCAGTACACTTAAAACAATCACTGTATGGGCATCTAGTTTTACTAGGGATTTTAGGACTTTAACAGCCCTAAAATGCTGTTGTGTAAAAACCGAAGTAAGATAACGGTGTTTGTTATAGTGCTTAAAAGCTAAGGCTGTAGTAATGTTCAGAAAGTCTCACACTTAATCATTTTTATCTAATAAAATATAGTACTGAAAACTTTCCAAAATTAACTCATTTGAGAGCCCTAAAATCACCACGTTACCTAGAATCTCAGACAGTGCTATCTCATTCTTCCCAAGCCTGCTGTTGGCATTCCCCATCACTGTGTTTTCCCCTTCCTGTGAGTGCACTCAGGGTGCACAGAGTTAGGATGGCTGCAGGAATAGAGGTGTAACCCAAGAGACACATGTGAGTAACATTGGTAGGATTTTTTTTTTGAGCAGAATTTTTCTCCTCTAATTTATTAGAAACATAGAAGCCCTATGGAAACTGTGTCCCAGGTGTGTCATACTCTACAAGAGATAAGTTATAAACAGGACCAGAAAAGTCCTGCTCCCAAAATAACCAGGGGGCTTTCATGTGTAGGCAGTGCAGCAATAATCTTCTAATCTGAAGAAGTAAAGGATAAGAGGACATGAGGATACCCGCTTCCACTCTTGCTTTGGAAGTAGAACCATTTTTCCTTGGGGAAGTAAGAAAATAGACTTTCAGATTTACTGAAACTTTTCAGCAAAGTCCTCTTCTTTGACTGCCTGAGTATTCTTTTATAGGGAGAGTGCTGTCATGTACAAAGTGGGACTGAAGTTTTAGATACAAGAATTGGGGAAGATTGCCTCTCTGAGGGAGAGGAGATGAATTGTGCAGTACTTGTTTTTCTTTGTAGACTTTCAAGGGGAATAGAAATGCACTTTATCTTTCACAAGATCTTTTTAGACAATGTATTCATATTATAGTTGTGGAATATTTTTTAATTTACATGCTAAGTAGCTCTATCCTCTGAACTGTGGATGCAGTTGCACTGTAAATGTTTTCAGCCATTTTAGGGCTGTGTCTGTGATGGAGCATGCAGCATTTGCAGCAGTGTTCAACATTTGATACCTTTAAAATGTATTAAGTCTTATGTTTATTCTCTATTAAAAATGTTAGTTAATTAAATGTTTTTATTTTTGTATTTCCAGGAGAGAAATCTAATCCATCATGCCTTCTTTTTCCGTGTGGAGCCCTGAAAAGAGAAGTACTTCCTACAGCACTTAAAGAAAAAGGTTTAACATCCAATAAATGCTCATTAAACTAGTCAGCTATGGGAGTATTTGTATCTAAAGATTTTGAACCAAAATTGAATAAGTAAAAATTAAGCTTTCTATTATGTTGTATAGAGGATGGGAGTAAAAACTGTGAGGTTGGAGCGCTGTCCACAGTGCTTGGACTGAGTTGTAGTATGGCTTGAGCAAGGTTCTTTGCCTTAGTTCATCACCTTCCTTCTCATCTGTGAGAAGGAGGAAAACTTATTCACAGAAATGTTGCAAGACTTGCCAGTTTTTCCTAACATTCATCAAGGTCCTCTGGTTACTAAAGCTTTATTGTTTCTTGCATAATTGATAGCAGAAATAATCCAGGAATCCTTCACATAAATTTTTCTGTATCTTTTTAATCTTCTTAGCCTGAAATTTAAGTGCAATGGGTATGTTAAGAGTGTCTTACTGAAATCGCAGAAATTAATGAAATACTGTTTAGTTATGAATGTCTGTTCTGATTCCAGGCATACCTCTGGAAAGCCTTACTGTATATCAAACAACCCAACACACCAGTCTCCAGGGATCATTGAGCAGTTATTTCTCACAACAGGTATTGGATGCTGATGTAACTTGAGAATTTTTGAGGTCTGTGATAAAACATAGCAAAATATTTTCATTTTTATCATGTGTCTGCAAGCAACAATTCTGGTGATGCGTGAATTTCCTACATAGGCTTCTTTTCTTCTTACCCTGCTGACTACCAAGAAAAGTCTTTGGCAAATGCTACAGGCAGAGAGTTAAGTCCCTCAGTTACTTGTTCCAGCAATTATAAAAGTCTAAAGCACACAGTGCCTCTGAGGGAAGAAGAAAACAAAACCTTTCACACCTTGTCTAATTTCCAGAAGATAAGTAAATTTCAGAATCACTGAGAAGTAATGGCATAAAAAATGACACATTCACTTTCATCCTTTGAGCTGGATGACTGCTTTTTAGATAATACCATGTCAGAAATAACATTTAGTGAAGTTTTTGAACAGGATTTTTTAAAATTATTATTGTCACTAATATTTCTAGACAGCTTTAAAACTTTGTAGGGCAGAAAACTACTACTGCTTTTTGATTCATAATATAAAGCCAGGTTCCTTCTCTGATTATCCAGTTTACTAATATGGATCTAATTAAGTGTTAGAATTCCAAGTGACATGCTGTTGACAAACATACTGAGTTAATTTGATAGCGTTTTCATTATTTTTCTCCTTTGAGAACTGTCAAATGTCACTAAGCCAGGATGATTACATAGTAAATGATTTGAAGCTAGTAATAATTGACTTTATTTTGCCCAGATTGGCTTTCTGAATTTTCCATTTGTAAGAGTCTACGTTATATCTAGGATTAATTTCCTTCCAAATGCAGCCTTTCCTTCGTGGAGAAATTTGGCCTGCCTGAGCATGTTGCACCTCTCTTTAAAATCTGTGCATTGATGTCTTATTAAATTACATATTGATTTTTGAAGTCTTTTTTTCAAGAGGTCCCAAAAGGCTAAGGCATGGGCTGTCTAGCTGATACATTGCAATATCCTGCTATTCCTAGGTGGATATTACAATTCTAATCCCCATGGAACGTAGTTTATACCAGTTATAAAAGTGAGTCAGTAGTAAATACATATCCTGTAGCTTCCTGAGCTCTTTTTATGGAACTCCTTACTTGCTGCAATTAGTATGTTAGTTTCAGTGTGAAGCTATTAAAATGTGTTTCTCATGAGCTTTTTGGTTAAGTGATGATATTGTGGTTATGTAGTGCCTGGATAGCTGATACAATATGACAAGTGTTTAGTGCTTTGTGAGACAATGAACAGCACTGTGGTAAACTCTCATTCTCTTTTCTGTGAGCTTCCAAGTCATGCACCGTAAAATAACAGCAGATGTAGAGCGAGCACATCCTTCTAGCCAAACAGAAAATCATGATAAAGAAGGCATGTGCTTTGGGTCTGCAGGCTGGGAGCTTGGGACCTTCACGCCAGACAGAATTTTGCAGAATTTTCTTTTGGCTACAGCATGTTTCTGCTGCTATCTTAGGGCAGCCTTGTTCGGGGAGAGGAAGCCTTCCCAGTGGTGTGCAGTTTTAAGCCAGCACCTCATCTTTGTCACAGCATCTCTGGGTGGGAAGAGCCTAGGATAAGCAACATGAGCTGGGAAGCAGGGAAAATGTCCAGAACTGAGACTGAGAAAGGATTTAGGGAAATAAATTGTCAAGTTTATTTTTCTAACCAGGAAAATGAGTATGGCTGCAGAAAAAAATCCGTACTTTTATCACCAGTT
Organism: Oxyura jamaicensis; assembly: GCF_011077185.1. Classification (NCBI taxonomy): domain Eukaryota; kingdom Metazoa; phylum Chordata; class Aves; order Anseriformes; family Anatidae; genus Oxyura; species Oxyura jamaicensis. Next base: position 32,745,779 of record NC_048898.1, on the reverse strand, counting down.
TGTGTGACAAAGTATTCAATTAAAGTCGCACCTGGATTTCAGCTGACTATCTGCACCACAGGAAACCCTCTTTGTTGGTTTAACATCTGTTTCTCATCAACAAAAATCATGTCCATGTAGAGACGGTTAGAGAGGCTTGCATGAAAGTGTACTGATGATATGCTGCAAATGTGAGAAATCTGTGCCAACCTGTGGTTAATTTTACTCAGGGAATCCCAGCAAGTGTTGTGTTCTTCAGTCCGTCTGGTGTCAAGTTTTGCCTCCAGCACATTCAGAAGCTATGTGGGGATTTTATCAACCATGTGAAGGTACTTTTTCTTTTCAAATAGTGGTGAAGTATGATAGGGTGTAAGCTTAGGTTGGGAGACTGAAGGAGAGGGAAGCTGTTACACCCTTTACAAACTTCTATTTTCTACCAAGAGTGCCTTAGACCTGAAAAAGTGAAAAATAAGAAGTCTGGAAGGGGTAGGACTCTAAGTGTAGTCTCTAGCAATCTATGCAAGCTAAACAGAGGTTAAGAGTGCAAAGTGTCTGTAAAGAAGCAGCAGTTTATCTAGGTGAAGACTGCAGAACACAAAATTTGGAAATTGTTTGAAAATTCTGTTTTGGGTTGAGTGCAGAGGACAGCGCTCTGCTTGCTCACAATACAAAACCAGCCATCATAAAATAAGCACATGGAATATAATGACATAAGAATATTAAACTTTGAGAGCAGGTCAGAGAGAATTGTGTTATGAATGCTTTATTTCTTGAAAGTGATCAGATGTGTTAAATGTGAAGTAATGATCTGAAAACTCACAGAATAATTCACTTCAAAAACAATTGTCAATTAAGTCTAACAAAGCAATACCCTGAGAAATTGAAATTGGAAAATTTGTTTTCTAACTTACATTTTTAAGACAATAAATCTGTGTGAGTTCTGTCACAGTATTGCATAAAATGAGAGGAAAAAGCTAATGTTTTTGCTAGTTAAAAGAGTCAGAAGCATGTATTCTTGAATTAGGAACTGCTTTAGGCTCAAAGGAGAGGAGTTTGCATCAGTATTATTTGACACTTCTTAGTGATCCTAGGAATTAGTACAGAAATTCTAGGAAAAAAGGAAACAAAGCATTCTGTAATTAAGAGACTTTCATAATAGCAATTAGAGATGCAAAATAAATAATTCCAGTTCTAATGTCCTTTAGAGTTAGGAATATATAACCATGCTTCTCATTGCAACAACATAAAGAAGAAGAAAAACATCTTAGTGTACAGGATTTCTGAACTTTCTATTTACGTATGAAAATATGTAATTGTGATAGCGGATAAGAATGCTAGTTTGTTCCAATAAATTCCAGTAAAAAGAAACAAGTGACTTGCTGAAGCTGGTACTGGCACTTACTGATCATCTACCTTACATGTTTGTTGGTAGAAAAGCAGCCTGATTTCAGTGTGGGGGAAGTAAGGCCAGTGGCTGTCTCTCAAGGAAGCTCATAATACTTCTGTCTTCAGCGGTACAAGGTAGCTTGTAATGTGATTGTCCTTGTTACGTGTGTTCAGCCTAACCAGAGATGGGCTATCATTGCACCCATGGAGCTGTTCACACTGTATTCCTTGTAACCTCTACTTGTTCTGCTTTCTTATTGACACGCTATCTTATGCAGCTGAGAACCCTTTAAAAAAGAGGAGTTTTTGACCTAGATTTTTTATTTTCCCAATAACTTGACCAGTCTCCCCTGGGTAGAGGCTTTATCTCCTGGTCAAGGTGTGATTAGCTCTTGCTTGAGTCAGCAATTACAGGCTTAAGCATATTAAAATTCCTCTCATCTTTCCTGTTTTTTGAAAGACCAACTTTAAATGCTTCTAATGGTGGAAGAAATGATCTATCCTAAGTAATTTCTAAGTAGCTCAACTTGTAGGTAGTTTTTTGTACTGAGAATCTTCAACCTGAATGGCTAGTTGAGTAAGCTCAGACACGCAAGCTGATATACTGACAAGGCCAGCAAATAAAGCAGGATGCGTACCGAAGTCACTGTTAAGAGCTTGTACCATACCCGCCTACCCTAGTTGTAACCGCAGCCAATGTCGTTTCAGTTTGCTGCTATCGGTCCAACAACTGCTGAAGCCATGGAAGCAGCAGGGATCCCAGTAAGCTGTACTGCAGAGAGTCCAACTCCCCAAGACCTCGCTGCTGGGATCCAAAAAGTGCTTTGCCTACAGAACTGCGTTCTGTCTAGGAACGCTGCACATATTTCAGGCTGAGTATGGCTCTGTAGAAGGTTTTTAATTCTGCAGACCTGTTGTCCTGCAAGAAAGTATTGTTTGGAAACATGCAATGCTATCCTTACCAGCAGCTCATGAGAGCAGCTGACATCTAAATATCTAAGAAATCTAGAATTTGTCCAGCATGTTTTAAAGCCTCTGGCTATTCCCCTTCATCTTATTTACATGTGCAGTGTAAATATTTTATGTGGCCATTCCTGGAAAACTAGTTGCAAGAGGCTAATCTGCATCAGTGTGTTATGTTGACATTTCAGGTTCAGCGTGTTACCTCAGGTATCTTCCCCTAGTCCCCAGGTTTTCATTCCTGTGCATAGTCAGTTTTACAAGCACATCTATTTCTTTGGTAAAAGAAAATCATACTTACAATGAAGTATTTTTTTGTTTGCTTTAAAGCTTGTTTGTTTTGCTTTCAAATATTTATATTAAAATGATTGTAGATCTTCAATAGAATTGGACAGTTCCTGGAGTAAAGTTGCACTGTGTGGAGCTGATAGCAGGTCAGTTATTGACACTTAATATCCTTACAGTACAGGGTCTTAAAAATTAGGTTTTGATTTCTGATTCTGTAAAGATGGAGGATTTATTAACAGAGAAATAAACTGGCTTGTCATTGTTAATAATGGTGTTAGAGTTGTCTTGTTTGGTTGTGGCTTATGCTTTAATTGTTTATCTGTGAAAGGAGAAAAAGTAATCCTATTTAGTATTAATGTTACCTTCAGCCAATTCTATGAAATTCATAGATTTAAATCATAATAGACTCAATTATAATCCTCATGAAAGTCGCTCATGTTGTTAGTGTAATGCTAAGGTTCATAAAATAACAAATCCTCATTTGCTCTGAGTTTTTATTAGCTTAATTCTGAGCATATGACCTGAATTTCCAATTAGGTAAGAAGCTTTGTACCTAGGATAAGAGTTGATCTGAACCCAATTATGTTAATATAGACGGAAATAATTTCAAATTGTATATGTGGGTTCAGCAGTCAGACTGGGCACAATAACACAACCCTTTGCTTTATGAAGCAGTTTGGCTTCTTGAGATGAAATAGAATCTCAGAAGTATACTAATTGCTGGAAGATAATGCTGAGAATGCTGAGCAGTGGGAGGAATATTTCATTAAAGAACATCCTGTAGGATCCTGGGATCGCTATGGTAACTGGCTGGAGCTGCAGGACACCGTGCAGACATGCCCCCGAGGAGAGAAGGAAGAGAATGAACAAGAAGCAATTGTTGACTTTCTCTGACACTTTTTTTTAAGGATGATTTGAAGTTAAGCTGTTTAACATTCAGATACAGCTGGGTAGTGTCATTACAACATGGAGTGTGCAGAACTGTTCATCTCTGCATTCAAAAATAAATCTGCAGCAGACTGAAGATTTGGAAGTCAGTTCAAGTCCCCTGCAGTACTGCTCACAGCTGTAGCATTGGAATAGAAGACAGCTGGAGAAGATTTGTGTGAGCTAGTGTTTGGGGATAGAAGAAAAAGGAGAGGTAGGGTCAATCAGAGAAGAGAGCAAGAACTAGAAACAGAAAGCATTCACATGGGCTTGTGTTTCCTTGTACTATGTGGCAAATACTTCTGGTATCTAAGCCATATCTAATTATTTGCCTTGTTTATCAGCTCAGGCCCTTTCTACAGGTCTCTCCATGAGACACTATCTGTTCCCATCATTTCTAAGTAACACAGACTTACCACATTTAATATAACAAAAAAAAAGACCACAAAGGACTCTGACAGGAAAGTGGGTTGCCTTACATCTGCCACACCAGACTGTGTGCTCCTTCTTGACCTGTGGCAAACAGAAAACTCAGAAGACTTGATCTGCAATAGGTGAGGTTGGTCTAAGGGAGGCACAGCTGGCATTTGCTGAGGAATTTGGAGGCTGTGCAAACTGTAGCTGCAACTCAGTTGACAGTGTCTGAATTTCAGATTCAGATATACTCATTGTTTGTCAGTGAACAGGAAATACCAGCTCTATAGCTTGGTTCACTGTAGCACTTAATATATTTCATTAAAAAGAGAGAAAGGAAAAGAATTGCAGCCACTGAGTGACCTTTCCAGCCAGGTCAGCTGAGGCCTAGGCCTTTCTTGGCTTTATCCAATGAACCCATCGACAGCTGAAACCATTCCCAGGGCTTAGTTGCCAGCTGTGTTGGGGATTAGGATTTCATCTTTTTAGAAGACCTAGACACCCTTTACAATAGGCCATGAGTTATTTTATCCACTGCCAACCTGTCTCTGGGACATGGCATGAGCCTGCTCCCTACAGACAAACACTGCCTAAGGAACAAATCACTCTCCCAGGTGTTGACTTTGTGATAGCAAGCCTGCCTGTGTAATTAAGCAGCAAGAACTGTCCTGCTGTCTTACTCAACCACTGTAAGAGTCTTAAACCAGGGGGGCTTAACATTTTATTAGTAATACAGCACAGATGTGCTGTATTCTGTGTCTTAGAGAAATATGCTAGAGTATTGGTTCTCTTTTGTTACAGGAAAGCAAGAAGAGGTTACACAGCTTCCCCCAAAATCACAGCACCAGGCTTAATTACATACAGTGAGAGTTCTTCATTCTCAGGGCTTATGCTGAGGGTCTGCTCTTAGAGGGGTGTGCCAAATACTGAGAGCTGCAAGAGAAGCACATGCTGGTATCTCTGTGAGCAGCTGCCTCTAAAATGGAGGAGAGGTGACTGGTACTGGAGAAAGCAGTGCCTTTGAGCCCAGATTGGTGTAGTTCAGTGCTAATAAAACAGTCAGGAAAGGTCTCTGAAAAAGCCTGTTTCATCATATTTCCCGCCCAGGACACCCAGAGAAGACAGTGTGGTCTTACCCTTTTCTCTGGGATAGGCCTCTTAGACTTTTGTAGTAAAAACTGCAGCAGTGCATGCGCTGAGTTAGCCTGCACAATCAGAGCTGATCAGTGGCTTTCAGGGGACTTCTCCCTTAGTGCTGCCAGTGCGATCAGCACACTATTCACTAGCCAAGAAAAGTGTCTGTTCTCTGCACCCAAGACTGCTACTGATCTCAGCAGTCTTATTTAGCTACCCTCAGCTCTGAAGAGGAGGTTGTCATGAACATACTGCTCCTACCCATCCCCACTGCCAGGCTGCCTGAGGATAACCAATTCCAAGCACAGTTCTGTTAGGCATCTTGTCTCAGAAACCTGCTGTTCAATTTTCTGCAGCTTTCAGCTCACAAAAAGTGAGGGCCCTGTTAAGAGGTGATGGATAAAGGCAGGCCCCAGGTGGAAAGCAGGAAAGGACACCGAAAGCCCTGCCCCCACCCTGCCCTTGCTTTCAAATCAGTCACCCAAAACTGGAAGCAAAAGAAATCAGGTATGTAAAGCCTCTCACCTTGTGTTGCATCAGAAAGCTCAGCTGTCTTCTGAAGACAGATCTAAGGTAGGGTTGTAAAATCACATTAGTTGGAAGTTTCCATAAACTGCTGGTTATTTTTTTCCCCTCTGGGTGAAAAGAACCTGCCTATGAAAAAAGTCATTTCTCTGACCTTAAGTATCACTGCCTCAAAACAAGCAGCTTAATTTACTCAGCACACATGTAAACCATATACTTCTACCACCTAAAATGAGCTCACCTTCTCATTGGCAAGAGAAAAAGATTAAGTAAACAAACACCCACCCACAAAAAAAAAAAAAACAAAAACAAACACAAGAAGCAAGCCCCCCCTCTTCCTTGTTTCAAAATAGCAGCTGCCCTTCCTGCACCAGACACGGCCTTCTTCCCTTGCCAAGTCTTACCTGGTACTGATGCCATTGAGCAGTTTGCTTCTGGCAAAAGCAAGAAGGTCACAACCAATAAAAACAAGGCAGAATGGTTCATACGTTTATTTAATAAATAAAAAATTTAAAAATATGCTTTTATTCACAGTTTCAAGTCTGAAAAACATAATACTATTCTCCATCAAGTCAAAACACAGCTAAAACCATTCCGTTCCTGTTGTAAATGAAATACCAGTGATGGCTAATATTTGCAAGGACCTTGCATCAAAGCTAGAAAGGCACCCATTTTTGTGCAGGACAGTAACTGCAGTAAGAGAAACATGTCCCCATATTCAACAGGAATCTCCTTGCACAACTTCATTTCAATGTTACTGGTTAAAGTGTTCCAATAAAGCTTTGCTTACAAAGTATATTTCCTTAAATATCAAACCAGAGCAACTGTGAGATTACATTTTTATGCAAAATATTTGCATCACTGCAAAGCCCATTACCTTTAAGAGAAAAAAAAGTGCATTTCTCCAAGATAAGAAATTAAGTTTCTATCCAGAACCCCAACTTTGCATTTCAAACAACGAAATGCTAATAACCGAACCATTACGGAGCTATCACAGGATAATTAGGATCTCCTGTTCTTTCCCAGGTGTACTGTGTAACAGCATAGGCAATATTCTTACCACCTTTGATAAATCCAAATCCCACAGGGGAAAAAAAATACCACTGCTGCTACGCAGATGCAAGGCACTATTTCTGCTCGTTTGCAGCACTGAAGTCACTGAACTCCTCCGGTACCAGCTTCACTGCTTTGAGTCAGCTGCTCCAGCAGATTCAGGATTACCTCTATCCGCTCCAGCAGAGTCATGCTTTTGTTAGCGGTTGCACGCAACAGAAGAGAGTAAACTTGCTTGTTTGTTTTAAGTGTTATTTCTTCTTCATTAATGGCCCTGAAAAAGAAACAGATGAAAGCTATTAATCTGACCACAATACTTAATTCTACAAATTATCAAGACAATTATTACACAATAACCTTGATGATCATCTTTGAAACCCTGTGCTTGGTGCTTGGATTTGGGACTCATTTCTTTCGTTCTTACTTCCTGCCATTTCACAGCATTGCAGGCAGGGCCTCTGCTTACACTGCAGGAGGGATAAGGAGTTCCAGTTTCTCTTCAGCTCCAGTCTGGCCATTTTATTAAGTTATAATCCCAAAACACACTGTAAACCCTCCAGCCATTATCTCTGTGCCAAACCTCTGTGCTTTTTCAGAGTTAGGCTAATCTGATCAGGCCAAATGCAAGCAGACACCTGAGCACTCCTGAGATGCCATTTGCTCCTGTGCACTTGCCTCCCATTCACTCAGCCCTACAAACCACTACGGACATCAGCTTCCTGTTGCAGGCTGAAGCCCGTGATCTGGCCCCATTCTCTCAAGGTCCATACACCTAAATTACTTCCATGCGATAGAGACTTTTCCATGCCCAAAACCTTTACACCAAAGAGCTTTTCCTCTTTGCCCAGTCTGCAGTCAAAGCTCCCATTAATATTTGTCAAAAAGAGAAAATTGATGTAAATCACATCTGATGTAAGTCACGTATCACACAAGTGCCAGCTACTGCTTCAGCAGTGTCACCCCTCTTCTGTCCCACCCCCCGTTTAACATCCAAGACTAATAAATGACCTAAACCAGAAAAAAAAGAAAACTAAAAATGCCACTACTGGTATTACAGTTAAATCAAGTGTCCATGCATGCAAGTATCAGTCAGTTTAATTACAAATGCTTCCGGAATTAGAAATTTAATTAGCTTTACCTTTTTTGTAACACTTGGCAGAAATCAGGTTTATTTCTTAAACAGAACAGGTAGTCAAAAATAATAAAAGCCACTGAAATGTAAAGTATTTCCAGGATAGGCTACAAGAATTCCCAGAACAAAGTATTAATTTCAATTACTTCTTTCCTCCAATTTACACAGCCAAGTTCAGTCATGCTTATGCATTTAACTTCTAGAAGGTAAGACTGATTTCATTCAGTTTTATTGCTAGCCTGCAAGTTTCACTATCAAACAGCTTTACCACATGTTCTGTTCTCTGCCAAAATGCATCCAAGACTCTGAAATAGCATTCGTGAGCTCTAATTTCCTCCCTTTCCAGCTTGCCCATTATTAAAACCCAAGACGGACATCATTTTCTCTTTCTGTGAAGCAGAACTAAGGAAGCAGACGGAAAACCTATACAAGGTACGAGGCACTAGAAAGGTTAAATAAAAAGGTAGTCTGAAGCTGAGCCTCAGCCCACTGCTATTTCAAGAAGTTTGAAGACATTACAGCAACGTTTGCATTTCACAATACTCAAGTTCAAACTGCAACCTGTTCCCTACGTGAAACCTTCAGTACAAAGCCTCGTTCAAGAGAGATTTAATGGTAAGAAGTAAATGGGGAAAAGTCTGTTTCCCAACCTGGCTAAGTGTTGTTGAACCACAGAACCAAACAGTTTAGTCAGTTGCCTGGGACAGCTGCTTGGTTTGGTACAGGTTATACTTTAATCTTCTGCTTTTCACATATTCAGATTGCCACCTTGTGGAAGCTCTTTTCTTTAAGTGAATGCACCTCAGCCATTGCTAGAAGAAAATGCAGGCTTTCTTCTAGCCTCCGGTTTTTCCATTTACTTGTCTCCTATCAAACACCTTACTGCGCAAGATGAATTCATTTACAGCATCAAAATAACACTTAACATCAGCAGTGTTTCAACGTGACAAACAATTAACAACTTCCAACTTCATCTAGTAGATGAAGTAACAACTGCAGATTGTAGAAGCTACGGCAACATAACAAATTTGCAGCTGAGGGGATAAAAGGTGTTCTCTGGATCCCCAAAGCAACACCACAGACATTTAAATCTAACCAAATCAACTGAAGCAATAATGATACACCAAATTACACTGCCACACCTGATCACAGCAACACTTCAAGGTCAACATCAACACACAGGACAAGCTATGTGTGCTCTGAACTCCAGCAGCAAGACGGAAGGTTGTTTCTTCTTGCACTCCATTAGACATTGGAAAGATAACGACGAGCATTTTCCCCCCATACATCCTTCTGTTTCCAGCACTACTGATGCACCTACGTTCATCCTGAAGTGTTCAGGATGTTCAACATGTGCTCGATGATGTCACTGGTACATTTTATTATCAAAATCTATCTGAAGATCAGTCCTACACAGCAGTTTCTCCCCTCACTAACCTTGAGGTATCCTGCCACAGATGAATACCAACATCAGTAAGACAAAGGGCCCATTATACACGTACCCAATGCACTGAACAAACACTTCTATTTACAATAAATAGAATCAAGACAGTGAGAAGTACGCCAGCAGCTTACGGCAGTACAAGTTAAACTGCTTTGTGTGTGCATTTACACCTGTGAAGGACAGGAGATTTATATCCTATAAGGATAAGCCAGATGCTTCATGCTCTGATATCTGTGATTTGTAACTGTATAGTGCTTCTTATACAAAAAATTACAGCTTATTTTCTTGAATAGAGGCCATTCAGGCTAACATTATTTTTTGTCTGCTCTCAGCCCTGGACTTCTATCAGGAAAGGAGAGAGGAAAAACTGCCAAGCCTAGACCCACACAGTGAAAGTGTTTCTCAGTCACACCCTGCAGTTACATATGCACACACAAAAAACACAGGAAGTGTTCAAGCTTTAGATGATCAATCAACACACTCAAAGTCTACCCCAGAAAAAAATCACGCTAGCACGCCTAGAAATGTACAGTTTGTACAGATTTATGTACCCAAAGCACATCTACACAACACATCAAGGTTCAACTTACCCACTCTTCTTTTTTGTTGAAGTTAACAGCTTTATGGATTGGAGGAGAAGGAATGACATTCTAGACTCAAAAATACCAAGTAGCTTCAATACTTCTTCCTTGTTAAGGGCAGTGGAGGAATCATTAGGTGATGTATTTTCAGTACTACTCTCATCTTTACTTATCTACAAAAAGAGAAAAGCAAAAAAAAACATTTCACCAAACTCCACCATTAGAAGAACAGCGATTAAGTCAGATGACCATACTTGCAGGCTCGCTTACTCTTCACAGGCATGGTACCAGCTTCCCAGTTCCAGGTTATAAGGCCTCAGTAACAGGCTTGTACTCACACCTACACAAGTTATTAGAACTGCCTGTGCTAAGTGTATTTAATTATAAAAACACCAGGCACATATGGACTTGAATACTCAATCTGTTGCTCAAATTGTCAGTAAGAGATGAACGCACCAGCACACACAGTAAGTAGATGTTTATCTAGGCATCAAGAACACCGCCTACAGAAAGCCTTCCATGTTTTAACACTGAAATACTAAATAGATTTTATAAAAAAATCTAAACTTCAGCGGCATTATACAAAATGCTTTTTACAGAGGTTAAATGGGGGGAAAAAAAGTCTCTGAATGCAGCGATCAGCACATCAAAGAAGCAAGATAGAAGGGGAAGGAAAGTCTTGGAGAGAATTCTCGTTCTAAAAGCCAAGAACTTATGGTTCCATTCCATGCCCGATTATTAGTGTTGCAGCAAGATGTGGAACTTCTGACATCACTCAGATAAAGGCAGGTTCTAGAATATTTTTCATTTAATTCCACCGAACAGCTAGCACCACACTACAGTAGGCTCAAACCCAGTTTGTATCATTTAAGCAGCTAAGCCAACTGAGAAGCAGACAAGCAACACCTTAATCACCAATTGATCGATTTTATGTGAATACACCAGACAAGGGAGCAGACAATCAGGTAACTTGATTTCTGTTTACCTGTTCACTCTCTGCTGCAAGCTCTTTTCTGATGAGCTGGAACGCAAACTTGGTTTTAACCATTATATCAAGGGCCCCAAACAAAGTCTTTAGTTTTCCAGCGCTGCTGTTCTGACCTGAAAAATCAAGGACGCTGTTAATGGCTTACATTCTGGGTTGTGCTTTTTCTTTCATCCAAAGATTGAGAGTTCTCATTCAAAGAGCACATACCATTCTAGTTGATTGAAAAACAGTAAAATAAAAGCTCTCCTCTTTCAAAGAGGACTATTCTGAGAAGATTACTCCTGCTTTCATATACAGTTATTTAGAAGTGAAATAAGTTAACAGGATTTTAGAGGACTACTGCAGAAACACAGACTTACTTGCCATCTGGAATTCTGCAAACGCCACTCTTTCCAGCTGCACACGAAGAAACTCACAGGGTGCATCCTTCAAGAGTTGAAAGAGTCTCACTGCTTTACTGTAATGAAGATCAGCAAGTACACGGTGTTGTTTCCTCAAATGTTCATCACCAACCTGCACTCCAAATAAGGTACATAGTAAATGTCAGGCAATTTGTACGTTCATGAAGTATCCACTAGAAAAGTGTTATGGAAAATGTGAGGTACCAACTATGGTTCCTCATCCCGTTTCAGAATTGTTCCTGTGTCTGCACACTTCTAGAATACATCACTAGCCCATTATCACTGAAGTTACTGTATTTTTATAGTTAACACTAACAAATCCACATCAAGTAGAACTGAGTTAATCATAAAAAAAAAACAATAAAAAGCTAATAAATACCACGCAACAGTGTAGACCAGCATGATGCTTCCCAACAGCTCTAATTAGCAGACATCCTTCTGCTGGATCACTGGCAGAAGTATCACAAGAGTGACTTGGAAGCAAAACCAAACTGAAGATAACACTCATCAACAGCCTCTTATTCTAGATAGCTTTGCACATTCAGACTGAAACAAAGCTCAAACATTACAAAGGACAGGAGGGCCATGGGGCAGCCTCACTGCTCTCTGCTTCCTGTAGAGGGGAAATGAAAAGGGAGGTGCTAGTCTTTCCTCCTTGGTAAGCGATGATAGAATGCATGGGAACAGCACAAAGCTCAACAAGGGGAGGGTCAGGCACTAGGAAGAAATTCTTTGAGGGTGGACAAACACTGGAACAGGCTTCCTAACAAGGTGGTTGATGCCCCATGCCTGCCAGTGTTCAGGAGACATTTGGATAATGCCCTCAGTAACATACTTTAACTTTTCATTAGATCTGAAGTGGTCAGGCAATTGGACTTGGTGATCTTTATAGGTCCCCTCCAATTGAACTATTCTATTCTAGTTAGAAGTAACAGCTTATTTGCAGATCAGTGTGAAATACATTTCTCTGGTTAAATGATTTAAAGATATTCCAGCTCCGAGTAGGCAGATAAATATCAGTCTTCACACACATTACACATTAAGCATGGAAGCTATACAGAAGAAAACTGAATAGTTTGTACTAATACCTGATTTCTCAGGCAACTGTGGTACATGGAAGCAAGCCTGTGGTGGATGGTTGCAGCCCGATACTGGCAGAGAGGCTGCCGTGGAGACACTGTATCAATGTCACAGTATTTCAAGGACTTCATCATGGCTTCACTAACTTCCTTCTCTATCTACAAGAAAAAACAAAGCCACGTAGTCATGTTTTAGTTTCAAAGTAATCACACTATGCGGAAGTGTAAGGGTTAAATCTATTAAATAAAACCTAAAAACTTTATTCATATAGAGTTTTATGGTTTTCAAAAACTAATTCATACAAGATTTCAGTCTAATAAAGGTTTACAAGTTATTCCAGTATCAGCTGTCTGCTGTTCAGTTTGTCAAGAAAATAGCTTATTTTATCAGATTTTGTCTCAAATCCTCTTCATTACCTGTTCCTGAGCCTTTCTAGATAAGGGAGCATAATCCTGCTGTAGAGTTGCCATAGTGAAGTACGTCGTAGACAGCTCCCAGTTCACAGAATCCCAAACAGCTGGATGCATGTCTCTCTTGCCAAGTGATCTTAATGCTCTCAGATAGTAGTCAATAGCCTACAGATCGTAAAATAACGCACATATAGTTGCTGCTCGTCTTTATAGCCACTACAAGTTCGATTACCCATTCTCAAGAAAGCATTTCAAAATACACCTGAGCCTTCTTCAGTATTTTCCTTACACCCATTTTGGTCACAGCTTCAGTCCTAACCAATGCATCCCTTTCTCCTTTGTATGTGCTATTGCCATCTGGTAAGTATCAAGATCTGAATGTCACGGCACTTCACATATCAGAGCAATGGAATCAAACCTAAACACTGCCAAAACAGAATCTATTTAATCTTAAAAACCATGAGAAAGCATTTCTCAAGATAAATGCCAAAACATCAGAAGTGCCAGTTACATCATGGAAAGGACCAACTTTCAGGTCTGTTATTGCAACTGTCCCTCCCAGGTACACTAATTACTTTTTGCACTCTCCTCAGTAATAAGCCATCAAGGACTGTTCAGAACTACTCAGACATGGATTTGTTTCAAATAGTGTTTAAGGAGTTATATGGTTCCTTCAAGCATAATACAAGTTTCAATGAACCAAAGAGAAATTGTGGTTTTGTATCCTAGACACACAGCAATAGGGAGGGGAGGAAAGACTAGCCAATAAAAACATGCCACAGGGGACACTCTAGGAAAACATTCAGGTATGCAATTTCCCTCTACATTTAACTAACAAGTCAGAAGTAATCTGTTACCTTATTATAATAAAGGGCCTCTTCTGGGGAAAACTCTCTTTTGAAGTCACCTTCGGTCACACAGTGTGCTTGAGCACAAATTCGCATGAGTCTTCCCGTGTTGCACAGCAGGAGAGCAGCATTGGTTGCATCATCAATCGACTCAAAATTCTGAATTCCTTTTTCAAAGCAAGAGAAGCTTTTCTTCCAGAGTTGCTGCTCTGTCATCGATACGTTCTTACTCACTGAGGATAAAGACGTATGGCTTATCAGTTTAAATTCTCCAAAAATATCAAACAGCCATTACTATTATTTTCTCCCAGGCTTATAAAGATGGTCTTTTAGAACTTAAATGTGGTAAAATATTCTGAAAACCTAACTTCATGGAAAAACTGTTAATACCAGAAGTGCATTACACATAGGATAGATAGAAAGAATTGTAGTAACGTGACAGAAAATGTGAAATTAGCAGAATAAAACAATTTATAAAATGCTTTTCCCCCCACTACAGTAATATTCAGGATATGAAAATTATTTCTACAAACCTGTAGTACAAAACCAGCAAGAATTGATTTTTACAGACAAGCGAAATTCAATGTTAAGGTTTTTACTTCAGCTAAATCATGGTTCTGCAAAAACACGGTGATGAAGAACAATCACCAAATTAAAGTCTAACACAAGCTGCTTCAAAAATTAATCGGACAAAGGTCACAGAACTCAGCCAGTATTTAGGAGTATTGATGCTAGTTCGTTCCAGTTTAAATAATTAGTACTTCTAGCCCTTTCTTTTTTGAAAAGAAGCCAACCACCAATCAAAATAAACAAAGCAATCAAGCAAAATCTTTTTCTGAGGGCATTCACCATACTCAATACAAATTTCTCCAAGGCATCCCATTATTCAAGGTTAGGTTCAATTAATAAAGTATACAAGCCACAGCAATCTCTAGATCATATAATGGACGTTAATTATTATGTCCATTATAAATTATATAACAGATTAAACCTGTAACATCTGTTTCAGAAAAATACTTACTCCAAAGCTCTTTAAATGTCATCTTTATACTCAGGAATGCTTAAGATTTCCCACACTACTACTGAACATAATCATTGTTCTAGCTCAGTGAAACAGCGTACAGTAAGAAGTAGAAAAAAATGCTTACCCACTCTTTCAGTCTGCACTGCAGCAGCCTGGTTCATGTAAAATACTCCAATTTCATTCCGGATGTTACCCATCCTCTTCAGCACCTGTACATGCTGCTCAGGATTTTGCTTTTTTAAATTACTGAAGAGTAAAATTTCATAAGCTGCTTCGTAACATTTACAGCTGACTGAAAGTTGGCATTCCAGGTCTGTAGACAAGTCAGTAGCCCAGGCAAACACTAAAAAACAAAAAGCAAAGCCTGCCTGTCAAACAGTACTTCCAAATAAATGCAGGTCTGTGATACTCCAGATGAAGATGAGTATAAGACCAACGTCAGGATGATCGCATGATTTCCCCACACAAGCATAATCTATCCAGTAGGTAAACAATTTACATCTTCAGTGGGTTTACAGCTCAGGCATGCCACACAGTATCTTGATAACCTCTGTATTTGTGACAGGTATGGTAAGCTTTCTCCGAATAACACAATGAAACATAATCAACATTGAAATCACTTTGTCTGCCATACAGCTGGATCATGACAGTGATATCTGTAGCATACCTTGGCAGCTGGATTCTCTGTGAAGACTGTGTAGTATTTCCTGATCTTCCTTTGTCTGGTAATTATATTCTTCCAGATACGCTGCTCTGTTGTTTGCATTTTGAGCAAGCATTAATTGGATATCTCCACAAAGCGTTAAACACTGACAAAGAAATACTAATACTTCAGGAAGCATGCTGGCACAGAGACAACAGTAGGTATCTATCAAAAAAAAGCACACGGGTGAGGGAGGGGGGAGAAGAGAATCACACTTCAGAAGTTTTGACACAGTCTGACAGTGTAATTGCTTTTATGTTACTTATCCCATTTATTTTCTGTATCCAGACAACACCTGTCCTCCTAAGAACTAACCAGTTTTAAGATCTTGTTCTACGCAGCTGACAGCTTCAGAAGAGTGCGTGTTTTGTTAAAGATGAGCATCGATTGACAATTACAATGCTAATTTCAGATTTGTCTAAAACCAAGGAAAACCAAATTTCTACAGACCAACTCAAGTCAGATACAGCCTGAAAAATTATTTTTCAAATGGCACAGCTTCAGTGTAATTTTCAAGTCTTCCAAAGACTGGAAAGCTGAAGAATGTTTTGAGTTATTGATAAGCATATTGATGCTTTGAGCGAAGATCACGTTCTTGTTTTGTATGCTTTCTTTCACATACACATCCACCACCCTACAAATATGGGAGCAGAACAGCAGTACTGTAGCAGTAAGGTGATGACATTTTCTGATTACTTAATATCCCAAACAGCCTGATTTCCCCTTCAGCTGGTGAATGAGCTTGGTATTTCTGAAAAATCTGGTAAATATTAACATGAAATGGGAACCACCAGGCAATTCCAGAGAGTAATCCGCTTGTAGTAGTAGCACTAAGAACACAGAAGGCTACCTCTGTCTTGGACAAGTACAGAATGCTCTCAACTTCAGTGCTCTGAAGTTTAAGATCAGTCCTTTAAGTAAGAGTACTTTTCCTCCAAACAGAGAGTGAGTTGTTCTTACTACAGCCTTCTCTCCAGAGCACTGAGCTAGACACTTAAAAAACAGAGGCAGACTTGTCACTGCATGCCACTAGGCTAAATCATGCAGAGAAGCATTTGATATTGTGAAAGGTACGTACAGTCAGTGGCACTGATGACAAACAGCAGCTTACCGTGGCACTGTAAAGCCAGCTTGATGTATCGTAACGCTCTCCCATACTTCTGTAGAATCATAGCAGCATCAGACAGGACATAATAAGCCTTTGATGATTTCAGAATGAGCTGGAGCTTCATTTTATATTGCCACGATCCAGGAATCATTCCTGACTGACTGGAATGCTTACCCTTCTGGAACGAGCCCACTGTAACACAAACAGAACCTCATCAGTAAATCTCATGGCCATAACATAACCCACAAGGCACGGCCCAACTTCACCAGTATACAGACTGAGTGGAAATTGCCATATTACAGCTCTACACAAGGATACCAACTTGCCTGCTGCTGCATTTTTCTTCTGTAAAATGGACTCACTTGGAACTTTTCCACTTATTTCACCTGATAGCAGGATGTTGGAATACAGTGAGTACTGTGCCAGCGCAGCTAACCTCCCATGTTCTGAACAGCTTTTGAAACACTGGTGCAACAACCAAGACTCTTCCATTCAGCAGCATTAGAAGAGAATGAGGAAGTCACAGGCATAATTTGCCATGTTTTCTGCCAAATCCCTTTGATACATTCTGGTTTGTATTAATGTCTCAAACTAAGGAAGTCCCCAGCCCCAAGGAAACTGATAACCTAGTCATTCCTACAAGGCCAATGCCCTTCTCACACCAGTTTCAAGGCATCCTCAGCATAAGATGAAGAACGTTCCTCCTTCGGTGCTGCAGTAATTATGGAACCAGTAAGAACGAGCCCCTGACTTGAAGCACATTAGAGGCCCCGATGCCAAGGAACAGAACTTTGCTGCCCTGACAAGCAGGCCTGAAGCAAAATAAGAGGCTAAGTAAAATTGTGAGGATCTGCGCAATATTTACATCCCACATTATTTAGAAACAAGTGTTTCCCGGGTAAAAAAGTTATTATGTGGGCATTCTCCTTTCCAGCTGGCAAGCAGCTGCAATGTGTCATCAGCTCAGAACAGCAGAGACAGAAGATAGAGCCTGGCTGCAGCCGAGCTGAAATCAGCACACTGTTCTTACTGAGCTGACCCCAGTCACATTTTTCCAGTAGATCTTGGTAAAAACTAACCGCACATTCCAGATTAACAATACTGTGCAGAATTCATGCAAGCTTGACACAGCTAAACAACTATCAGAAACCTGCATTCTGTGGTAACAGATCTGATATAAGCTAAGAAAGCATTACTACATCTCCAGGTCATTAACGTTCATGAGAAACGGAATTGGAATAGAAACATCAGAACACCAAAATGAAACTCAGAAACTGAATTTGTTTGTTGCTCAGAGATTTAAAGGGGAAAGGAAGAAAAAAGGAAAGAATTAAGAACTTTAAAAAATACGCAAGACTCAAGTTTCTTTGCTTACAGGACTTATTACCCTGCAGAAAACTGCTTTCTTAAAAGGAGTCCTTCCTATACCCTTTTATGAGACTCTAGAGCAAAATAAAAGCTGGCTATAGCCTGAAGCTTCTGGACTTTGAGTATTTAAAAGCACCTTTCTTTCCTGTTTCCTTCCATAATTTAGAGCTACACAGAAAAAACAATCCTAGTTATATGTATGCATATGAATGTCTACCTATAATACATAACATGTATAATATCATCCTAGTATAATATACGTTAAATGCAACATATTTATATGCTTGCTGCTGGATATTATGTGTAACAGGGAAAACTGCCAGAAGTGAAAAGCTCTTTCACAAAGCTTCCAAGTCACAAAGAAGGGAGACTACTGAAACTAAACACACCACCACCCCCAGAAAGAAAACAAGACAACACCCACCCTACAGACAACTTAGAGTGCTCCCCACACCACATCTGATGCCCAAACTACTAAGTTTCCTTAGGGAAATCATCTGGAAGGCACAACTAGATAAGATCCAGCCCCATTATGTGTTTAATACAAAAAGATGCTTTGATATACAAAGTCTCCCAAATGTGCTATTCTCTTCATATTTAAAAAGAAATACCGTGTCCTCTAATTTGGTTTTTATGCAGTACATCTTTTTTGCTTATACAACAGAGTAATTAGCAACCTACAAGTCTTCTGTTGACAAGCTAAATAAAGTTGTGTTGGTGCTGGAAAGGTCTTACTTGCACAGCAATACAACTTACTTTTGTCTAAAAATAAGGCCATCTGTTTTTCCAGACACTCAGGACCACCACTGGTGGATTCATCTTCATATTTCAAAGGGATTGGCGTGCTGGGGTCAGCGGCAGGAAGGTCACTCTCTTTCTTAACACTGCTGTCAACAGACTTCAAGCCCTACAAGAAGAAATGCTTTGATTCACCTTGAAAGCAATACTTCACTAATACTGAAGACACCAAGAATCGTGTACGAGGTGAAATACCATTAGAAGTTTGACAGCAAGCTTACCTCCAGGACATAGCTAAGCACCAGCCGGCAGCGTTCCTCAGTTCCGTGGCAGACAGGAAACGTACAGCTGGGCTTGAGGGGGGCAGCAGGGGAGAAACAGGAAAAGAACAGAAGTTTAAAATACAAAATATCAAAGTTAGCAGCTAGAAGAAGCAAGTGACAGATTGCAGTAAAAAAAAACTTGCTTTAATGAAACATTTGTGCTCTACACTGGAAAGCACCACAGTATTTCTGTCATCTCAGAGAGCAATTCATATACCTGCTTACCTCTACACTGCTTACTTTAACATCTATGCTTGGCTTCTCTCAGTAATCTCAAGAGACAAAGCAAGGAGGAAGAGAGAATTTATTCCATAACATTAATTATGAAACCATCCACAGATGATCTGCAATGCAGACCCAGGCAGATTCAATACCAAAAGGAAACTGTTCCATCAGCCTGTAAATTGAAGCAGCACTTTCAACATTGCTCAGTTGCTTAGGGCTTTTTTTTGGTTTGTCTGTTTTCTTCTGGGGTGGAGCAGAAGGGGGAGAGGAAATGGGAAATTTAGTGTTTCTACACTCGTAGAAGCTACTGTGTTTTCAGCTGATAGATCCTGAAGTGTTAGAAATTCAGATGGTAAGAAGAGTTACAAATTTTCAAGAACGCTTGTAGGTTATTTCTGTCATCTTATGTAATAGGTAAGTAAAATATCAGAAGTAAAATGGTACGGACAATTTCTTTACTGGTCTTCCCAGTTTCTCATTTTCCTGTTTTTTTTATAATGAACAGAAGGCACATTAAAGGCAGCAGCATTGCACTTCTGCTCATTCATTTATGAAGTACAGTTATGCTAATGGAACTTTAGGAATATTATAGCTCTGCATCCAGCTGCCCTCTTAGGATGAAGATTCAAAAAGACATGAAGTTTTATTCTTCATACGTCTACAAGGAGTATGAAAGACATTAAGGCAATCAAACTGCCATATTCTGACCGTGTATCCTAGAAAGACAGATTAGAGAGGGAGATTGGAGACTAATCCTGTGGATTCAAACTGATGCTCCAGTAAACAAAAGCTGTTAATATTGCTCCAGAGGCAGGGGGAAGTAGAAGAGGCTTAGCATCCACAGAAATTTTTGGTCACCTACAGCTGTTAAACATGGTTGTAGTTGACTATTTTCTCTGCTGCTGTAATAGGTTTGGTTCTTCTTTTTTGTAACTAGCTATGCAGAATCATGCACGCCACAAAAAAAAGTGCAAGAAAGTAGAGCAAAAGTCATGTTTTACAATACATCAGGTTTAAGGTAAAAGCCTCAGATTCTATGAACAGCTAGAAAGTTTCTTTCCCTTCTGCCTCATACTTCTACCCACCTGAAGAAATCAAAAAAATACACACAAAAAAACCTACAATGATAGCCCAAGATAAAACTAACAGGTAACTGCATTTTGATAACAAGCCTTGCTGTATCAAAGCTTTCAAGAAACCCCCTAAAAATCCACAACTACACTTACACGTATTCGATGAACAGACTTGTATTTTTCTGGTACTGATAACTCTCCAACAGATTTGATTATAGCCACTGCTTTATTGTCATCTGGTGGATCAGAACTGTTGCTGTAAGAACCGTTTTCATCACTGTCTGGCATTTCTTCCTCCTCTTCACTATAACTTTCATCAGAGTTTCCATTTATAGGGAAGTCTGTACTGTCTTCTTTCTTAGGTTCATCCAACTGAAAAAGCTCTGATAACATGTAGTTTGCTGAAGCAATTATCTTTTTAAATAAGGAAAGAGAAGTCAGTGATTTATTTTCAAGTTAAGTTCTTCTTTTGACGGGCAACATCAATATAATTAGTCTTAGGCTGTATTTACAGGTAATCAACTACCTAACTGTACTGTTTGCTCCTCAGACTACGTTCTCAGTGTTTGACCATGCTTCAGTGCTAAATTTTTAAGCAACACTTAAACAAATCAACGAAGACAGTATATGTTGGCAGCAATTTGTATGTGCACACAGACCCTGCAGTCAAGCTTGCCTACATTCGTTTTTACCCACCTTACACATAAAAATGAAAGACAAAATCCCCCAACTTCTAGAGAGCTATTAATATTCCTTACAAGCAGCTTTAAGCTGTTTTCTTCTAACTCAAGTTTACTCACAGCCTAAATTCTTGCTCAGATAGCTCTCACATTCCTATCACAAGAGGAATTTTGACACTCAGAGATGAGTCACACTGCATCAAGTCTGCTAGGAAATTTGGGTCAGATCTGGTTCAAAAAAAAAAAATACACCACACCTACTGCCTTAAAGTGTTTGTATTTTAGGCATCTGGACCTTGAACTAGCCTAGAACTAGAGAGGTCTTCTGTTAAGTGCCTAGGCTCCACCTCAAATTAAGGACTCCTGCATACCTCAAGGAGTATCCAAACACTACGCAAAAGATTTCAGGTTTGAAGTTTTGGATTTAGGCATCCAAACAGGGAGGGATCTGATTGCCAAGAAGACTTTTCCACTGTATTTGCACAAAGATACACAAACACATTGTTCTTACTTGAGGATGTCTGCCATTGTCCAATAACTTCAGACAATTAAGAAGCAGCGTTCTGATAGTGCCATAGTGCTTTTTGTTCTGGTTTTTCTTCAGCATCATATTGCAAGCAACTCTAAAAGAAAAAGTTGAACAAATTATTGATCCCAGGATAATTTATTTGTGCTAGAAGGAAACAAAATCTTTAAAGCAAGTTTAAATCTTTAAAGTTATTTAAAAACTCACTTGTACAGAAGAATTGCCACTGGCATTGTAAAAGGATTTTGATATTTGTCTTCTGTTTCTTCACAAAGGGTGGTTAGGTCATAGAGCTTTACTATATCACTCCCACTTGCTGAAAGGCAAGACATTTAATTAATCAGCATGACATTAACATAAATGTTTTTGTTTTTTTTTTTAAGTTTATCTAAATTTGCTTACCCTTAAATAACCAGTAAGTATGTCCTTCTTTGGTGCAATTTGATTTCAGAAAAGATAAGATATTTTGAGCAATATCTTTTATCACTTTGGTAGAGAAATTAGAGTTTTCTAAATTGGGAATATCTTCAGTCTTGATCATTTCATATTTCTGCAAGGAACACATTTTAGAACAGGATTAGGAGGCTTTTCTGCTACTACCACACCCAAATCTATGGGTCAATGTCTCTACTAACTGCTTAAAGAAACAGTCTACTATTATGATACAATGTCCAGGTATTTTTTATGACTTCATCTTTTATTGAATAGTGCTATCAAGATATGCCTGCTTTTGAAGAGGACCCACTGCTATAATAAACTTATGACTAAGTATATAGAGAACAAAAGGTGAAAAAGAAGTTGTGCAGTTACAGTATCTACCCACTAAAAAAAAAAAAAAAACTTAGTGAACTACATGCTACCAGGTGCAACAAATGAACCCATCTGCAGGCTACTGTAAAACAGTAAATATAATCAAAACTTAAAAAGCATGCAAGTGAACATCACAGGTTTTAAGATGCAAGAAAATGGTTCATTTCTGCAGCTACATTTTTTTTTGTTGTTCTTCATGCATCTGTGCAAGTAGGAATCTTGCATGCGTGGAAGAGAGGAAGAAAGAAGAAAAAGTTTTCAAATGACTGTGTAAATGCTTTGCATTTTGCAATAAAAGTTTTGTAGTCTTTGTCAGAACAGTAAGATTAGAAAGAGACCTATTACAACTGCAACGATTTCAGAAAGTGAAGAAGTAGGCATAAAGCCAAGAGCCAGGCTTACCTGAACAATTCCATTAACGTGAAAGCACATCACAAGCTCTGGTACATTGCATATTAGGTTGTCCAACCAGTAGTCAATTCCTGTTAACACATTTATTGGCTTGTTGTTATCCCTAGAAACAAGTATTTCCAGTGTTATTTAAGTCCCTGTTTACACTCCAGCAAACAAGGTATGTTTACTAATGGGATTTAAGTCACCTCAGTGGAAGGATATTAAACCAATTATTTGTGAATTGTTATATTTTAAGACAAACAAGGAGTTGCATCAAATAAAATAAATGTACTAATCTCTCCAATAGAATATATTCACATTCCCTCGGCACTTTTGAGTTTTTGCCTACACTTAGCCTGAAGCTTTAACAAGCTTCACAAATCGCACTATTACCAAAATAGTAAGTACTTCTAAAGGCATGGCAGCATTAGCAGCATCTAATTATAGTGCAAGCCTTCTCCCAGACCTTCCAGAATTCCTTTCAAAGCAAGACTGTTAATTTCTAGATGTTTCTTAAAAAGATGACAAATCCACCAAGTATGTTTCAAGTTTTTGCTCATTCTCTGCCTATGCACAGGCAGGAACAGAAAAACCAATGACCAAGTAATCAACATCAAGCATTTTTGAACAGAAAACAGAACGCAGAAGTACTATTGTCACAAGTTTTTGAGTCCTTAAGAAGTACCTAACTAGCAGCTATTGAAATTCAGAATTCCAGTATGAGAAGTGCTGTTGCCATCTTTTATAGAAATGGCAACAGAAGGAGTTATGGACATAACTTTTTAAAATTCAAATGCATGCTAACATCAGGAAAGGTTGCAAACAGCCGCTACTTTGAAATAAAGATTTAGAGCTAGAAAAAGCACCAGAACATCAAGTCCCAGAGCAATAGCACAGCTATGAGACTTCCTATTTACCAGCACTTCGTAATGCCATTGCCATTTAAGTCTAAAGCATGAATTTTCTTCTTTAAACTGCACGTAAGAAATAAGAATCAACCAGAAGACCAGCAGATAGTTAAAGAGGAAAACAACACAAAACTCAGTCGAGGCTGGCACATATAAACTTGTTAACTTCAAAATTCACCTGAGACGCAAGCTCACAGCAGGGTATCTCCCACCTCCAAATATAGGCATATTTGATCCTACTAACATGTGGATATCTTCAAAGGTCCACAAGATGTTACGGACAAAGTCATTTTTAAGTCCCTTAAGAGAAAAAAAAAGATCTATAAATCACTGGTATGAACACACGTTCTCTGTGAAAATCTGCAGAATTACAAGAAAGCAAGATGCAAAAGCAGCAAATAAAAGACAGCACAAGATGAACTAGGCTATGCATTCACATTAACTTAAAAGACTGAGATCACAGATGCCACAAAAGCTACTTCTACAGGGGACTTAGTTTTTCTCTTGGCTCCAATTTAGACCAAATTCTTTAAAGTGTTGGATTAAATTAGAGGGTTGTGTTTGAGCTCAAATTTCACATATAAGCATACCTGACTGTTTTCCCCGTCACTGAACAAAGTAGTCAGGTTTTGTTCTTTGGGGGCTGAGGCCACATGCCCCACTATATATGAGGGTTCAAGAGGCACACTTCCCTGTGAAGAGCACAAGGATAAGGAGTGATTCTGCTGCTGACGTAAAGCTAGGCCATAGAAAGAGATTATATATTCTGAACAACAAAAGCACAGGAAGCAAAAACCTTCACCTCTACCATCTTTAAATAATATATTAAATTACAAAAAGCCTCTAGTCAGTGACTAGAATGCTTCTTTAGCTATAGCTAGTACCATTTTTTTTTTTAATTTCTTATATTCTCATGGGCCTTAGCAAGTTTTTATAGAAATGCTATTACCCCAGAGTCCACACCAGATTATTAACCTCGAGAATGTAAATCCTCTAGGCTGAGATCTAAAAAGAAGTCTAATAGAGAGACACTGCACAAATGCACACAGCTTCCTTACAAAGTCTGCTTTGTCAGTAATTCCTAATGAAGTTGAGAAAGAAAAGTAGCCCTTTTGGTAAGAGCACTGAAGTACTGAACTATTTTTCTACTTTAAAATATTCTGTCAGAACACATACAGTTATAATTTTATGACCAACGCAAGTTAGAGCCTTCCTAACTAAGCTACCCAAATCATTTGGCATACCTCGTGGTAACACTGTTTAGCATAGTAATTATAATCTAGGTATACTTAATACAACAGATATTTTGGCCTCTCAAAAATGTAATTCCTATATTGCATTACTCAAAGAACACAGGAATTACCAATATTCCTAAATAAGCTCAGCCACAGAGAAACCCTGGATTAGAGCCCAGCTTGTTGTATAAACACATATCGCAAATGGAAGGGAGCTGTGTTATCTCACAGCAAGCATTGTATACATTAACTGCTCTGCAAATATTTTCACAGATCCATATTTTCCCCTTCAACAATAAATTCAGGACCAAATAATTTATTTCAATGGCAAACAAAAAAAAAAGCTGAGAGCCTTGAGCTTCTATACACACCACCCAGATGTCAAGTTCCCCTACTTCTATGTAGAATCATTGATAACTACTCTTATCCAGATGTAGTCTCTCACAGATAAATATATACATATATGT
This sequence comes from Oxyura jamaicensis, assembly GCF_011077185.1. Taxonomy (NCBI): domain Eukaryota; kingdom Metazoa; phylum Chordata; class Aves; order Anseriformes; family Anatidae; genus Oxyura; species Oxyura jamaicensis. Next base: position 32,720,648 of record NC_048898.1, on the reverse strand, counting down.
AAATGCGTATAAGCATAAATATTGAGTACTACAAAAAAGTTACTGCTGAAATTTGGAGCACTGAAACACTGGCATGAGCTAAAATGTCAAGATCTAAGGCCTTAGTCCCATCTCGGAGGCGAGAGTATGTCAGTAGCACCTCTGAAAACCTGGAGTAATCAATATTCTACAGGGAACATAAGTATTCTCTATGAAAACTAATGTGTCCTTTAAAACACTATTATGCTAACCTGGTTAGAGGCACCTGGATCTTCAGATAATGAAGAAGGCATTTCAAATGGAGCCGGCCAGGAGGCCTGTCCTGCTTCATCACCCTCACCTGGAACAGGACCCTCCTGGTGCTGTTTTGAACTGGACGGAACAGGCTGAGCAGCTCCATCACCATTAATGCTGACAAAACATTAAAAAGGGGACAATATGCAATGAGAATGTGCTATAGAATTTAAATTTGATGCGTTAGTCTCAGACAGCTTTGGTAATACGCTTAAAGATTGGTATATTGGTCAGTTTTACAGTACTGTGGCAGCTGTCACGATACCTAGCATGTTTCAAGTCAAATTCAGTTTTCAGAAGGAATATCACGATAGGGCATTAAGTCATGTTATTTCATACTTCAGTATTTTAAAATACTGCAACACCTATTAAAAACACATGTTCTCATTCCTCTGTTTCCTCCATATAAAGAGGAAGCAGTAAATAAGACAGACCAATTCTAACATTTACTTCAAGAGAAGAAATGAGGCAGAAGTTGGTACAGAATTCAACACTAATGCAGACATAAGGTTACCTGTAATATAAAAATTTGGAAAGTATAGCCTTCTGGTACCAGTGTTCTTTACTCTTCTTTTTTCGTTGCCACTTCTGATCAATCAGCCTTTGATAAAACTCCTTCAGCCAGGTCCAGTCCCCTGTCTAGTCAATATCATAAATATCAAATTAATGTCAAGAAAGATCTGCGAAGTAAACTAAGTGCCTTATTACCTTGTGAATATTCACCCACCATCACTGAAAATTACTCCAAGGCTAAATTCTTGAATTGCTCATTTATTGAAAACGTATCTTCTAGAAAAGTTATTTTCTAAAGAAGTCAACTTTTAAGAAAGTCAAATACAAGGCAGAAGACTACATAGTAAAAATGATTAGTGATAAAAATCAGTAAGATAGCAATATAGAGGCAATTATAAAAAAGACTGACATGGAATTTTAGTTCTACAAGACTGTAAATAGAAAGACATCAGATTCTCCATTGCAGTTACTGATTAAACCAATTGCTGCAGAATAGCAGCATGTGCTTCAAGTAGATCTTCAGTACTAGCATATGGTTCTCAGGAATTTTGATACATACATGCTGTCTTGGTGGCTACACTACTCTCAAAATAATGCGTTTTGACCATATGGCATACTTAAAACAACACAAATGTTAACCTGAGACGATCTCATGAAGAGTTCTTGAATATCTAGCTCATCCAACAAGAGCGTCCGCCCAATGCGATGCACCGCCATGCTCACGTGTGACTTGCTGTATGGTATCTTCAGAAGCTTTTTAATATTCTTGCAGGAGAAAAGAGAACAGAGATTACATTCCATGTAATTACACTGTATCATAAATCACAATTCTTAGGGAACTGGAAGCAAAGGATACACCCCTAACACTGGAGTTTGGACAGAGATCTGAGTAAAAAGCTATCCAAAATGAACACAGATAAGTGAATATGTATCTTTCTTCCTCTGAATCATCTAAATTTTCCAAACTATTTCAATAGACCTTCACTTTTCTTCACAGGATACAAAGGTGACAGAAGCCGTGACAGTACTTTACGATAAGGTCATTACAACACAGAAGTCTGAAGGATGGAACTGATACATACCTCTGAATCAGACACAACGTCTACATCATTTCCAATGGAGTCAATGAAGTCATACGCCATTCCAAAGCTGTAGAGAACAGTACGGGTTAATATAAATAAATGCAGCATCACGTTAAACACAGACCTCCTTGTTCTCCAAAAGAGGTCAAACCTCTGAAAGCTTTTTCTTAATGAAAAGAATAGAATCTAGCTAAACGTTACCAGTGGCAATGACATCTAGAGTTAGTTAACAAAGCCATTTTGACATCCCACAAGTTCCCCAAATATATCCTTGGAAATGCTTAAATCCAAGTTCAAAATAACCTAAAAAGCAGTTTTGTTGAAATCGAGACAATCTGAAATATTAAACAAGTTGCGTATCACCTAAAATTTCATTATGATCTGAAGACACTCTGCATACTGTAAATTTCGCTAGCCAGTTAGTTTAGTGTGAATTTGCTTGTTCAGCATAGATTTAGGAATTATTTCTGAACACCGTGTACTCACTGCATTCAACTACTTAACAAACACATGGGACTGGGCTAGATGATCTTTCAATGCCCCTTCCAAACCCTAACATTCTGTGAAACATCCGTAGAGGAGGGTTCACCCTTTATATTACCATCTGGGTTCACTGAGATGACTATGAAGCACCTTTATTTTTTGCCACTAATTAGCTGAAGATCCAGAACAGCCATACGTGGGCTCCTTGCCTTCCCAGGGGAGCCGTACTTGCTCTATTTCCATCTCTCACGGAAAGCAGAGCGGCTAGCTGAAGCAGTCTCCTTTCCGACCAACTGACATCAGCCAACCAGAGAAGCACGTGAAGCCAGCGTCACTGACCCAGGCAAGGTGTCAACACGCACTTGAAAATGTAAAATTTATCAGCAATATTGGCACCATTAATCCTTTAGAAAGGAAACGATGTTAGAGCATAAAGTCCGGATAATGAGAAAGCAGACGAATGGCCAAGCAAAAGCAGAATCTAGCTGTTACCGAAGAAGCCTTTACTTAGAATTCTATAGGGTCTGAGCTCACTGTTAGATTTAGAAGGAGGGAAAAAAAGCCCAGCCCGGCGCGCTCACCTGGAGAAAGGCGTGCTTTTCTTGTTGCTGCCGAGGATGGCCGTGCCCGCCGGCCCCAGCCGGGCGCTCTCCCTCAGCCAGTTGGCGGGGGGCAGCTTCAGGTCGGTTTTCTCCTGCAGGCGGGCGAAGGCGGCCTGCGGCGGGGCGGAGGAGTACTTCACCACGGCGCTGCTCTTCACCTCGCCGCCTCCCGGAGCCGGCAGCGACCCCTCGTCCCCGGAGAAAAGTTCAGTTTTAATTGCTGGCGCAACGGCAATTACGCCCGCACCGTAATTAGCGCCTGCCCTGCCGCTCCCCAGCCCGAGGGGCTCCCGCAGCCCCGTTACCTGCTTGGGCTCCTCCGCGTCTCCTCCCCGCCGGGCCGCGGCGCCGCGGGGCTCCGCCATCTTGTGCCCGCCGCGGGCCTCCCTCCGGCGGCGGGGGCACGGCCCGGCGGCGGCCCGGGGGTGACGTCACGGTACCCACGTCAAGGCGCCGCCGCCTCTCGCGCGCTTCCCCGTGAAGTCCCAAGAGGCGGCGGAGGGCGGGAGGCGGCCAATAGGGGGCGGGGGCGGGGCCGCTGCGCTGAGGGGGCGGAGGCGGGACTGGGCTGACGGGACCGGTCGCGACATGTCCCGAGCTTCGTCACAGAATTATTAGGGGTGGAAAAGCCTTCCAAGATCATCTGGTCCAGCCACCCCCTACGACCGGTGTCACCACTGAACCTTGTCCCCAAGCACCACGTCCAGCCTCTCCTTGAACACCCCCAGGGACGGTGACGCCACCCCTTCCCTGGGCAACCCGTCCCAACGCCTGACTGCTCCTTCTGACAGAAATGTCTCCTCCTTTCCAGCCTGAACCTCTCCTGGCACAACTTGAGGCCATTCCCTCTAGTTACCTATGAGAAGAGGCCGACCTCCAGCTCCCCACACCTTTCAGGGAGCTGCAGAGAGCAACAAGGTCTCCCCTGACCCTTCTCCAGACTCAACACCCCCAGTTCCCTCAGCCGCTCCTCGCAGGACTTGTGCTCCAGCCCCTTCACCAGCTTTGTAGCCCTCTTTTGGCACATTCCAGGGCCTCATCCTTGTAGTGAGGGGCCCAAGACTGAACACAGTGAAGGGACAAGCCGTCTGGGCATGTGGTGGGGCTTTGGGGTATACTGAGAGGGTTCAGCGTTACGGAGACTGGCTGGACACCTGCAGGCACCTTAGGTACAGGGTAGCAAGCTGTGGCATGCTGGCCTCTGCTTGCACTCCAAATTTGGCAGAGGCTTCGCTGTGAAGTGTTCAGTGAATTACACCACGAGTAGTACCCACAGGCTTTTTCATACTCATCATTCATTGTTTTTCTATTACGTGGTATTGCTCCTTCCCTATGCCAAAGCCACAAGTTTTTCATGTGACACCTGCTTGCCACAAGGGAGCACAATTGGTGACTGGTCGAGAAGTCCACAAATTCCAGCTGGCTGGCATCATCCCCCAAACAATACACATACAGCCACTGGGCAGGGTCTCCCTTTGTTCACTGGGGTACTTCTCTGTCCTGCCACTGATCTTCACTCAGCTTAGATGGCCTTAAATGTCCTTGAATTTCTTCCGTTCTCTCAAAGTTCATTGAACGTGGCCTAAAGATTTGAAAATTATTAGGCAACTTGACAGACTGCAGTTGCATAAGCCTCGTTTCCCTTGTAAACCAAGCTAAACAAGTCTAATGTTGCATATTTTTACTAGCACAAAGTGAATCTCTTAGCAGTAATACCGTAAATACAGCAATATACTTCGGTATGAAAACATATGTATACAATTTATTGAAGGTATAACATTTCTTTAGAATACTGTTTCAAAGCAGTTTCAGTCTTTATTGAATTGGTCTTACGCCTACTGCCATTGCAGACTGGAAGAACACATAATTATTTATTCCTTACATTCATTTGGAATCTTTTTATGGTGTTAGGATGGGACCTGTCTAAGTTTAATCCTCAAATTTATATTTTTTACCTTTATCCATATCTTAATGGAAATCAGCTGTAAATATGTAAGCAATATGTAAGCAATATGTAAGCATTGTAGTCCTTCAGGAAAAAAAATAAAATAAAATAAAATAAATAAAATAGCTACCACTGGGTATTCAAAGCTAAAGTGCTTGTTTGTTTGAGTTTGCAATAATGGGCCTCAAGTTATTGAATCTGAAAATAAGGAGAATGGAATGAAAACAAACTGTAGGTTCATTCCGTGTCTGTCACATTCCTCATTATCCTTCTCTGATTGTTCTGTCACTGACTTCCTTGGTCTTAAAAATAGCAAGAGCTATCTGCATAGCCTTGTGATCTGATCCTGGCACACATCAGTACAGTTCATTACACTCAAGGCTGGGAAGACAATATAATCATGTAACCCTTTCAACAGATGTTGATCTTACAGTGTGTTTACAGGTTTGTTTGTTTTTCTTGACCTCAATTGCATTATTTGGAACAGCTTATTTTTCATAAGCCAGGTTTACATTAGCATATGTAAATCACCACAGAAGTCATTTTATGTTGTAATGAAAAGTAACTTACATCATGGCATCATTAATAATAACCTCCAAATTATTGTTCTTATCTATTACCAAAACTTCAGCAGATACCCAGAGACAAAGTAGGTCATTTAGAAGAAAGCCTTGAGAAATGGCAGGATGGCAGCTAGCGTTCCCAAATATCATTACCTGTGTCTGATAGTAAGATCGAAAATTTGACTTTCCTGAAGGAACTTTGTAATTTTCTTTACAGTAAATGTCTATGACTGTCTGAATCATTCATACTTAAGTAATGCAAGTACTATATTTTCTCTCACTTCATTTGCTGGCTATAGCATCTGAGTCCCACCAAAGTTAGCCTTGAATATCAGTATACTGGAAAACAGGCCAGTGCCACTTGCCATTCAAGTGTCATCTTCTTGACAGACTGTCAAGGCCTGGGAGACAAAGTCTTGGTTTGTGCTTGATTTAGTGAGGAGGTTTGCCTTGGCTACTGCCCATGAACAGGCTTATGTTGAGGTAAGCAAGGGCTTTGTCTCTGCCCCAGTTTTTCTTTCTGTGAAAGAAGCCTTACATTTCAGTCCATTCTCTACTTCCATAAAAACATTACAAAATGTTATATGTACAAAAAAGTCTTCTACACTCATCTAAGGGTCAGTAACAGGAATGAAAACACTGGGACTCCTGCAGCCAGCAGATAAGTGGCAGAGTGCAGATCACCCTAAAGCCGCTCTCCACCATGTCCAAGCTCCTTTGCAGACTCATCCCTGCTGTTTTCCCTCACCCACACCCAGCGCTCCTGAGCAGTGCTCAAGGGCCGGGTGTGCTGGCAATTACACCGTACAGGTGGTTGCAAGTTAGTCCTCAGACCTCAAGGCAAAAAAATCCCTCAGGTGCTGTCAGTTTTTTTAAACAAATACGGTTCGTGGGTAATTAAGGTGCATATGTGTGTGAAGCAATTTTGAAAAGTGCCTGAAATTGCATCTTAGAAATAATGTAGCTAGCGTCCTTGTTTTTTTTCTGCCCAAATGACTCTTCAGCTACTACCATTCAGATGGTAAAGTGTCACTGAAGTGCTGGAAGAATTAACAAATCATTTTAAAACTGAACTCCATTTCTCTCCCATTTGAAGACAGCATTCACTGTTGTGCCACATTTTTTCCTACTGCAGCGAACCAGTAAGAGCAGTGGTTTTGCTCATCTGTTGATCAGACCTTACTGAAATGCCAGCATCACTTGGCAACTCGGTCTCACTAAATACAAAGGCACAACACTAAAAATACGACTGTAATGAGCTTTGCCAACATCTGTTGGCTGGGGCTCCCGCACATAAACTACAAATCCTGCAAACTTTCCCCAGGGCCCAAGGTTTCGCAGCGCGGAGATATGACCCCTGCCCACTTTACGGTGGGGCCTCTCCCCACCACCCTGCACGGGTCAGGGCAGGAGGGCACGGGGGGCTCAGAAAGCACCCCGCTTTCTCCCCACACTGTCCCCTTGGAGCTCTGGGGGCTCTGGGAGCTTCCCCTCTGTGAGGGGAACAAGCGCCTGCCATGGCAACCGTGGTGTGCCAGGGCCAGAGTGGCAAGGGCCAGCGGCACGCACGGAGCCATGCCCAAGGACAGGTGGCCCAGCCCCAGCGCAGAGCGCCCCGGTGCCTGGGTAAGGGGCAGTGGGAGGGTTTTTCTTAACAAACAGAGCTGCACGGGACTATTTTTTTTAACCTTGAACTGGGTGAAAAGCAATATGCTGAGGGTGACGTTGGCCCTCAGCGAGGAGAGCCCCCAGGCTGCCCTCCCGAGTCACAGGTGTTTTCGGGGGAAGCGGCGCTCTGCGCTCCCAGCATTTATGAGGAAAAAGTGCCCTACATATTCACAGAAATTATACTAAAGCAGCCTCTAACTGAGGGTTTTTTGTTTGTTTCTTTGTTTGTTTTTCATTTTTCCAGCAATGCTTGAGGTCTTTTACATTTAGCCCTAATGGATGATCTCCTGGGCGATGCCAGCCGACATTTCCTCCAGCTCCCGCCCTCAGCGGCCTCCCGGCGCAGCGATGGCGCAGCGCTTTTTTCACTCCCTTAAGCCCTTGAGCCTAGAATTTCTGAGTCATTCCCAAAAAGTTTTGTGCTTTCAAGCCTCCTGTCGTACAACTGCAGGAGTAGCGTGGGGAAAAGAAGGAAAAAGAGACAAAGGCATTAAATCTTTTTACAAGGCTGAGTATCATTATGTAAACAATTTCCAGAAAGTTCCTGCAGAAATAATGTTCTTGTCCGTTTTACCGATGAACATCGTAACTTTGTGGTAGTGCTTGCATTGTGTGGAAGAGGCCTCCGATGCTTTTAAGAGCCACTAGGTGCTGCTCCAATACCAATAATTCAAAAACAACTGGGAAAATACAACTTTGCCCACATTTCTGATCAGATTTTTTTTTTTTTTTTTTTTTAATTAACCTCAATGTTCATTATTTCCTAGTTTGCTCATGTTGGAGGATGCCAGAGTCAACTTGAGTCAACCACCAGCTCTGCCCTGAGGCAGGCCCAGGACGCGCAGGCGGCCCAGCGCATGGAGGGCAGGGTGCCGCTCACGTACAGGGCTCGGGAGCAGGTGAGCTGCCGGGTGTGCAAAATACTGCCCGTTACAGACAGACTTTCTGCACGGTACCACTTGATAAGTTATCAGTAAGAATAGCACTTAGATTTGAGGTAGTTAGCAGGGCAGTTGCAGCAGACAGGCCGGCTTTGTGCCTCAGGGAGTGAAATGATTGCCGGCTGTGCAAAGGGAGAAATGTATTTCACTGTTACTTGGCAATAATTTGGGGTACTCAAAGATCTGCTGGTTTCCAGTGCCAGTTCCTTTTCACTTTTGTTAGTTATTATAGCTGTTTGAGACACGCTTACGTGCCAGAATATATTATGATCGATCTCAGTCCAAAATCTGTGTGTAAAGTAGCCCTACAAAAGCATTTAATTGAAATTTGATGATCCGTTTTGAATTGTCAGAAATTGTGGATATTCAAAAAATAATTATTTTTGCTTATTAAAAAGTTAGAAACTTACTATCTGAAACATCGTTGAGGTTTCCTTCATAATGAGATAATTTTTCCTTCATAATGAGATAATATTGGAAACAATCAGTAATTTTAAATCATATTTAAAGTATTACAGTTTCATAAGCACAGCTTTATGTCCTTGTTTTATCATCACGCTGAATTTTACTTTACACAACCATTTTGGGCACAGAATATTTTCTCTTTCCATTTTCTATAAGCATAGCAATTATACTGAGTTCATTTCACAAATTTTGCTATAATGAAGGGCAGAAGTGGGCAAGGAAGGAACGCTTAAAAGGGAAGCCTGTGGCTAGTGAAAAGGAGACAATTATAGTGTAACTATACATGATGCTGATTTTTTATCTTTATGAGGAGCATCTGGTCTTAACCACTGTTTGGAAAGAACCAGGTTAGACAGATGTTATTTAACACTAGTATGACTGTTTACCTGATGTTATGCCTTGCGTTGAGCAACCCTTCACTGCTGAAAAGCATTAGTGGAATTCCTCTCTCTCATTAATCAAGAATTAAAATGAGGTTAGTGCTAAGTACAAACAAGCATTGAAGGCTAAAATATGATGTCTTGTGAACAATCTGAGGAGAAAGATGACATTTTAAAAAGAATGCTGGTGAGTGTTCGAAGCTCACTGCATGTAAAGCTGGATGTTTCTAATCTCTTTGTGTGAGGGAACTCACTCACTGTAAGATTAATTAATTTTCTAAGAAAGATAGTACTTTTTAAGCTTATATTTTATTTAGTACTTTGTGGTAGGCATGTAAGGCTATTCTGTAAGACATTTTGTAAACATTACTTAATATGGGGAATCGTTCCAAGACATGATATTCAACATGTAACATCTTGGTTTTCAATTTTCCTGTAGCATATAGGCACCAGAAGTAAACACTACTCCTAAAATGTTCAGATTGATGGGTAATTGTACTGTGATATTTTAGTTAAGCCTAATATTTTACTGACCTTGAAGTTGTTTATTTTTGAGCACATCCAGAAGAATATATCTGTTGAAATGAACAGGCTACGGTCTGCTTAAATCTATATGAGAGAACAAGTGAACATGTGCTATCTCCCCTCAAATAGAGAGAATCTGTCTGGTGTACCATATAGCCTAAGATATGATCATGCAACTGGACTGCAATGCAATCAGGCAAATTCTGTATTTGGTCATTCTTCTTGCTCGGGCAGGCCTTCAGTTATATTTATATTTAGAACCAATTCAGGTTTTATCTCATAAAATCCACTTATTCTTGCAACACATTTAAAAATACATGTTTTACATTAAAATTTCTTCTTCTGTTGGAGGTGAATATCATAGTTGGAAGATGAAAAATGAATTCCACAATGGTAAAATGAAAAAACACTAGAGCATTTACAGAGAAAAAAAAATAAATTCCCAACATGAAACAGGAAAATAATGTTTAAGGAAGAATAGAAGCCACCTAGTAGTCTAGAAGAGCTTTCAGTGTTCAGTTTTTAGCTATTTTTAAAATATGCTAATGATATATAATAAACAAACTTTAAAAAATAAATATGTTGAGTTACTTTTTCTTTTTTTTACAGTTATTCTTTTTTCTTCTAAAATTCTTGTTTCATTTTAGAGTCTGGATGAACATTATGTTAAAAAATGGAATTATAAATTAGTTATGTGATTAATACCTCCTCCACTTCCCCTGCAACAAGCAGTGTACATGACATTCAGTACATAAATCATAGATTAATTCAGTTTTGAGGTCCCTTTTGTAGTTCATTTTAATTAGCTTTGGGCTTGCTAGTGAACAAAACAAGGCAATCCTGACATATATCTTGTATTTTGTTGCTTGTATGTAACATTTCTTATTTGAAAATTCATGCTTTTATATTAATCATGTATATGTTCAGCAAGTCAAGGGAACACAAATCCTCCTGATTATTTTGGAAAAAATAAAAGGAAAAGAAAAATACAGAGGGTCCGTTTTGTCCCAGTAAAATGATGTGTAAATGAAGATTTAACATATGAAAATGACTTCTGTGTTAGAATGGAGCAGCTGTAATTTCAGCATCTGCCAGAATATAAGAACTAGGACTAGTAGACTCCAAAGTATATGAAAATTCATTTTTTTTTTCAAATATATATATATTTTTTTCAGAGAGCAGTGAACAACAACTTCCCATTTTCTTCTCATGACAACAGACACTGCCTACAGAATGTAGGAGAATATTTTGATTTTGTAAGTACCCAGCGCTGAGAAAAATCTGCAAGATTATTATCTTTTCTCTCCCTTGCAAAAATTATCAATGCTCAAAACTGTGAGAAGACAAAAATGTAAATAGCAAAGAAAAACACACTTTTTATTAGTATAGGGATGTGACTTCTCTGGGACTGGCACATGTATACAGCAGCACAGATGGTCATTGAGAATTCAAGAGGAACATAAAACTCTGTGATCTGGGTCTCTGACAGGCATTTTCTAGCGGTTCTGCTAGGTATGGCTTACCATGATTTTGTACCCAGTTACGTGTCCTATAACTCAGCTAAAAGTGATTGCCTTTGTGATGAGCTTTTGGGGGAGTCTTAGCCACTTCACAGCCCCACAATTCACAGTCCCTTATATTTGGTTCAGACTCATCCTCATCGTAAGTTTAAAAAAAATCCATAGGACACCCACAATAAATCTTCATACCTTATTTTTCTTACTACCTTATTTCCTTTCCTTATTACTTTATTACCTTATTTCCTTCATACCTTATTTTCCATTCTGCTCTCTTGAAACAAAAGACCTGTTTAAATGTATGTTGCAGAAGCCACAACGTTGAAATTTGTAATTATTCTGGCTTTACTGTATGTGCAACAGGTTTGTGTTTTTAAGCTTTTGACATCTTTCTAGGCAGTGAAAGAAACTGAGCAGTTTACAAGGTAATGAATAAAGGAAGAAGAAGCAAACTGTGATATTGAAAGCCTCCCTGACTTTGGGCTGTGCTAGGCCTAGCTTTTGGGTATTCATAATTCATTAATACTGAGTAACCTCCATTTCTGTGCACTTTGTGCGGCGTCTCACAGTTTTAGAGATACTAATCAAACATAATTTCAAATAAAATTCCTGCAAGCTGTGAAAATCAGGCTCCATTTCTCAGCGGGGATAGTTTTGAAGATTCAGATATCATAGTCTGTCTCAGTTTCTTTGCTGCAGTCCAAACATAAAATTATTAACCTAATTCTCTGGGTTACTCTGAAGATTATTTTAGCCAAGTATAGCTAAATAGCTTCGAGTATATAGTATATAGTACACTAGAGAAATGCAGAGCGTAAGTGGTTTATTAGTAGTAGTAATGGATGGAAAGTCAACATATTTCCCATTATATATGCAACCAGAAATGTTCGTACAAGCAAGTCTGGCAATGTTATTTTTAACTTGCTAAAGATCAACCATGAGTTCTTGAAATCACTGTGGTAACAGCTTTGTTAACTTCCTGGTGGGGTAGTGACTGTTACAAGCTTCATCTGTGAAACTGTGATTGTAAGTCATATGTTTACATGCATTTTTCTTTCAATCGTTTTTTAGGGTATGGGCCGGAGAAAGGTGGAACCAGAGAGAAGGCAGCAGAATTCACAGAACTTCTTCCTGTGGGCTCACGAATCAGTTCCTAGCAGTGAGGATGGCTTAACCATTTATCAGACATCATTCGTGAAAGATCAGAAAACTGAGAGCCCATTCTGTAGGCGATACCCAAAACACCATACAGAAGAATCTCGCACTGACAAATCTGCTCCTGAGAATGGAAAAAACATGCAACTAAACAAGTCATCATAATTATAAGAACACCTTTGTAACACTGAGTTACATGATCAGAGCCTATTCTGGAGATCTGAACTAGTTGTCACTCGAATGAATGATGAAATAAACGTGTAAAGTGAATAAAGCGGTAGTATAGTTGAGAGTTCTTTGAAGTCAGGAATCCTGGGTTACTCTGAAAGCGTGCATCACTATAAAAAAATGAATGAAGAAAAGCATTATGAGGAAAAGCATGACTGTACATACTTTTAGAAATACCTGCTTTAGGAGAACAGAGGTAGTGACTATACTTGTGTTATTTGATACTGGTTGATCCTCATCTTCACACAAAAGCTCCTTCAGCTTCAGAATCAATGGCATGGCTGTACCTCAAGCAGCTGACAGCATCTGTGTTGACAGAAGTGTATAATGGAACTGGATCCTTGAGGGTTCACCACAGCAGGGAGCCAAAACTGCATGTTCAGATATAAGATAAACTTTTCTGAAAGGTTTTGTGGAGATGAAGGCATGTTGCTAGCCGCTAGGGAAACTAGATAACAAAGAAGCTGAGCATCAGATTGCTGTGCAAAATAACTGTGATGCTTTGCTGTAGCACAGCAGTTGCGTAAGTAAACAAAAGATGTGGCAGGCAGTGTTTGTGTGCCTGTGTGGTAATTCTAGAAAATGGGATTGTATGTATGTATGTGTCATTCATGGCAGTGAGGCAAAAAACAGCTCAAGCTGAAAGTGCAAGGCTGCGTAGAAGTTAGAGTTTCAAGCAGACTGGCTCTGAACAGAACTGATGGTTTTATAGTTACATGTCCCTGAGGAAGTGAATTCAGAACCAATCCTCCAAGCGCTCTGCTCCCAGGATACTTACTGACTTTAGTTACGGGAGGCATTACAGTCAGACCTCCAAATAATGTGTTTTCCCCTTCTGGATCATTTCCATTAATATCAATAAAATAAAAGGCCAAAGTATGTATCTTAAAATATACTATAAATAAGCTTGTTGCTATGCAAAATATTTTTTTCTTTGTTTACAAGATAAATGGAAAAAATAAACTCTAATCCCTTAGAATTTCTTGCACTGTAACAGATGCCAGAAAATGAACTATGTTAAGAAATGATTTCTTCCTTCCAGTAAACAGATACATCTTTTTGTATCGGCTTGCAACGGGTGATCTTTCTGTGTGCCATCAGCGTAGACTATATTAGAATATTTCCCCAAACATGTAGGAATTTTATGAGCACATGCTGAAATAATAAACTTTTTATATACGAAGTTTCCCTTACTAAAGTTCTTGGGGTACATACACAATATGCAGAAATGCAATAACATCACAGAACAATGTAAAAGCAGATAAAAGCCAAGTAACTTCGTGTTATTTAAAAGAATTATTTTTTTTCAAAGACTGTCTGCCGGACAACTCTAGTCAGAATTTCCAGAGCTTTAGCCAACAATTTCATCTCCAAACTGATTCAAAACTAACGTGTGTGCCAATCACATGGTAAATGAAGTACCCCATGCTGTTTGGCATACTCAAGAGGGCAATCTTGGACCTCCATCAGAAGGAAGAAACACATTCTTGCTACATTGGTAATGTTTATCTATGGTTTAACATTACAACTGGATATAGTGAACTAAATTGCTGTAGTTTGTTATGCCTTAAAACACCAGTGGGAAATTCCAGATTTCCTTTTTTTTTTTTTCACTCTTTTTTTTCTCAGATTTTGACTCAAATATAGATATTTGTTTTAGAAGTAACTGGATTCATCTAGTTACGTGTTTTCAGCATTATGATAGAGATGTTGGAGGAGAAACTGTAGAGCTCGTGCAACCTCTGTACAAATTGAAATTCACTGTGCTGGGTTAAACAAAACTGGTGATTCCCACATACCACAGGCTCTCACTGTGTTACCTTAGTAAATAACATGAGATACAATACACTGAATTTTGAACTGAATGGTAAAAGCCCCAGATAAATTCCCCAAAAGTCATAGCCTTGTATAGTTTGGGTAAAATCATTGATTTTATTTCATCTTGTCACAATAATATCTCTTAGAAGAAGTCCCTATTGAGTTAAAGCACTTTTTCAATATATATATATATTTTTCTTCTTTTTTTTTTTCTTCTTCTTGGGGGATGGGAGAAAGTGGAGGAGGTCTGGTAACTCCCATAAAGGTTTCCTAGTCAGTGCAGGAAAGCGCTGCCGGCTGGTAGTTAATTAGGATCAGATGGGTGGAGGTAGGCCGAGCACAATGAGCACGCTATGGGTTAACTCAGCCAAATACTGCTCTGGAGAAATGGAGGGTATGCTGTACCTCGTGCTCATACAGATGGGCTTTTCTGCACCTTTTTTTTTTTTTTTTTTTTTTTTTGAGAAGAAAAAAATATCATTTTTTTTGCAAAGTTTCCTTGAACGGGATCTTCAACAACTTGTACACAGCCAGAACCTCTGTACAGAAACAGACTTTGTCCTTGTGAACAAGCAACAGTCATAACGCTCTGTTTTTTTTCTCCTGAGCCTACATCAATTTGGGGACTGTCCGTACAGCTTTCTGAAGCAGTCTCTTTCACATTAATTTAAAAGTTACTTCGGTATGTTAGCTAAATTCACTGAATTCAAGCAAAATTAATCAAAGAAGTTTAATCCAAGGGGATGGATGCATGGCTAGAAGTTCCTTTGGTTCAACGACTTGATACTCCTCCACTGAACCTGGCAACTGGCTAAGATTGATTAATTAGTATGTTTTGAGCTGCAGAGCAGCAGCTTTGTCACTTACCTTTCTATGCCCTCATTCCAGAGAGCCCATTTCTCAAGTTGTATCAGGTCGCCTGCATTGGAATATGATTTTATCTTTGTGTTTGGATGGTTATGTCCACGTGTTTAAAGTATTTTTTATTTTTTTCTGCCATATGTGCTGATAACTAGATCTGATAAAGTGGTCTCACTCCAGGCTGCGTTTACTTGGAGCACGTAGCCGTCGGGTAAGCTGGGTATCAGCCTTCCTTCTGCAGTTGTTTCACTTATAAAATGCCGTGACCTATGAAATACGGTCGTTTAGACCCTGATAGGCAAACTGCTGACGTGGTGCGTTAGCAGATGAGTTTGATTTTCATACAATAGAGGGCAATATATAATTTTTTCCTTTTGTTTACTTAGCACCTTAAGGAAGGAGGACGCTTGATGCCTGGATTGCCCGCCCCGTGGGTTGGGTTGGGCAGGAGGTGGAGTGCTGCTGCCCGAGGAGCTGGTAATTCAGTGGGGACGCAGCAGCTTGACTTCCAAGTCATCTGCTGCTAATCGAATCACTGTGCTTATAATCAAATCCCTTCGTGTAGCTCAAATGTGGTTTCTTAGCGTGTGCTCTCAAGGTTAGTCAGAGTGAAGTAACTCGATATAAATGGTGCACTGAAGATGAGTATTTTTTCCTTCCCTAAGCTAGCAGTTCTGTTGGAGATCTGTCTAAACCCCCAATTGGTGCTGTTTTATTCACAGCGATGTAGTTCAAGAAGTACAATCTTTTTAGTGTAGGTAATATTAATCTTTATGAAATGTTCTTATACTGGTTGAGCTTTTCCCTAGCCAAGTGAAATACTAGTATAATTGTAACGGTGCTATTGTTGAACCCAAAGTATAGGTCTCTGTCTAATAGACAAGTGACCATGCTGGTTGACAAGAAATAATGTTCCTGATATACTTATATATATGTATATCTATATCCCAAACATCTTGCTTTATGCATGCCTTCCCGACAAAGCATGAAAATAATGAGCTGTTAAAACATTATCTCTGGAATATCAAATTAAAGGGAAGCCTATTCAGCAGGCGAGGAATCCTAACTGACCTTAATTTGGATGTATGGCAACAGTGGGTGTGAACGAACCATCAGAGCACCCGATTTATGGTTCAGACAGGCAGCTGTGTAGCATTTAAGAATAGCGCGTGGTCAGGTTGCTGCCCTGTCAGATCCCAGTTTGTTGTACTTCCACACCTGGAAGGGAAACATCGCAGATCATCCTCTCTGAAATGTTGCATACAGAAAGGAACCTCGTTTGAAATAGGTAATTTTCAGACCAACAGAATCAAAGAGGACCCGGGGGACACGTCTAGTCCTTCTTCCCACACAGGCCGGACTGGTGCCAGCACAGGATCGGCTTAGTTGCAGCTTTGTCAACCTGAGTCCGCCTGCAGTACCGAGGCAATAACATCTCTCAGCCTGCTAATGGGAGGCACTTCTCAAAGCTTTCATCTCCCCTGAAGCCTGAAACTAATTGAGTATGCAATAAACAAACAAATAAATAAAATTGTATGTGTTCCAAAAGTGGAAACTGTAGACCCTTCCAAGATGATTCATTTAAACCCCTACTAATCTGATAGTGGATGCTATTAGACCAATAAGTCTTCCACGGGTGCCTAAAATGCTGCTTCTGGAGAAGTCCAGTGTGCCTCAGTCTTGATAGCACCAAGCACAAACCTTTGTCAGGAAAAGATCCACAAATTAATTATTCGTATGTCATCACTGTGTTTTAAATCAAGAGGAATGCTCAAACATGTCAAGTTCTTCCGAGGTTACGAAAAGAGCAGCAGTGATCATGTCTTTGTATTAAACCTTAATTATTGCAACACCCATTGGGAAGAGGTTATTCTCTGTTCCTACACTTGGAGGAAGAAGGCTGTGGGTTTTTACACGGTGTTGCAAGTTTTCTTGGCCTCCCTCTTACTGAAACCATCTCATGTGCATGTAATATTTAGATGTTCATCAGATCAGCAAGGGGATGCTCACGTATGTACATGGGCAAGCATGATGAGCCAGCCCAGGGGTTAGGACACCCTCAGGAGAGGGGGTTGCCTGGATCCGGGTCCTTGTATGGATTTTAAATTTGAAATAAACATGAAGTGAAGCAAGGACTGGCACTCGGGTCTGGCTCCTCGCAGTTGGGCAACCCAGAGAAAGCCTGTGCTTTCTTTCAAGCCTGATCAATATTTAACTGTTTCATACAAAATGCAGCAGCTTTGGCAGAAAGGATGTAGGATGGTCTCTTCTCCAGACTACCCAAAGCAGTTCAGAAATGCAGAAGAATTTTAGGAATATATTTTTTTTCACCTTGCTGCGGAACGTGTGGAAGTAGTAAAATGACAATCATAAAGCACTCCACTAATTGTAACGAGTTAATCCTTACACTAGAGTAGCACCATGAAGTACTTAAGTAGCAGTACTCATTTTACAGATGACTTAATTGTGGCACACTGCACTGGCTGATTGCTTGAAGTCCCCAAGTCAGCAGCAAAGCCATGGCTATAAAATGGAGCCAGGACTCGACTTGTAGACTCTTGCTGCAGGCAGCGCTTCTTTCCCTGTGCACGGATTTCCTGTAGAGCTTCATTAAAGACCTTGTTGTCTGTCTGTGTATTTTTTAAGAAACTGATGGCTGTGTATATGCTTTTATAATCTCTTTCGATGTTCTATGGAAAGAGACAGATTTCATCACTTGAAGGATGCTATTTCCAAAATAGGAGTGTATTTTAAATTTATACGAACACACGCTTTCCCTCTCTCATTCTGCCACCCACCCCCTCCCCAAATAAAAGTCATATTTAGATTGTCCAACGTATTCTACTGCCTACAAACAGCGGTGCCTATGTGTGAACAGACCAACGGAAGTAGCACGTACAGCGTTCAGAAGTAAATTCTTGTGGGATCGGGGTCTATAATACTAACCAGACATTC
This sequence comes from Oxyura jamaicensis, assembly GCF_011077185.1. Lineage (NCBI taxonomy): Eukaryota > Metazoa > Chordata > Aves > Anseriformes > Anatidae > Oxyura > Oxyura jamaicensis. The sequence continues at coordinate 32,702,674 of NC_048898.1, read as the reverse complement.
AGGCCTCAAATGGCATTTTAGGCATGCATTAATGACCCTAAGCGACAGACCTTCTCATCTTATTGCTTAATTAATCAATGGCCCAGTGGCACATTGGCAGTACTCTTTTTCAAGCTGTGCCTCCCCTCAGATGATAATCAGATGGTATATGGCTGCATCTACTTATGGGAAAGTCAAAACCCAATAAATAAAGTTTAATTTCCTGATTCCCCTGGGATATAGTGATTCTTTTTAACAATGCTTCTTCAGTTGAGTTGAAATTAAAAAACAGCATGATCAACATATTGCATAATATTTCATGGATGGAGTTAAGTACCAGGTTCAAAGATTTGATTTAAAAAAAAAAAAAAAAAAAAAAAAAAAAAAAAAAGGCCAGAGGGGGGAGAAGACATTTGATATGGAGAAGACTGTTGATACAGAAGCAAGACATTTTTCAATCAAAATGCCAAATCCTAGCTTTGTTATTGGTGTTAAACTCTACACTGGCAACTTTAAAGCATTACTGTAAAGGTCTTCTATGCATGTGAGACATCAATTTTCATTCTAAATTAAGCTTGCTATCATTTGGAACAGAATAAACATTTAATCTTAAAATTATTTTTGTAATCTGCAATACAGCTAGGTACCATAGGAGGGCAGATGTGTTGAATGGCTTTACTTTGATACGTCAGTTTTACTTCAGTATGAAATCTACTGTAGCGAGTTGAATTACTGGATTTCTCCCAGTCTCTGAGCTCTGAATCATCTCAGAGAAATGCAACAATGGGATTCAGACGCAGAGTTAATGAAGTTGCTTGTCTTCATGGACTTAAACATTCTTTTCCAGTCATTCATTTTTGATGCTTACGAAGTTCAAAGATTATTTTATCTATAGTTATTTTGTTTTGCCTTTGAGAGTTTATAATCTGACGGCAGTAACTTTAATCAGAATGACAATATCCAGCAAATCAACAAAATTTGTTCTTTAATTTACTTACTTAGATTTAATTCAACTTTTTATGATGACTTCAGCTCCAAGCTTTCAAATTTATACTATGAATTTCTTTATGCTTGAAGTTAAATTCAGTCTTAAATACAAACGAGCTTTATCCTCTGAGTTAACTAATTGTGTATGAAATCTGAAATTTGAAATTCCATTCAATCCATGTTTGCCTCATCAAGAGAGGGGAAAAGTGAATGAAACTAACTTAGAGGGAGAAGTGTGTGTGTACTTTCATGGCTTAGATAATCCCTCTTTGGGATTGGAAGGGACCCCGCTGCAGTGAGGGGTCACCAGGAGCTCATGCTAACATTTTTTGGGAAGCCCTTGCTTACAGTTGTTCCTTCTCTTCCAGTGCTGCTTCAGACTACCAGCATCTTCCAAAACCATGTTTTGTGACTGTACCTCAAGGAGCAAGATCCTCCTCACCTTCATTCTCCCCCGTTCTCTGGTTGCTGTTGTCTTAATATCTAGGTTCTGATCTTATTGCCAAAATAGTAATGAAAAGTCAATATGGAAGCTGTTACACAGGCAAAGACGCTGCTGAAATCTGAAAGTAAAATTCCTGGGTCAGAACACTGCCCATTTGGTAATTTCACTTATCCTGATATGCAGGTGTCTCTCTCTTGGGATAAACTCTGAATAATCTCAGCCTGGTCTCCGCTGTACTCTAAATGTTGGTATCTAATGTGAATAAAATCTGTCACAACTGTTGGTCTGCTTATTGCGCTATGTATAGGAAGCCTGTCTTCAGATTTTCTTTGCACTGTAATAGAGTATTTAAAGCTTTTTTTTTTTTTTTTTTTTTTTTTTTTGTATAATGGAAACCTCTCTCCCATTTTTCTGAATGGCATTACTGTATGCTAACATGCCAACAAAGATGGAAAAACTATAATAGGCAGCTCTGTTTTGCTATTTCTTCCCTACTTCTCCCCACTCTCCTTTAACTCCCCCCAGTAGGATTTTTGCAATACATTCTAGAAATACTCTATGCACTCTGACACAAAACAATATCTCCAGCAGTAATAATAAATTAGACACTGTGGGAATTTAAGCTTGTTCTTTTGTCCAAGGTGATATAATGGAAGTCATTCATAATGAAGAAAAAAGTAATTGTTATGCAGCGTTTTTGTATTAAGCATGCCTCCCCAAATTATCCTGAGTATAAAAGAGAATGTTTTTAGAGCTTTGTTACAACCACAGTTGAGCAAAATGCATGTGAATGTCCTCTTATTTGCATAGCTGGGATTTCTTAAAATACAAACCATTCATATGTTGTTAAGCTCCCTCAAGCCTTGCAACCTCACAAGACATGTCATAGTTTTATCATTAATCAAAACAAAGCCAAAATCAATAAACATGCATAATCAAGACTCTCTGGTTCCCATATGCAAATACACTACATATTGATGAAATGTTTCTGAATCCAAAATAGTTTTGCTCTTTTTTTTCATCTCAGAAGTCCCTGAGCCCTTTATTTTTAACATTTTATGCATTGCTATGCAAACAGTGTAAGAATGAGTTCATATATCAGAGATAACAAGTTAAAAGATAAATGCTGGATGAATCTCCTAATACTTTTTGTTCACTTTGTTGACTTTAAAGGCGGTTTAGGCATCTGAAAGGCTGATAATTACTCGACCTTTCAAGGCCCAGTCCTGCACTTGGCAAAAGCCATTGCTCTACTGTGCACGTTCTTGCTGGCACCAGAGCTCAGGCAGTCAGTTTCTCTTCATGAAAATTTTGAGCAGGGCAATGGAAATTTTAAATAACGAGGGGACAGAAGTGCTGTTCAGTCGGGACGGGTTTGTGTCCTTGGTGTGCGGCTGAGACATTCACGGGCACTGCCCAGGTGAGATGCAGACCTCCAGTTCTCAAACTGTTGAGGCTCATTTCTTCTCTAACAGATCACGCACACGATTATTGCTCTGTACTGAGTGCTGCCCTATATAGTTTTGAATTCCTTATCAAACATGTCTGTTGTGATACAAGAAACATTACTGTCTGAAGGTGCATCCAAAAATGAACACTTAACAGAAGACTCGCTAACTTCATAGGTTTTGGGGGTGTTGCCCCACTATAGCTAAGAACTCGTTTCAATGCATGGCTCAAATTAATGCTGCAATTTCCTTTAATCTGAATCACAAACCTCAAACGAGTGAGCTGTAATGGGGTAAATCATACCAGCAACTCTGCTTACCTAGTTCTGAAGCTGCCCCTATCCACAGCCAGTGCAAAGCACGGACCCAGGAAAAAAAAGCACCAGTAATGAAAGGATAAAAATAAAACAAAATTCTGTGAAGGCCAAAGCTAAAGGAAAAGAAGGACAAAAAAGATCAGTGGTAGAAAAGCCAGGCTGCAATTAAGTTGAAAAAGTTCCTTGTTTGCTAGTCAAATAATAAGCCGTGTCAGAGCTGTAGAATTTTCTATTCGAGCATAATTGCATCTCTTGTGTATCTGTGGGACTCTGCTAACCGCAGGCACGATCCTCTCGTGAGTCATCCCCTCTGAGCTGATTTATTAACAATGTGAAAAGTTTAAAGGTGTGAAGTTTATTTTATATCATAATAAAATAAATGTGGCAGCGATCATAGATTAGGAGGCGTGGTTTCAAACTGCGAGAGTCTTTTAGGCTTATTAATTTGCTGCGGATGGGTTTCACAATGGGTACGTCTCTTTGCCAAGCCATGCTTATTTATATTTGCTCACGGCTTGTTTTCACAACTGTGGTGTACGAAAATTTCCTATGCCTTTGATAGAAATGGGTGCTCACGTGAAGCAATTAGGTAGATCTTACCTGTAGCTGCTCTCCTCATGGGTGGAAGAACCCCGGAGAAGGCAACGGGGCTGTTATGGATAAGCCAGGTAAAGCCGAGGGGTGCAGGGAGCTCCTCAGGTCAGGTACTTGCTGACTTTTATGAGAAAGGTTTAGGGGAAACTTTTTGTGGGTATTGTTCATTTATTTATATTGATTCTTTAGTGATCTGATCCAAAACTTTTCCTTTGAGTTTAAATTGTTACGGCAATTGCCGGCAAAGAATAAAGGTAACTGCAGCAATGGGATGGTGACCGAGAGGAACAAATGCTTCAGGCCACAACACCCCGTGATGTGGAGAAGCTTGCTTTCTTCACTTCGATTGCTTTAGTGCTGCTGCACAGTGCTCGAGACGGGTTTGCCTACCTGCCTGTGCTTTAACCACGCTGCGGTTCGGAGGCAGCAGCATGCCCTGCCAGGATCGCTGTGTGTGCTACCAGCGCTCCAAAGGGCATGGCAAGGCAGTCCTCAGCATCTGCCTCCCTGCTCAATTTCCTGAGACAGAGCAAGGAGTGGGAGCTGTTTCTGTTTCTTTTGCCCTTTGCTTATACAGTCTGAGGTGGGACTTAACCCCTGACCTTTTCCTTCCTCATCTTGGTAACGGTGCAGAGCTGCTGGTCCTGTGTTACTTCTTATATCATGTGCATGAGATAAGATGTGTAGTCCTCTACACCTTTGTTGTTTATTTTAATTGTAATTCGTTATTTTGATAGGTCCAAGGCTAATGAGTAATTGTTATGACCTGACGCACTTTGCACTTCTACGCTACGTCTTTTCGCACTCAGTTATTTTCAAAAGTTAAAAATTCATCAGTCAAATCAGGAAAAACAAGCTACAAAGCCTATCTGGTTTTGGCAAGGATGGCAGAGGAAAATAAAACTGAGGCCATTTTCTTATTGCTTGTGGAAGGTATTCAAATAAATAAGAAATTAGACATAATGAGAGTTGTGATTTCGAGTGATTCATATTTTTAAAGCTCTGGGGTTTCTTTGGCTCAAACTTTCTGAAAAAGGGTGGCGTATTACCATTAATCACAAACAGGGATCTTCGGTCTCCAGGACTGTCAGCCAAGCACCTCTTCTCATCGTTGCACTTGAAAAAGGGAGAATTCAAAAAGAAATTTCCTGGTGATCCTGAGACAAAGCCGTAGGGCAACAGAAAACATGATCTTCTCATCCAGGTATGAGGGCTGTAAGTCTGAACATCAGTGTGTACTGCAGCTCAGAGGACTGATGTTCAGGGGGTTATTAATCTCTAGCTACATGGAATACCATTTATATTTAGCCAAACACAGCGCTTTGTGTTTTGAAAATATTTTTCATGTGAGACTTCTGAAGTGCATTGTAGAGAATAAATGGACCTCTCCTCACCCTGGAGAGGTATAATTAACCACTTGGCAGGGATAGGATTGGAACCAAGGAATCCCCCTCGCCTTTATGTCCTCGCCCCACTCTGAGCATCTTCGTGACCTTTTTTGGGAAAGTTTTGCAAAAGTAATATCTTTTTTTTTTTTTTTTTCTTCACATCCTCTGTTTTGTTGCGCAGTGTGGTCTGTTTTAAATAAGCTCTACAGCGCAGTCATTTAAGGAAATGAAGATATTTCATAGCACGCCTAGCATTTGCATTTGAATATAGGCCACCCTGCTGTTTGATTAAACTGGAGTTTAAGAAAACTATAAGAATCGAGGTTCATATGCAGTGCAGTACTTTACACTCAGATTGCAAAGGTTGTTGAAGGAAAAAAAAATGATAATATCCTTGGAAGTACATGACTAATGAGAATATATATAGCACTTCTGAGACAGCTCAAATATATAATTATTGTGAGGATTTCACAGACACATAAATATAATGATCTTCAGCTAAGTAAATTGCTACCTACCAATGAAATAAATATGGTCCCTTCAGAATTTGAAATAATTCAGTACTGTAGGTGGTGGGAAATGATTCACCTTAGCTGTTATCTCTGGAACAGTAATATAGAAATATATCTGCCAGTACTGTTACATTTACATTGTTCTTCATATCCTGTGGAGTTTGTCAGAAGATCTGTGGTCCCCGCTGATTTCCACCCCCTTATTTTGATAAGGCTCTGCACAGCATGGCTCAACAATGGGATGGAGCAGCTAATATTGTTTACCACAGTAGGCATCTCAGCCATAATATTTTTCCAAGAAACACTGATGTGTTTAAAGGTCAGGTTGATACTGATTTGACTGCTTAACACGAATTCATTTTTTTCTAGGAGTAGAAGGGTGTACATGCCTTGGGATAAAGGTTAAACTGTTGTTTATGCACTCGATAGGTGGAAAACACAAGGCTTTAATACACAAATCATAATAGCTTATGCCGGTCAGTCAGGGAAATGTGGTGCTTTACATTTTAAATGGGAGCTTAGAACGCACAGGCGCTTTCTGACTATCTCTACAGAAGAAAACCTACCTAAAAGTTCAGTGCTTGCCTGGGAGACGATGACTTTGCAACCAGTTTAATTTCTTTGTGGGCACTGTGGTCCAGGCTACCTCCAGGTCTTTCAGCAGCACCGCCAAAACTCAACGTGGGGTGATGAGGTGCTGGAGTCTGCCCCCTCCTGCTGAGGTTAGGGCAGCGAAAGGAAGGCGGCAGAGAGATGACAGACCTACACGTGTGGATTTGCTGCTCTTGGCATTGCCAGTGGAGTGGGAGCGGCGTGGGAGTGCCTGCATCTTCTGGAAGAGGGGGTCCTGTCCCCGCTGAGCCACCCATGGCACGGGAGTCACGTCAGTGCGGCTGGCCGAGCCCCGGGCTGCTGGCTTCTGCTTGGGCCAGTCTGACGTTTCTGGGGCTGGGACTCGGGAGAAGATGGGGCCTCTTCTGGCAGCCTTGGCTGGGCTGCTTGGGCTCCCCAGGGAAACAAGCCCTAGCTGGGACATACTTGGTTCCCAGTTCTGTAAAGGTGGGCCGTGAGATGGAAGCGTGAGCACTCTGTGTTGAGCCGTGCTCTCTGTACCTCACCCTCTGTGCTTGATCTGCGGTGTCCTCTGGGCCAGGTGAAGAGGGTTGTGCATCCCAGAGCTGACACGGGGCCTCTACAACATGAGCACAAATAAAGGGCAGGGATACACACGCACAGTAGGTGTCTTATCTCATCGTTCTTTCCTGGTTTCCATGTTCAGGTACTTGTTCTTATCAAAATATAGTTTCCTCCATCCTCTAAGAAATCTCCAGAAGAGATTATATTCAAAGCCCAGTCCCAGTTTTGCGGGAAGTGAATTTTGCTTCAAAGAAACAGAGTTCTTTGCCAGATGTCTCCTTTCTTTCTAGTACCATATCCATCTCAGCCACCCCCACCTTTACCCTCCCTCTCCTTTTCTCTTCTTGCATCCTCTCAAGGTGTGGGTCACCTCACTGACCCACGCTGTCCATAGCTCTCCTTCCAGCTTTCTTCTCTTTTCTGTAATGAGAAAATCTTTGATGTTAGAACAAGCCAACTGCAGCCATGTGGAAAACTAACATACCTCTCAAAGAAATCACCAGCACTTTCTGATCACAGCACTGATTTTGTTAACCACGCTGTTTGTTTTTGGGGTAGGGCTTTTGGGGCTTCTTGGGTCAGTAAGAGGGACGGAGTCACAGATGTTGTACTGTTTTCCATGCAGTGCTCAGCACTTATTCACTGAGGCAAATAGATGCTGTTGAAGTAGACCAACACCATCTCTAAGAGATGTTTTTTAAGAGCTCAGCACTGATAAGCACACGGTTTCTGCTTTCGACTTTGCCTTGTAAAAGGATTAGTTCATTTTTCTGTTTGTTTTTTATGTTATTGATTCATACGGGTTGCAAACCCTGCTTGAAAGCCTCAAAGTCCACCCAGAATTTTTCTTATTGAAGTATCTTATAAATGTTTTCTAGATCAGCTGTTGTTTTTATTTTCTGCAGATTCTGTGTCTGCAAAGGCTCTGGTCCTTGCAAGGCAACTCAGGTCACTTCTTTGATCCTGTGTTCAGCGGGAAGTTCTGACACCTTGACCATCTTGGCATTTGCTTTGAGAACAGATGGAGAAAACAGTCTGTAATACGCCTGTTGGCCTAAAAGCAGAGGATCTAGTAGTGCCATGAGTGGCTTGCTGGCCGACATCAATAGCACAGGATGCTGTACTTCATTAGCTTTGCTTTCACAAGAAAGACCCACTGCATTGTTGAGAAGAATGTGTTCAGTTGTTTTAGCAAACTTAAAAATCCCCCGTGGCTATATAAATAGAACGTTCAAGTGACATGTCTGCAATGGCAGGGATAAAAAACCTTGCAAAATGCTCTGTCTGCAGATCACAATGAATCCCGAAGCTGTATCAGCTCACAAAAACTCCTGGATTTCTTTTTTTTTTTTTTTTTTTTTTCTTTTTTTTTTTTTTTTCCTTCTTCTTCTGAAGACGGATGTATCTGGAAACCCCACAGGAAGATTTCTGACTTAGCAAACAGAGCTTGACTGCATTTTGGTTTGGTATTTCGGCTCAGCGCTACAAATACTTGTGTCAAAGACCTTGGCTTGAATCCTGGAATTATTTCAGATGTGACGGTGTGATAAAAACAACAACAAAAGAATCTTCTCCATGATTTCCTGCCTGCCTCTTACTTTTGCCAGGTTGCTGTTACCGAAGAGGGAAATTTGCAAATCTAACACTGTATTTCTGCTTCTTATGGGAAGATAATTTCCATGGATGCTGTGTAAAAAAGCCTCTCAACTGTTTTAAAAAGGAAAGCAAGGCGCGCGCCCACGCAGACAAAAGGGTCACGTTAGGAAAAACAGCACAAGCTCGGCACTGAGTCCTTCCATTTTCTCTCTGCAGCATGTTTTTCTTCTCCCAGCCCCGTTCCCCACACCAAGGCAAAGTCCCATGGCCCATTTCCTGTCCTCAGAATTAATCATTCCTCTGCACCGAGAGCTTCTCGCTGCTTTCCTAGAAAGCCATCTACTTCCCGATAAGTGGGGCCTTATCACTTAAATGCTGAGCAGTTGAGACAGCCACTTGTTAGATTAATTCCAGATATGTATTTTGCAAGGGTAAAGCCAAGTTTCTTAAATTTTAATAAGTATTTTAAAACACTTTCAAAGACAGATATTACATCTAATATTTGCTGTTGTTGGTCTGCCTTCAAAGAATTCAAGTGAATGTTTGCATGTGGTTATTATTTTAGGATTTTATCCTACAGCTTTTTCTGGAAATCAGAAGATTGGAAAGTATAGGATAAATATCATTCCATGTTAAGGTTGTTTCAAAATAGGAATAAAGGGGAGCTGGGGGGGAACCTTAATCTGTTAGAGAGGTTCTAGGTCTTCTTTTCCTGTTCAATAATGAGTAACAGATATTCACCACAAAGTGTTAGTTTCAAATATTAGTTGAACAAAGTAGAGGATAAAAATTGACCTTCTGTTTGTTGGTAATTTTTCTAACATCCTTATTACCACAGCGAGTATTTTTGAGTCATACCTTAAGTGAGATAGCTGACACCTGTCAGAGTTTTCTTATCTCTTCCTATGGACTTTACACTTTGAATTGGTACAGTCTTGGTTACACACCCTTATTTATTTATTCTTTTTCTTTGAAATGTACTCAGCAAGCAAATGAACCACATAGTGAGTACTGAAAGAAAGAGTGTGAAGTAGATGGCGAATTTGGGGATCTGGAATTAATGATCAGAAGAGTAGGCTGAGAGATGCCTTGAGTCCAAATACCTCCCAGCTTTGCATCTGTTTCTAACCAGTGCAGTTATCATTGCTAGATAAGCTCTCTTTAATGGAAACCTAGTAAGTCTAATGGGTAAGGAGGATATAACAATACAATATAATGCCCGGTTATATAGGTTGAGACATAATATTGCTCAGCCACATTGAAACAGCCTTGGAATGAACTAAAAAACACCATGCTCTCTCAATAATAGCACGAGACAAGCCTTTAACTGTGAGATATTGCCAGGGCAAGTTGAAGGCCTATTTAATAGTGCAAGCAAAACAAACATCTGAGATTAAAAGTAAGTGAAAAGAATGTGGTTCTTGTTAATAGTGTAAGGCAAGGGTTGCAGACACCTTCGTATTAAAAAAGGCAATTAATATTTATTTCATATCAAAGCAGAGTACTAATTAGGGCTGTGCTCTTCCCATCCCCCAGGGAAATAATCAGATGAGTGAATCTCATCTGGAAAGTTCACATGTGGCAATGAGAAGCTCATCATAAAGATAAAACCAGGAAAGAACCTGGGCGACCTGATGAGATGTTCAGACTATCTCATAGTCTTTGCTCTCTAATGGGGTTTAAAAGACCTAGTATTAGTGAATTTATTTTCCTGGATTTCTGGTGACACTTTCTAAAAGGCCATGATTATATATAGCTCAGTCACTTGTCAGTGTCCTTTCATTAACATGCCTAAAGAATCTTAATTGCTCAATCAGAATAGCAGATTTTTCCTCTGCTGGTAAAGTTTAAGAGGTTATTCAAGCCAAACAGAGAAAATGGAAATCCTGCCCAAATGGATCCAATAGAAGGAACAAACTATTACAGGAAAAAGTCAAGCAGGCCTAGGAAGGAAATTGAAGAGCAAATAACTGAAGATACAAAGACAAACAAGAAATGATTTCAAATACACCTAAAGTAAGAGTATCAGGGAGTAAGATACAAAGGCAGTGCTGGATATTGATACCAAAAACATGACAGAGCTGAAATAAACCACAAAAATGAAAAACATCTAGTAAGCTAAACTAGATGGACTTCAACATTTAAATGTTTGAACTGTTAAATAAATTATGCAGACCTTCCTACCTGCTGGTTACATTGCTCTATGATGACAGCTCAGTGAAAATTGTCTGTACCTTTAAGTAAAATACCCAAGTGATTAAGTAAGCCTATCTTTGTACATGGATAACACTTGAAATGATAACTAGGAATGATACTACATTTTCTAACAAAAAATTGCTTCCCACCTTCAACTGCCACCCTCCATTGTATTATTATTATTATTATTATTATTATTATTAAGCCTTATCTGTATGTGTGCCAAAGCAGTTGTATTCCATTGGAAAATTTCAACTCTTGCCAGCCTTTCCAATAGCCCCATCAAGGTCCTCTCCTTGGAAAATTTAATCTTTGAGTTTGGGATGAAAAATTCTCGTTTCAGTTTTAAAAAATTGTTAAAACGTTCTTGGGGAAAATTCCTGTTTCCAGTCAGATGTAATCCTAACTGCACCAGAAAACATTTGGGGAAAAATACAGCTTCTTTTCTGGTCTAGTAGAACTTTTCTTGTTATGGCTACCTACTTAAAACAATGCACTTAGACTTTGAAATGTCCATGACAAGCTGCTAGAACAACTAAATTATCAGGGAGAGAGCTTTTCTTTCTTTTTTTTTTTTTTTCTTTTTTTTTTCCAATTCCGTAACTACTTTCTAATCTGGAAAAAAAAAAATAAAAAAAAAAAATCACAGCAACTTCTAATGTGTCTATTAAAAAAAAGTAAGAAAGAGAGGGGCAGAGGGAAATTCATATTACATCCCATTCAATCTCTTACCTTTCAGGATAAGGTATGAATAGAAAACTTACATATGAAACAAATTGCCCAATTCCTAAAGACTGGAGAAGCTGATGAAACTTTGGGGAAAACAACGTATATCAGTGTTTGAACATCGTAAAAGAAATTAAATTACGTGGTGCATTAAAGCACATTTTAAGAAATCATTAGAACTAACCATACAGTTTTTAAACCCTCTGGAGAAAGACACAGAAGTCCCTGCAGGAAGAATAATAGATAACCATTCAGAAGCATAACTTTCAGCAGTTAAATATAAGGCTGTTTGAAGAAATGTGTAAAAGTTGAGCTGTTGTAACGCCTTCTTCTATGCACAGCATAACCTGAATTGCTTTGCTAGTTTCTGATCAACCCGTATCAGAAAAGATTTTGTGGAAATAGAAGATATAACATATACTATTACAGCTGTGGGAAAACTTCCCCAAAGAATTTCAGTAGTACATAAACTCCAGTAAACAAAAAGCTTTCAAAATAATTCAAATAAAACCTGTTAAATTTAGTAAAACAACCATACAATTTTCATGACATTTTCCTGTGTGGGTGTACACATATTTAAACTTCTTCAAATTGATTCTTTGATGTTTTGTGGATTGTATTATGTGCTTTGAGGTATTTGTGTAAGGAAAGGTGAATAGCTACAATTTTTTCTTTTCTTTCTTTAAATACCTCATTTGCTATTTCAGATTTAACTGAAAGATAAAGTTTGCCTCCTAGATGCTTAATGTTATTAAATCAGCAGCAAGATGTCTGACATGGTTTGCCATTGTTCTTAGGAAATAATTAGGCTGTGTAGTGGAGTCAGCCCCAGCGGAATACAGGTATATCTGCTTTATAACCTTTAAGACTTGAGTCTTAATTACACAATGGCAGTAGTCACTTCACCACTTCAGTCCATTTTGCTGGATGTTGACATTACTAAATTATCTCATATTCTAAATGCAAAGTAGCTGATTTTTCCTAAATGTATTTCTTGGCAACCAAAAAGCAAATTGGTCTGGTTCCATTTTTAAGGAGGGCTTTGTCCTTTAATGGTCCTTAAATTAATCCCACTAATTCCACCTGAGAGGATGACACTTTCAGAAAGCACAGAACAAAATTAGGCATTGTATTGCTTGCAAGCATTTACAAATATTCTGTAGTCTGCTCCTACTTACACAGAAAAGATTTCTGCGGTTATTTAAGAACAGAGATATAAATAGATTAATGCCATTAAAGAGCAGCCTTCCTGCCTTGGAATTTAATGGTAGAGATGTAGAGGAAGTGGAGGACAGTTCGTCCTAGAAGATGCAAGTTCATTTCCAGCAGAACTCAATATCTTAAATTAGGTAACATTGATACATTTGTAGGTATACATCTTAAGAATTTTTAATATATCTCTATTTTATCTCCAATCCACATTCCTTAGTCTATCTTAATTCTTTGACCGATCCTTTGGAACAAGAGACTATTGTTTTATTGACTTGTTTTATCTAGTAAAGCTGTGAGGTTTCAGTGTTTGGGGATCTACATCCTGATATCCTTGCTCCTTTATGTAAGACAATTTTTTAGGCACAGAATTTCAGTGATTCTTCAGAGCTCAAAAACGTGTGTTCACACTGGGCTGGATGTTCCTACATCTCCTGATGCAGCCACGCTTCCTCCTCTCCTGCCACAAACACACAGATACCACATCTGCCTCAGCCTACATCAGCTTGTTATAAGCAAAGATTCTCTCTCCCAGACTGCTTGCAGTGAAAGGAGACTGTGTTGATTGTCTTTCACTTTCTACTACTAACCTGAAAAAACAAGAGAGAATGCAATGATGTGCAGTAGCCTAAGAAGAGAGGAGTTCCCTGTGTAGCATTGACTTCATAATATCTGCTCTGAGCACTATTTACAACAGTGGACAACGTCTACTACTTGAAACTGTTGTCACAACGTTTCCATTCTTTCCTTTTTTGATATGCAGAATAAATCTAGTGTAGTACAAAGTTTAGCAAGTTTCCCAGTAGATGGTGCTGCTGTAAACTTTTGTTTAACTCATCCCTCAGTAGGTACAAAGAGGGCGGTTTGTGCATGTGCACAGCCATAGGATGTGAGTGTTTATCACGACTTTCCCAAGGAGGGCTTTCAAGCTGAAAAGACTACAGGAAAAAAAATAAAATTAAATAAAATTTAAAAAATCTGTCTTTACTTAGCATAGCCTAACTTGTTTTCAGCACTGTAATTATAGCTACCCATGCCAATTAATAGGTAAAGCAGTGCAAAAGTTACTCAGCAATATACCAGCTCCATAATATAAGATCAGAAAGACATATATCTTGGTACTTTCAAATAAATACTTCCTTTGCTGGAAGGAAGGAAGGACGGAAGGAAGTTCCATAAAAAGGAACTAAATCAGTATAAACAAATTATTCATAAATCTGTAGTAGTTCAACAGGGAAAAAAAAAAAAAAAAGGGGGGGGGGGGGGGGGTTTGAAGAGCATCTGTACTTGTAATCCTCATGCCTGATTCTGTAAAGGTAATTATTTACAATTCTTCTGTGATGAACCTCATGTCTTTCTCTTAGCCTGTGATTCCAGGCTTCCAGGCTAAGACGCTAAGACAAGAACATGAGCTTCATGATATTAGACCAAGCTTTCATCCTGAATTATTTTTCTCTGGAACTTTACTTGGAAATTAAGAATTTCATTTTGGCCACACAAGAAGGAAGGGGTTTTAAAGTCATGGTTCAAGAGTTACACTTTCAGTTCAGTATCTAAATCTTTCTCTTAAAATCAGGACAGTCATGGGAGATGGTAGCACTGCCCTCAACCACCAGGACAACATAGTCCAGTTCCTCCTAAAGGCTTCGAAGCATGATGGGTTTGGAACAGCAAAGCATATAAAAGTAGATATTAAAGTGTCATCTACATCAGACTTTAACAATTATTGTAGATAAAGTTAGCATGATATGCTGATTTTAAATGAAAACTGCTAAAGTCCTGTTGTACCTCACATCGAACAAACCTCCTGTCAGAAACTGAATTGGACTTTCACCTCCCTGCTGAAATGCCTATTGCAACAAGGGCAATGAAGCAAAAAGCAAAAGCCATGATAAAATTTTCACCTCCTTCTTCCTGATACAGAGTCCTGTGTTCTTTCCATGGGGAGTGGGAGACTTTGTGCTGAATGCCACCAAGACCTGGGAGCAGAGTCCTGCCCACGTCAAGTAACCCACAGGGACAGGCAGAGCCAACACACCAAAGAAAGACTTCTGTGTGCATCTCCTGGTTATCTTCAATGGAACTGGGCCGACATTACAGAAGTAGGTAATAATGTATTTTGCAGCTGGATTAAATTGGTTTGTCCATGAGGCTGCCAAGAGGAGTGGTTTGGGCTCTCTCCTGGTTTGCAGGCCCATGGTCCCAGCCTGTCCAGCACTGGCAGCAGTACTTGAGGAATTATGCAGACCCTCTGATCAGCAAGCTGCTGCTGCTGAAAAACACTTGTGTGAGAAGGGAGAAGGAAAGGTTTTTTGCATGGACCACTGAAGCTGAAACTAAGGAAGCACTGGAGATGCACGCTCAGGACTGAAAGGAGGTCGAGATCACCCCTTTCACAGCTAACGTGGTCTTAAGTGTACTCCCATGGGCTGTCACACTGTACCTGCAAGCATCTAAAAATTATTCTCAAGTAAATGTAATTTACTAACTCCAAAATGGAGTTAGAGAAAAAAATTTCTGGCTATATCGACTTGAAGATGCCCAGGTCTTTAAATGTTTGTTTCTTATCTTTGTTTGCTAACTGCCTGAGAATCCTCCTTGATCTGAGTATCAGCTTTGGCAAGACCAAGTAAAAAGCTCCAAGCATAACTCAAATGTGATCCCTCAAAAAGATTTAGAGCTGTAGCTGGGGAAGGAAGGAGAGACAGCAAAAGGAGGGAAGTGACCCAAACACCAAAATGTCTTGCAAATAGCTGTGATCAGAGTACTTTTACAAATAAATGGTATAAATAGATGTAATGTGCTACATAAATAGTGAATGATGTATATTCCATTTCCTCCTTTGGATAGGGAAATTCAGATCTCTTCCCTCTAGTGAATTATTTGAGTTGTAGAGGGATGGGCCAGGAGCACCACTCATCTTTCCATTTCAAGAACCTTTAGTCCAGTGAACACTAACAGGAGTCCAACTCTGTATGTAGGGCACTTGGTTGGAAAAGGCTGAATAAGATCTGTCTTAAATCCAATGACTGTTTGGCTCAATATACAGCGGAGAGATGATCTAAAGGCAGTCTAAAACCTATTCTATATTGAGTTGCTCTATCTCTGGAAAGATATCAAATCCTATTAATCCTTACATCAGATCTTAAAATATTGATTGAGGGATCACAACTTGTGCATTTATCTGAGTTTCATACTATTTTCAGTCTAGAGCTCTGTCTTCTTATGATCCTTGGCATTGATATGATCAGACCAGGAATACACCAAGCCCTTGAACAGAATGAATGCTGTCAGTTAACTTCCTGCTGCTGTGTGTGTGTGTTTGCACTGCAGCTGAATCAGCCACCTACCAGGACAGTAGACGGCTGGAAATCTCAAGTTTCAGGCACTCCCATGTGAGAAGTGCATGTACAAAATGGGGTTGGTTGATTCTGCAGAAAGAGTGTTTGGTTCAACCTGAACAGGGACTTTTTGAGACCAAATGCGCTTTGGAAGCATTGCTTGAAAGGTGGAGGCTAGAGAGTTGGTTGTTGCTATTTATCTGAGGTGGGGATAGGGAAGATTTTAGAAGGGATAGCGATACATGCATAATGGCATTGATTTTAGTACAAGCTGAACTCTGCATCTACTTCTGGAAGATGATAAAAATGGGACTCTTTCCCCATAGTTGTGGTTAAATACCTGCCCTGTGGCTGCATTTCTGGTGTCAAAATTAACTAAATATATTGGACATTGCTTTTATTGAAACTGGCAAGTGAGCAAGTCGCTAATAGTAACAGAGCTGTTGTGTAATCAGAGCTAATCCTTACCCATGGTAAGAATCAGAGTCAAAAGCCTATAATCCTACTGTAGACTACATTCCTCTGTAGGTTTCTTCTTAATATCTCTTGTTTTTTGCTCCTTGTGAACTGTTTTCTGTATTTTTAGATGAAGTTCTTGACCTAAAATTTGTATTGTTGTTTTCTGTGATTTTTTTTTCCACGGGGAATGTGTTCTTTGAGTTTGCCTCAGTGCCCTCTTCATTGCATAGCAGCCTGCCTTTATGTCTTCAAAGACAATCATGCTACTGGCGGTGCTAACACTTTTCATTGCAAGCCTCACTCTATTTGCTGCATTGCTCACATTCCAGGTTTTTAAATTCCTGCTTTATTTCTGAGAGTCTCAGCTTCTATTTAATAAAGTAAGAGGAAATAAAGTCTTTGTGGCTATGGAGAAAAGTCTACTGTGAAGGTCTATAAAACGGGAGGGGGGGGTGGGGGGGGGGGGGGGAAGAACTTCAGATTCAATCCTGTATTTGTGCAGAGCTGTTTCAGAAGTTTTGAATACTTACAGCTAAGTATCTTGACATTCAGTTTATGGCAGGTAATGGTTAAAAGTGACACTGCACGTGTGCAGGAGCACACATAGGCTCTTGCCAAGCCTTTTCCTCTTTCACCATCTTTGACCAAGTATTTCCAGGTCCTCTGTCCCAAACAGCCCCTTGGTTAGTGGTTCTGGTAACAGTTGCAGGAGATTAATTATAACTCCTTAGTGCATGTATATGCTGATTTCCTGATGTACTGAGTTTATCAAATCAGTAATTAATATGTAACAGCTGTTCTGTGGCTTCTTCGCAGAGTTATTTTTAGGAATAACTGACATCGGCTGTGATCCCTGACTGCAGTGTAGGGTGTAGGCACTGTAGGGCTTCAGTGGCTACGCTGGAAGGGACTGGAGATCTCTCCAGTTTGCAAACCAGTCCCTGGCAGGAGTTACCATACCACATCTGAAATCCAGAGCAAGCAGACCACAGTGCTCAGACTGTTCACCAGCGCTGCTCATGTATGGCTGTGTGGGAAAATTCCTCTGTGAGACCTGCAGGCGATCACCTTACAGCCTGGAGCATGAGATTCAACCTTCTCATCATCTGGCTTTGAATAGACACAAGCATCACAAAAGGTGGAGAAGTCCTCCCTCGCTGGTGACCTGTGGCAGGAGGGCCCTCTGCAGAGATGGTCTGCCTGCTTGGATAAGCAGGTCTCCTTGCACTCCAACGTCAGGCAGGGACTGCTGTGTCATAGACTGTGGTGATAAAAAGGAGAGTTAGCTGGCAAAATCATTGCCTAAACTCAAACTGAACATTTTCTGTGCATTTTTTTTCTTCTTCCTTTCTGCTGTCTGCACATCTTTGATGGACTGATCTGGGTAGTACTAGAAACCCAGTCCTGAGGTGGTGGTGATTTAAGCCTCGGGGGGGTCACCTAGCAGCCAGCTTAGCAGGTTGCTCCTGTGCCTCTGTATGCACGGTAAGGTTCAGCCATAGAACCTCTTCTCCCCTGCCCCTAAAAGCAGCTTCCAAAGGTTGGGGTCCAAAGCTGGGTGTGCACTCCATGTCCTGCTCCATGCCCAGAGCTCCTGGGGCTCACCCCTGGAAAGGCATTTGTGTGCAGGGGTCAGTTCTGCCAGCCACAGTGGTTACACTGGTGTTGGGGCACGGTGTAGTTTTCTCCTGTGTGCAAGAAGTGGAGCGGCAGGGCCACTTGGCGTAAGAGGTTTGAGTAAGGGGCACCCCAGGTGAAGTCTGAGCATGGTAAGGCCAGATGACTATAGCTGTAGATGGCATTTAAAACCCTAAATCAGGCCTTCTAAAATTCTCTAGAGACAATTTATTGTTTTTCTCTTCTCTCTTCCATTCTCCCACTTCTGTTTTCCCCATAAACTTTTTAGAGTTGATCATTTTGGGGGCATTTTTCCTTTCTGAAACTTCATATAATTCTTGCAAATATTATCTTGGGAGGTGAAGGACACTGAATGGAATCACAAATCCTTTCCTAGGCAAAGAGTAGCCAGCATGTGAAACAGAGCTGCTCTAAAATCTTTGTTCTGCCTTAAATATAAAATGTGTAAAGCCGAGGGAAGAATACCGTGTTGGTCAATGATGAATTGAATGAGTAACTTTGTACATGGGCACTCATCGGTGATTAATTTGATCAGAAAACAAGATTAATGACCAGTTTTCAATTTACTCATACTATTTTAAACTGATTTAAACTGAATAAAATGACTAAGACTGGTTTAAAGTGATTTAATTATGTATTAAAGTTATTCAACGTTGATGGAATTGAGATCAGCATCTGTTTCAATCTTGTTTCTCTTTGAGTTGCTTTAAGTGGAAAAGAACAAGAAAAAAATATCTATGAATTTTTGTGCTTGTTAGAGCTTCAGGTACAAAACTCTTCATTGGACACAGTGCCATACTCATTCTTTCACCTGCAACAATCCACACTTCATAATCACTTGCCTTATAATCTGGAAATTTAATTACTACCATTAATTGCTACCACTGAATAACAATTTCCCACCACTTATCCTTCTCTAACATAAGACATGTACTAAGCTTCATGTTCATTGTAGGAATTAAGTAGGAAACTTTCTATGGAGTTCCAGACAGGTATTTTGGATTTGCCTGTTCATGAAGAACATCCTGAAATGTTGTGTATTTTTATATGCAGGCTCTTCTATTTCCAAATAAGCTATGGTGGTGAAATATGAAACCAAAAACACTTGATACTGTGTGTCTTGAAGTCATGGGGAATTAAAATAAAAATCAGTACTGTCTAGCAAAGCATGCTCGTTACTTTACATTAGTAGCAATAGATACTCTCTTTTAGAGTTTTGAAAATCTCTTCCACTAGACAACCATGAGTGAAGAGTTTCTTCACAGACCAAAGCGGTTATTATTATTATTATTATTACTATTTAATTAGCGGGAGTTTTGTCTATTTTGGAATGCATAGTTTCACATGAAGCTTCACCATAAATCATTTTAAATACAAAGGATGTTATAAAGGACGCAAGGCATTGGCACTGATTTTATGAAGAGGTTGTGGTGTATCCATCCATGGAACTGGTTGGCTTCAGAAGTTATTAGGTATCATGATTCTGTCTGTGGTTTGGGATGAATTAAATGACCCTGAAGGGTCCCTCAGAATTCTGTTATTTTGTGATTAAGCAGTAGCTCATCAAAGTTTGATCTCATGCATATCTTGTAGAA
This sequence comes from Oxyura jamaicensis, assembly GCF_011077185.1. Classification (NCBI taxonomy): domain Eukaryota; kingdom Metazoa; phylum Chordata; class Aves; order Anseriformes; family Anatidae; genus Oxyura; species Oxyura jamaicensis. The sequence continues at coordinate 32,683,107 of NC_048898.1, read as the reverse complement.
ACTGAAGTTCATACCTCTCAGGTAGGATAAGGGTTTATACCAGCATGTTTCATCATCCTAAGTAGGCTCAGCAGCAATATTTAATTACCACTGATCTTACAGAAACACTAAATTAGGGAGAAGACAACTTCTCTTGAAAGCAAAAGAGGTGTGTACCAGACAGCTTCCTTGTGGGAAGGTGAAGTAACCCAGGTGAGGCAAGGTGGTATTGCAAGCAGCTACAGGAATCGGTTATGAAGTCCTTTCAAATTCACATAAGACGTACGTTGTGCTGTGTTTTGGAATTATGCCTCTCAAGGAATGAGGGGCTGTTTAGACAAGAAGTGAAAAAAAAAAAAAAAAATTAGGAAGGCCCAGAAAAATCATATGGCAGTTGTCTCTTCCATCCCCATGTTCTATTTTTGATAGATAGTCTTAAGATACTATGAAAAAAATAGAAGACACTGGACTATGAATATAAAACATCAAGAGCAAAGACACCATGGATGAGTATAATGAATGGCAAAAGAACAAGAAGAAAATGTCAGCATATATTGTACATAGAGACAAATAGCTTTTTAAAATCAATAGTTTATTTTGCTGAATTTTGTTCACTGCTGGCATGTAAGTTAAAGGATCAGAAAGAGTTAGGATGCACTTCATCTCTGTTAGCATCCATAATAAAGATTGAATCGGTGAATATTATGGTGCGTTTCCATCAGTTTAATTAGTTACCTCTTCTTTCACATGCATGCATTTTCTAACCGCAGCAATTAACACTTGTGGTTCAGAACAGCCCCCTTAATGTGAGTGAGGTTGTGTTTTTTTAATCTTAAACTGAGTTACACATAATACATCTCTTGCCAACGGAGGTGCTTTGATAGCAATAAACATCCTCTTCCTGCTATCAAGAGTTTGGCCCTGTGATCTGTCTTCAGCTTGTAGCTGTCTTACTCTCGTGTAGCTTGTGATGGGAATTGGTATTTACTAACTCCGCAGACAAGGTGAAACACAGAGATCCAACAGAAAATGACAAAAGCTCCACCGCAGACATTGCAGCATTTTGTACACATTTATGGTGCAGAATGGTGTTTTACTCTATTCCAGCTTTCAAGTACTGACTGAAGAGTAATTTTGTATTTAAACTAAGTAGACATTTTAAACTGGCTAAACCACTTTATCTGTCAACATTTGTGCCTCCTGTCAAATGGCTAAACCTTGCCCTCCAATGCATTTGCAATTTCCTTTTAACTATCAGGCGTTTGTGGAAAGTAGATGGCCCATATGCTACTTCCGGCAAATCTGTTGCTTCATTTAAGCCAGAAAGGGTCATTAGACCCTGCTAGTTTAGTCTTGCATGTAACAAACACTGCAGGATTTCACCTGGCTATCTTATTTTTGAGTGCATTAATTTTTCTTTTTCATTTAGGAGGAAGAATCTGAGTTCCATTTATTAAAACAGCCCTTGTTCTCATGTAGGAGGAGGATATGTAGTCACAGATAATCTTTATCTCTCATTCTCTTGATATTACGGAAGAGTAGCTATCATGAGGACTCGCTTTCAACTAGAATGAAAAAAAATAGTGTTCTTTCCTTCATGTAATCTAACTTTTAATTTTCAGGTAATTAGAAAATACAGACAAAAATTAAATGGAGGAGGTCATGTACTTATGACCACTGCAAATAATTTTTAAATGCATTACAGGTAGCTTTTGTGTTATCAAAAGGTTCAAAATGCCTCAGCTGACAAATATATTTAGCTAGAGTGCATGATAAAGTGAACAAGTCAACAAAGCAAACAAAAAAATAAGAGATTATTCATTTTGCATGGAATGCACACAAATTGCAGCTGTTGATGGAGGTACTTAATCATCAGAACTAGCAGATTAATCTGCACCTAACGAGGACTATGCTCAGTGCAGGAGGAAAAGTTTAAGTAACAACAATGGCAGTATTGTTGGGAAAAATGCAGAAAACCCATCTGCTGAGGACGTGTGGCTGAGTCATACACAAAAATCCAAAAGAGAACTGTGCATCCTGTAGAGCAATCTGGTATTCAGCTGAGAGAAGATCTGAGCTAGCGACAGGCTGGACCTGCTTTCTGAACACCTTTCTAATGGAAAAAAAAAAATAATAAAATAAAGATACTTAAAAAAAAAATTCAAATAAAATGTTCCTACTTGTTCAGCTGATGGAGTGACCTTTACAGAAACTTTAACAAATTTCCAACCTCTGAGTCTTAGGTTTGAAATATGAATTTAAAAAGGGGGGGAAGGTAGAATGGGAGTGTGTCATTTCTTTTGGTATTTTGTTTCCAGCTCTATCCTTTGATCTCTGCAGCAGTGTAGTTCAGACAATCTGTAGGAATATTGCTAAACCAAGTTACTTTGTTATATTTTATTTCAGCCATTTGTCAGCATATGCCATAAAAATTTTAGTTTTCTCTCTTGATCTTTATCAGAGATTGCTGTTTCTCTTTGATGTCTCCCTCCTTATTTGACATTTGGGTCTGGTTTCCCATTTAATTATCTAACTCGCCATTGCTATTTTTGTTTAAAAGTTCACTGCAATATTTTACTCCTCCTGTTTCTCAGTGCATTCCTCTGTGCTCCATCTGAGGCACAAGCAAACGAGGAGGGCAGTCGGCATGTCAGGGAGCACTGGGCCTGAACCCTCCTGGGAACGTAGGGCAGCCAGCCGGTCCCGCTCAGTGAGCCTGGGCTGCAAAGGTAAGCACTGATCCTGGGTCTCCAAAATCAAGATTTTCAGGAGCCATTCTTTATCTGAATGAAAAAGTTAGTCCATTTCATGTAGGTTTGAAAGTCTGAAGTGTAAACATGCAATTAAATATCTGTAGAATATGTCATTTCATAGAGCCACAGTTTCTACAAACCACCTTACAAAAAACACCATCCTCGGTGGATGACTGTATCAGAAAACAGAAGGAATTCCTCAGGTTCTGTAGCTCTAAAGCCTTGCTCTAAAGTCTTTCTCATCTAGATTGCAGTTTAGAGGGCATTTCAGAGGAGTAGAACTTGGGTAGTACAAGGAATTTGATCCCAAAGAATTTACCCTCAACAAAGGCAAGCTGAAGCAGGGAGGGCATTTCACCTCCCTCCGCTTTTTGGGGAGCAGATTGAAGCGGTGAGGGGCTACCACATGAGCAGCAGCTCAGCAGGCACTAGGTGCATGCTGTGTGCATGTATTCCAGAAAGATGTTTCCAAAGGACTGGGAGCAGGCTCAGGATACCTGGCTCTTGGGATGGCTTGCAAGCCATAGGCCATTGACCTAGGTGTGAATGACCAAAGAAAGAATGACAACTTGATCTGTGCAGTTTATTACTACATGGTGGGGGTATGAGAACATGAAATTTAAGGATTAACCAGGCTGTGCTCCTTGCAACCTGTCCTTGTGGGGTCAGCAAGAGTGGAATAGACACAATTCAGCTTTATGCTGAGCATGGCTTGTGAGAGGACAGAGGATGTCTGCAACTGTTTCGTGCTCTGGGGTAAGGGGCAAGTCAGAAGAACCTCTCTATGGGTGCCCCAGAATAAAAGACAAAAATGTTTCCATTGATTATGATGAAGAGCAGAACTGGGGCTGTGCACAGCTACGGGGTTAGCCCTGGCATATGGCCTGAGGGTCTTCGGCACAGGGTGTGGAGCTCCATCTGGCAGGCCCAAAGACGCTTATCCCCTGGGAGCCGCAGCGCAGCTCTGCAGAGTGAACATATTGTGCTTCTGCCTGGGTGACCTCCTCCCCGCCCCCAGTTTGGCAGCCAGACTAAAACAGTGGAGGGGAATAAAAGGTTTGATCAACCCCCTTCTTCCCCTTTTTTCTTTGGTGGGGGTCTTTTTCCCCCTTTTCAAATGAAATCTTCGAAAGCAAAGAAGAAACTTGAGAAGTGACGGTTCCAGCCTGCTTACTGAAGTTTCTCATGAAGTGCTTGTAAAGAAAGAGGCAGACCCAGTTTCAACACCCTTCTCTGCCTGAGAAGAAGGAATTTGCAATTCCCACCATTAAAGAAACTACCCCAACTACTGTAATAGTAGTTCTATGTCCCTCTTGTACTGGGGAGCCCAGAACTGGACACAATACTCCATACTCAATACTCAATACTCAGCCTGACCTACTGAGTCCACCGCTAAGCCAGGTACCTAAGCACCACGTCCACTCATCTCTTAGACACCTTCAGGGATGGGGACCCCACTTAAGTGAGATGTTTGGTAACACTAAGTAAAATAATAACACAGTCCCACTCTGTAATCAAGAGGGAGCTGTTTCCTAGCTCTAAAGTCTTTCTCATCTAGATTGTAGTTTAGGGGGCATTTCAGATGAGTAGATCTTAGGTAGTACAAGGAATTTGATCCCTAGTCATTGGGAGTAAAGGAGTGACCCCTTATGTTCCCATCAGGTTATAGTCTAGCTGAAGGTTTTGAGGAATCCTTGTGGAGGTCCTAGGGTATCCTTGAGTTCAGTAATCAGAGGTCGGGGACAGAGCTGACTATGTCGATTAAGAAGAGGTCATGTTTTTATTATTTATTTATTTATTTTAAGTATGAGGAGCGATTTGAATGTTGGGCAAGGTTTTCTAGCAGTGATGAGCACTAAACTGGAGCAGCCTCTTAAGGGAAGAGAAGGAAGCTTCACTGACAGCAAGCCTCTTAACATCAGACTGGACAAAGCTGTATAAAATATCCCTCAGGGAGCAGATTTCTAGTAATATTTTCTTTTCCTTGGTGTAATCCTATTCCAGTTGTAACTTTCTGCATACATGAAAGGCCTTGTTTCTAATGGGCAGTGACAACAATGCACCAATGGTGTAGAGAAACACCTTTTTTGCCTTAGCACCTCAAAAGGCAGGAAGTTTAAGCCTCAGGGATTTCAAAGTATTGAGCCATCTATTTCCCCACGTAGGGTCAAGTTCAATCTCATCCCCCCAAATACAGCAGTAAGTCCTTTCCTTCTCCAGTTGCTTGCAGACGAAGTCTTCATGAGTGGATTTTACCTTGAGGACCCACAGGGCAGTGGGAGAAGCAACTTGTGACATGCAGTTGGCCATCTCATCCCCACAATTCATCATGTCACTCATGTGTGTCCCGGGTGGTGACAATGGACAGGACCTGGCTCCTCATTTCAGCAGGGCTCTCAGCTTGCTCTGTCAACAGGCTTTGCATCCTTTTTCACAGAAAGGACGGTTCAGGTGGCAGCAGAGGGTTCCCTATTTCCTTCCCCAGCACACCATGGGTCCTTGCGAAGGAAGGAGTTTGCATCTGATTTGTTGCTGTGCATTTCTTTAAAAGTCCGCTGCTAATATCTTCCTAAGTTTCCTTTCAAAGTTATCATGGGGGAAAAAAAAAATAGAGAGCTAAGGCATTAAGGGCTTTACACGCTCAAAAGTACAGCAGCAGAAAAACAAAGAAACTTAATCTGGGATACACAAAGAAGAAGTGCTGGGGGGAGGCATGATGTAGCTGTAATGAGAAACGGCAAGATTGACATGTAAAAGATGGGACAGGCAGCAGAGTATAAACAGTAGCTGCAGTTTATTTGTAACTTTCATTTTTAGGTGGGGATGATTGACACATGGATGGGCTGGATGAAGGTAACCTCCCTGATCTTTAACTTGCAGGTCACATGGAGAAAACTTTGAGAAAATACTCCAACATGTAGATGTCAAATTGACTGACAGCCGCGTGTGAGGTGAATTGCATTTACTGGCTTTTTTACATGCATCACTTCACAGAAATGATGGCTGCCATTTGAACAAAAAGACATCCTTCCCGACCGGGGTCAACAAACTGACAGTGCCCACCCATTAATAGAAAACACTGTCATTTAAAATAAAACGCCGTGGAGAAAACTTCAAAAATCTATTAGCCAACACAGCAGATAGTACCAGTTTATGCCCATGAATTACTGTATACTATTCCAGTGTTAATGTACAGCGCAGTGTGTGGTACAATTTTCATCTGTAACAATATATATAGAATGCCATATGGCTGACAGCATGTACTACACATGTCAGCTTCTTCTGTTTTCTAGCTCTGTACATCTTATTTGCTTCTGTCTAATTATCTTGTTCTGTTGAGGGGAGGGAAAGAAAATAATAAAAGCCAATGAGCATTCAACGATCAAGGGCAGCAAATAGTGCCAGTTACTTAATTCCAGCACTAATGTGTTTCTGCAATATTTCTTCAAAGATGCAAAAAGACATCCCTTGCGTGAGGGGGAGTGTGGTGTTGGAATAAAGGCTCTGTCTATGGTGTTTCAGAAAAAAAAGAAAAAAAAAAGAAAAAAAAAAAAAAGAGTAAAAAGCCAATGAGAAAGAACAGCCCATGCTTTAAGTTGTCTGCTTATATTATTTAATTTTAGGTATAATTTTTCCAGCTGCTAAAATGTGCCCATATTGCTGCCTATTCTTAACTCTCTGTCTAAAAGAAATACCTTGATTTTTTTTTTTTCCCAGCAGAAGAAAAATAATGCTGACAAAAAATGATGTAAAATTGTACCCCAAGACCAGAAATGGTCTAAGGAGCTCCTTAGAACTTAAAGACCTGAATTACAGTTTTTCAGAGGGTTTTTATATTGTTTAAAGGTCAAAGCACCAAGATTTGTCTTCGGAGGCTTAGTCCTGGCTTGTCTGTCAGTCATTCTCAGTCTCTTAAAGGCCAGAGGCAATTGCCAGAGCCTCCTCCTTGTTGTGCTTGTTTTTTAGTGAGCAGTTGCTCCACTGAGACGTACAGCCTGCAAGAGTGGCCCCCATCTTTTCTGGAAGGGGAGCAGGGGACAGGGAGGGCATGGTGGGAATACCACTTACCTGCCCCCAAATGGGGCTTTTCCTGCTCTCCCCATTCCTCCTGAGTCCAGCGCTTCCAGGACAGCAGGCTGGCTGCAGGGATTCTAGGAGGGGACGGGAGGTTGAAGGGTCTTTCATGGGCTTTCACCCAGTTACGAAAAACATGTGTGCATTTGCCTTCAAGTGTCAGGCTGCAAAAATCTGTTGGATTTTGCATACCGATTCTGGGTAAGTTTCTTGGAATAGCCCTTGAAGAAGGGCAGGAGTTAGCAGGGAGTTCAAGGGGCTTGCATTTCACATGTGAGGGGTAACTTGTCAAGAACTGAGATCTTCCAGCTTCTGCTGCCCAAGTGCTGGCGGTGACAGGGATGGAGAATTTGGGACGTGCTGCTGCAGTAGTTTCTTGCTGGACTGTAAAGCAAAACCCTTGACTCCGTGGTTAGAAATGATTGGTTGGTCCAACGCAAACTTAAAATAGTAATGTGCCTGGATCATTAACTTTTACTAGCTTCAGCTTTTGAAATGAAGCTCAATGCCATGCTGAAAGTCAGTATAGTTAGAAATGAATTATGAAATTGGTTGGGAAAAGCAAATGACCCAAGCAAGTGGCTTCGTGCACTGATTTTAGGGTGGCAGATGCTAAATAATACTAGTTAACATTAGTCTGTGTGTATAATATGTTCATGAGTTAGGGGCATAAAGTGAATTCCAATTTTAATGCACACAGAATCGTCTTCCAAGCAGGTAAAAAAATGCATGATCCATGAAAGCGGTGTCCAGAACTGCCTCGATGAGGTGCCCATGGTCTGTGTGGGTGGGAGGTTCCAAAAGGGGTCATTCTTTGATCAGTAAGGCAATTTTTCCTTAACATTTTCAATATCAAAATGGTTTTTATTGTAGATATCTCATTGAAAATTCAGGAAGCAGCCGAAGTTAACAGCACTCTGCTCTGTTGTGTGAGGATCCCTTGCCATATTTTCTCTTAAACCTAATTAAACATGACTATCCATTTAGGAAAAGAACCCTTAGTATCATTTTCCAAAAGTTTACTTAATTCAATATATTATCACTTTATGCGATGACATTTTGCTCAGTGGTAGTGCCATTTCTGCTAAACTTACAGCATGATTGCAGCTGGAATTTCTTACTCCCAGTAATGTTTGTGCTTCCTTTGAGTTGCCTTGAAATTTGTATCATTTCCAAGTACGTGATATTTCATTAACACACATTTCTTCTCGTTCGTATTTTTGTTGATTGTGTCAGATTCCTTCTGTACAAATTCCATGGTAATTATGAGGAAGAAGCATGTTCCACGCTCCCATTTTGGTGTGAAACCTGTTTCAGCAAATGGCATGTAATTCCTCTCTCCTAACTTTAAAGTGGAGATTTAATTTTCACACCGGAGGTGTTTGAAAATCCAAAATAGGGGTGTAGTGCAGCAAGGCAGAAATAGAAAACTTTTAACATAGAAAATATGAATATTTAATACAATGAAAAACAAATCTGAAACTCTAGAAATCACTCCAAAGAGCATCTGGTTTCCCCACTGAACATGGCTTCAGTGAGATCTGAGGCTGTGCAAAGACTTCAGGGAGAGCCTCCTTGTCTCAACGGCTGATGCAGAGGCCATGGCAGAGTTTTCTCTGCATCCTACTAACTGCAGATATCCTGGGACCTGGAAGGGGCGAGGAACAAAAAGGAAGATTTCTTAGGGGTGGAAGGAGTCGTAGTTCTAGTTTTGTATTGCAGAAAATCCATGTTGCAATGTTGAGGAAGAAATTGTGACAGCATTAAAATGCTTAATCTGGGGGAAGAAGTCCTGGGGCAAAAAAAATGAGAGCAGGGTGGTCTTGGAGCCACAGGATGGAGGAGCTGTGTGCCCCCAGATGTGTGCTCACTCTAGGGCACAAACAAGCTGGCCTTTGCTCTATTTTTCTGTTTTCCTCCCTAAAACAATGACAATTAGAAGGATCAAAATATCAACACGTTTGAGTCTGAGCATCTTACAGAATAAGCACACTGCTGTATACATTATTGCAAATGTTATATACTGCGAGTTAAACTCAGCTCTTTCACCCTCAGCCATGGAAATTCAGCCCTCCCAAAATGGGCAGTTGACGAAGATGAAGTACGAATGGAAAAAATAGTTAACTTATCCATGACAAATTACAGGATCAAGTTCTACTATATTTCATTAGTGCAATCCAGAGTGCTTCAGTTATTTGAGCATCATTTCTCTGGCTTTCTACCAGGGCAGCTTAAGCAGTGGAGTATACCATGCTCTAATGCCTGTCAGACTGATCAGACTGAGTAGTATTTTGGTGTTGAATAAATTATTTTTATGATGTCTCAAAAGTACGCCCGAGCCAGGCTTCCCGCTCGGCTCAGGCCACCAGGCACCTGGGCTGGCTGGGCTGCCTACACAATGGCCATGGGTGACATTTTGTGGCAGTAATATCCCAATAAACTCACCCGCCAAAACGAATATCTCCAGCGTCTCTCCTGAAGCATATGCTTGTACTTCTTGTGGCTAAAACAGAGTGTTGCCTGCCTTTATGTTCCCTGCTTGTTGGTTCGTCTCACAGGTCTCCTTCCCTCTTGTTTGCTGCTCTGGGCGGGTATTTCTGTATGAGAAAAGGACTGTATGCATTGCAGTTTGGTCTAGGGATGACTTCTGGGTAATGTTAATCATTAATTCTAATGATGTTAGTGGTTTGGGTCCCATTTCTGAGTTGCAGGTTTGCAAACACTTATATTAGCCTGAAATGTTCAGAATAAATGCGAGGCATCATCTGTAATGGGTATGAATGGCTCACTTATTGGAAATGGTGTGAGTGATTAGCTTTGGCGCTCTGGTCATTAATTTTGGTCACAGACACTTACAAGGAAGCAGAAAGCCTGCAGGAAAATCATGCCAGGCCTTTGCATCTCCCCTTTCCACTAGGAAAGACATTCCTGCTTCCTCTGCCCTGGGGCTGTGACAGCTCTGGTTTTCCTCATTCCCCATACTTGCAGCAAGCTTCCTTGTGGATAGGTTCTAGTTAAATGACCTTTTGTGCCTGCTATTTGTATATTTACAAACAGTGAGTGAGTTCTCAGCTTTTCCTATTTCTCCCCTTCAATAGCATGTGCTTCTTCCAGGACAGCTGGTGCCTTCGTGCTTCCAGTTCTCCTTACCCAAACCCCACCAGCTTTGTATTCTTTCCCTTAGAGTGTAATCTGCTATTGGAGCTGCTGACACAATGGTCATATTTCCAGCTTTGTGTATCTGGCTACGCAGTGGGAAAGACAGTTCCCAGAGCAACTGCTGCAATAAATGCTTTTTGGCATCCAGATGTGAGCCCGTTCCTTTTCCTTGCTGTTCATGCACCGTCTCACAGCCATGCATCAAGGCGTGCGGACAGACAGGGAGGCAGATGGTGATGCTGGCTGGGTGCTGGCATTGAACAGGGGCTTTCCAGGGGGAGGGAACCCAGCTCAGCTCCTCCTGCAGCGTTACAGAGGAGACCTCTGTAAGGTCAGCAGCAATGCTGTTCTTTGCTTCAGCATCGCCGGGCTTGCAGATGGGCAATTTGCTATCCATTTCAGCCACAGGTATGGCTGAAAGCATCCTGCTAAGATACCAGACAGGTATGCTGGGATAGGAAGCCAACCTCAACGTGGCAAACCCAAGCTTACATCAGTGTGCTGTCAGTCCTCCTGCTCCGTGGTGTAATGCTCTTCCCAAGTGGCCTGGGGTTACTGCGATTCTTGGTCTGCGATTCTCGGCTGTGCTTTATGCCACATTCCTAAAACTGCAAAAACATTTAATCTATCTTATTCCAGTGAAATAAAATTTAGATACACCATTAATAAAAATGCCTCCCATGGGATTTCCTGCAGCCCTTATAGATGGATTTCTTTCTCGCTATTCTCTACCGGTGGGATGCTGAAATTCTCGGAAGGATCTACAGATTCAGAAGGTATAAGGAGGGACTTCTAGCTCTTTGAATTACTTTATCATCCTTCCTCTATCTGTGCCATATGCTAAATAATGCTGTTAAATTTGGCTTTGATTTTCATTGTTTTACAGTCTTGTAACATTCATAATCTTGGCTAATCCAAAGAGTGTTTGTTTGGGAGTCTTATTCATTATTTAGGCCAAAATATTAAAAAAGATGTCTGTCAATTATAGGACTTTGCTTTTTTGTGAGTTTCACTCAGGGTTTCTGGACTTGTTCTCTGCAGCAGTGCAGAGCACCTTACTTCCACAGCAGCCAGCAGAAGCTTTGGAGAAATGTTCCTGTCTTGTAAAGCAGAGAGTGTACTGGGCTGCGTAGTGGGTCTCTTCTGCAGGAGACACAAAGTGACCTCTTAGGATTGCACTGCAATGAGAAAATAATTTTAATCAAAAGGTAGTTACATTGGCCTGGCCAAACTCTGCCCTAAGAAATGCTGTTTGCATCTGCTCAACTCAGCACATTCACTGGGCACAGCATTCAGCAAAACCTCCTTCCAAGACTGTTGCGTTCTTGCTGTCAGCTCTTGAAAAAACTACTCTCCTTCATCCCTCAACAGCCACTTTTCAGCATTGAGTAAAGCTGTTGAAGCCCTATTTTTTCACAGTGTTTATTTTATTCAAGTGTTTCCTGACGATGCCTGCGGGCTGGCCCTTGCACAAACACCTAGAGGCAGCCAGCTCCCACGACAGAGCTTGTGCCATGAGTGGAGGGCGAAGGGAAGGGAGAGACTGGGATTAGGGCACCAGCGGGGGGCAGGCCGGCTCCGTGGGGTACCCGTGTCCCTTGCCTCCCTGCACAGCCATCAGGGTTTCCATCCACACCCAGCACCATGGGCCAATGAGCCCAAACAGCGCTCGTCTCTGATAACGATGGCAACTTGGCCAACCAAACGGCTGGCTGCGGGCAGCGAGATACATTTTCTTCCCACCAGAAGCTCAGGCATCCCAGATGATAAATGCACAATCAGCTATCACTCACACTTGTAGATAAAGAACCTCTGCTGCAGAACCCGTTGTACATAGCCAAGCCTTCCCATGCCAATGATGAATATTCACGCCCTGACTGTAGACTAGATGGTGGCATCTTCCTGGATGGACTGGGGGCTAGATGCTATGCCTGTATTATTTGGACCACTTTATTATAAGGGGTTACAATTTTTATTGCCTGTTGCAAAGCAGCTAGATTCAGTAGATCTTCCCAGAGATCAAAGTGTGTCTCTAGGGCAGCCAGTAAATTAGTGGAGATTATAAATGAGTGCATAGTCATTGATGTCTTGAGAGCTCGGCTCAAGAGATCAGAGAGCATTCTTTCCCCCTTTCTGTTCATAAGTCTCTTTCCAGAATAGATTACTTTTTTTACACTTAAAAGCAATATTCATGGACTTCATAAGAACAAGTATTTCAGTAGGACATGCTCTGATCACATCACTCCCTGTTGTATATGGTCTTATTATGGACTGATGCTTCCCTTTAATACAGAGTCATGGAGACTGATGTCAGTGATGTGTGCTTGGGGAATCGTATCGCTTAACTAATTTCATCATATTTTATAGCAAGTACAGCCTCCGTAGGAACTTTCTCAGAAGAATGGGAGCTCTTTGAAGCTCTGTTATGAGGTGCAATGAGTGTATGAAGCAGAATAAAAGCAAATTAGAGAGCGCTTTACTATCCTGAAAAAGGAGATTATAGCTATGGTGGGGAAAAGTAAATATAAAACAAATCACACTATGCCAAAAATTGCAAATAAAGAAAACAGGAATAAGCATCCATTTCATGAAGGGATTTGAAGTTAACTTTTAATATCCAAGCTGGGAGATAAGTCAGAATTGTGTCTTTGTGCAGCAGATGAAACAGAGCTCTCATTTACTGTAACAAATCTAGACTGTATATTGTAAGAATAACCTCAATCTGAAAGATTTTACAACTATTTAAAAAGTTTCTGTATATTGCATGAAATAGGAAACAAACAAGCAAACAAACAAACAAAAACAAAAAACAATGTTTGGAACCATTCCACTTTAGAGAACTACCATCATGAGACAACTCCACAGGCTGTCAGGTAGAGCTAACCCGATTTTGGTAAAATGGGCAATCCAAAAAGAACAAGCAGCCTGTTGAGTGTGCAGCTTATGTTATGGGATCTTCTCGTCCTGGCTGTTCCTGGTGGGGCCCAGCCCTCTGCATGGCTTGTAGGTAGGAGTGGGCACAGTGGGATGACGTTTTCTACCAGGCAGCATTTCATGCCCGCCTGCTGAAGCCCGTTGGTATGCAGCATAAGGTGTCACCAGCCCTGTTTCCAATTGAGTTGCGAGTTCTTTTCTCTAGCTTAATCCATGTGAAAGACTCAAAGGAATCCAAGGATGTCACAAAGATGCCATAAAGAAGCCCAATTTGACTGAAAAGTACTAGTTGAAATGCCTTGCCTGAAACAACTCCTTGCCAAAGAACAGGTTTGCCAATTAGAGATGCATCGTGTGGTACGCTGCTTGGATGCTTCACTCCTCATGGGAGGGTCTTTTGGTGTGCCTTTGCCTTTTGTCACCTCTTGCTATAGCTGATAGCGATAACCAGGACTGGCAGTTTGTACCAGCCAGGCAGTGGGTTTTGTTCTGTAGGCCAGTAGGTTTTGGATTGGCATCAAGTCACAAATGCCTTTAACTGAAGCAATATGACAAGTTTTAGACATCTGCTGGCTGTCCTAGCTGACACAGGAAAATTTGACGTGATAGTTGACAAAACAATGGTCTGTCACTGAAGACATTAACATTTTGAAAATCCACTTTGTAAGAGTCCCCTAATGATACCTATTGCTGTGGCAAATTGCATAAAATAAATCACTAGCCATAAATAGAAGTGCATAGGCTTTGTTTGCCATGTTTGCACTATTACCCAACTTAAATGAGTGACATATCACAAAGTGACATGCGCCATGCTGTCTGCAGTGCATCACTTGTGCAACATTTTCCTAAGGGCTTAGCACTGAAAGCTTCATTTTGGTGAGCAAGCTGTAACATCTGCCGAGAACTGTAGCAAAAAGTGATGTTATTAATTTGTACAGAAAGAAATTCCTACCACCCATATGAATTTCTTTGGAATTTGTTTTCCCTCTCTGGATGCAGAGGATTGAATGAGTGATAAAATACTACATCAAGAACAGGTCCAACTATTGATGCTTTTTCATAAGAAAAAGAGTGGGCCATTTGAGGATTTTTTTCTTGCTTGAAATATGGATTCTATATTCAAAGATGATTCGTGGATTTGTCATTATAGTGTTGTGCTTTTCCACTTATCCTTACAAAATATTTAGACTGTTTTTTGAGATCTAATGTGACAGATTCTTAACAGTCAGGTGGTACCAACTTGGATGACATCTTCTGCTGCTTTCTGTGCTGCTTACAGTCTGAACACTTTAATTTCCTCTCTGTCTTTGTTCAGGGGTCCTGATTACGCACTTTGGTCATTACACAGCGTAACTGTTTGCTTTATTGTTAAGACCCATCTGAGGACAAGCTGGGGTGAATAGCTGATGCAGTGTAAACACGTGTGACTAATCCATCTGATATGGTACTGGCTTGTCTTTAATATTCTGGGCTGTAAGATAACGTCTGAGTGTGCCTGGCAGAAAAAGGGGTGGGGAAGCGGGCAGGAAGCAGTTTCCTTTGGGCATGAAGACTGATGCTGAAAGGCTATCAGGTGATAAGCTTTAATGTGAGCCACACATTAAAATATGTTTAACTTTGGTTTTGGGGGAGCGACTGTCTCAGTCAACCTTGCGTTCAGGTTTGAGTGCTCTGATATACGTAAGCAGCCAAAAGGCTCATTTTGTGATTCTACACAGGAGAAAAACTGCACTTAAACATTTTAGCTTTCAAAATACAGAAAAATAAAATAAAATAAAATAAAATAAAATAAAATAAAATAAAATAAAATAAAATAAAAATCCATCGCTGTCTGCTCTAGTATAACTGTGAGGGAATCCTACCTGAGTTATGTGGAATGACGTGTTTTCTCTGTCACCAGATTGCCAGTCTGGTTTTCAGTTCTTTGGGCAGGAAAATATGTGCATGGAAGGCAGATTTCAAGTGTTTGCCACGGGGAAGCAAGTGCATTGACTCAGTAAAAAAGTGTTTGGCCTCAGAAATGTAGATGCTAAATCTTACTGCTCTATTATAATAATGGACTGTGAAAAGTGGTGGGAAATTTGGAGATGGTTGAGTCAACCCTTTTTCTTTAGGGAATGTGATTTTGAGTAAGTTTCTCCTGGTACCCGAGGGAAGCAATCGAGTTCAGAGAGGGAATATGAAATACTAGGTTTGCAAAAGAGCAGACCAGACGGAACAAAAACCAGGGCCTGTGTCTCGGTGCAGAGTTCTGCTGCTTGAGTCGGTCACACATGGAGGTGCAGCCCAGTGGGTGACGCACGTGGAGGTTCAGCCCAATGGGTGACAGACACGTGGAGCTGCAACCCAGTGGGTTACACAAACGTGGAACATCAACAAAGTGGGTCACACACACGTGGAGCCACAACCCAACGGGACACACGCACACACATGCGGAGCCATGGGGCAGGGCCTGGTGTGCGCCTACGACTGTCCGGCCAGGCCGTGGCCTGCGAGCCGATCCACATTGCCCGCTCACATCGCCATGGCAACCCAGAGCCCCCAGACCCCGTCCCCACACTTTGGGAACCTCATTAAGTCAGGCGGCAGGACGGCAGCTGCGGGCTCAATGTGTTAGGCTGACAGCCGCGAACGCGTTTTTATGGCGCTCAGGTGATTTTTGGCCCTCTCTAGGCCGAACTGTTGAAACTGCGGGGACAGCGGGACAGATGGCAGCATAAATAAATATTGCCGATGTGTTTAATACGCACACATCTTCTGAAAAGTGCAAGCCAACCGCGCTCAGTTTTATCAACTCTGGTAATTTAAACAAAGCATAAATAAAGGATAAAAGAGTACAGCTGAGAAGATGAGGGTGTTTTTAAAAATTTATTTAAGTGGCTGATTTTAAGAGCAAATAGATTGAACTTCAGGCTTATAGTGGATCTCGTAAAAAGTTGCACAGGTATAAGTAATTAAAGTTCCCTTATCTGGATAGACATTAACATTCAGCAAAGCAGGGCCCAGGTGGGTGACTTTTACACCACTTCCCAGGCTCTGATGAAGGTAAGAGCGATGGAGTAAGACCCATTACTGCTTGGGCAGAGGAGTTTCCCAAGCACCAGAGGCATGAAGTACTGCAGCCACCCCCCATTTGGGGCTTTCACCTCACTCTCTAGTGCTCTTGTCTGAAGTGGGGTTTTGTTTTATTAGTGTAAATGGGACTTCATACCATGGGTCTAAGCTAAAGACAAACTCAACCCCCAAACTCTCTAAAATAATATACAGTGCATTTTATGTGATAATGATTGCAATTATTTCATGTTCTTCATAGTTCACCTGTTTTGACTTAGGCTGTTGGAATGTAGTAAAGTCAGAATGTAATTAGATGCTTTTTGTGCTAGCATTTTGAGTAAGTTCAAGTTGGTTTTGTCATTTTCATTATTGCACAAGTAAAGTAGAAAAATGGTGGTGTGTAGTTCTCAGTCTCCTTCTTGAGGTATACAAAATTAGTTGCATCCCTGACAAAAAATTCCCCCTGGTGACAGGTGATGGCCTAGAGAATATTCATGGTTCTGATAATTTCAAAAGGACAAAGAGAAGGAAAACTCTGAACTATATAGAATAAGCATGTTACAAACCCTGAGAGCTCAAAACTGGTGTGTTTCAACAAGAGCTGAAAAATAGCAATGCTGTCATCCAGGTGCTTTAATTTCACTGTGAAAGGAAATGACAGATGCCTCAGACCCTAAATTATAATTTGTAGATACTAAACAAAGAACCTCAATTAACCACTAGTAAAGCAATTATTAGTATTGGCTAGAATCCATTCTGCCCAGGGTCTCAGACAGCAATCCAGTCCAGTCAGCTTCCCAGAACTGTCTGACCTGGTAGGCACCTAAATTCATTTGATAATTTCCTACATCATTTGAAATTGCTCTGGGCCCTTAACCTGATAGCCAGGACCAGATTCTTTGTTTTGTATTTGGACATTTCTGTAGCCAGTGATGGTCTCATATGCAATGAGTATGTATCATAGGACATATAGACCAAAATTCAAGGGTTTTTGCCTGCCCAGCTGGCACAGGGCATTGGGTAGGAGTGAGATTTTGTCTGAGCTCCTCTGGCTGCCTCGTGAGCCATGCATGCCCACCTGCAGTGTTAGAAGAAAGACAGAGCGCTCTCAATCTGATTATCTCCTGGAGGGAGTATTTCCTGAAGAGGTCAATTCAATTGCACTCAATGCCTAGAAGATAGGGTCACCCACTTTTTTTTGTGCCCTTTTGTTCTGAGACCAGCACGCAAAAGCAGAGCCCCACTGCTGCTGGTCTGTTTGATGAGTACACACAGAGGTGAGAAGACCTTGAAGACCCAGATCCATGGTGGGGAATGGCACCTGATTTTTCCTATTGCTTCCTTACAGCCTCGGCCAAATAGGTAAACATGCATCTTTGCATGGAAATAAAACCCACTGAGGAGTTAGTAAATCTAAAAAACACCTCTTCCTCAAATAAATCCTTCATTTGCATATAGTTAGGGAATAGGAGTACTGGTTTGGCTACTCTAGAAGAGAGGACACTGCCCAAGATGGACCTGTGGTCTTGTCTCAGGCATGGCCGTTCCAATGTTAAACTTCAGCAGATTGGATTGCTGTCTAGAGGCACTTAAATTTTGTATATAGCCATTGGGAAGAAGGAAATGGAAGCATTAAATGGATTGGATTGCTCTCTGTGATTCTTCAGGTTTTCCATTAACTGCGTTAAAGATTAAGCAGTTACATGAGATGAACCTCTCTGCCCTGCTCACTGCCCCTCGGTGCAGGGATCTAAAATCTCTGTCAGACAGTGATTAAGATGGGTACGTCAGAGAGACTGCCAGGATATCCCCTTTAGAATAATAATTTCAGAGCACTCCAGCCATTTTAGGAATGTGATCTGTGCTATGCATGGCAAATTAGACCTTTGTTTTTTTTTATGGCAGGTTTATTTTCTCATTCACCATCTTATTTCTTTTGTGTATTTAGTATTCAAAATAAATGTATTGCTTTATATAGTTCATGATTGAGGGCACTTGATATGCAGCTAATTTTATTTCATCCACTGAAAAGTAAAGTGAAATAAATACCTTTTTTTGACTGTGTGAATAAGATGAGCGAAAAGAATCTAAATTTAATGGCCAAATCTGGGTTGCTTTTCTGCTGTAGTAAACTCAAGGGAATCTGCTTAAGTAACTAGTGTGCACAGAATCAGGCTTTAAATGTGGCTGTTTTACCTGAGAGAGCCAAAGGACTTACTTAATGGCACTCGCCATGAATCCTGCACAAGAGAGAGATAATGCCGCTACATATGCAGATAATATGTGATCATAAACTGCAAGTAACTATGTGATAAAAATGACTTTTGGTTGCCAGCACAACCCGTAAGAGCTCCAGGAAAGCTACTGGGGCATTTCTGTAGCCAAAGTGCTGCATAGCATCACCGATAAACTGTCTCTCTTGGGCCAAGTTTTGTTTTTTTCCAAGCAGAGCACAAAATGTTTCTGACACATGCCTGTCAGGACTGCTCACCTCTGCTGCACGGTAATTTGTAACTGTGTAGGTGGTGGCCACAAAAAATGCATAGGAGTCTTGACAGACTTCTGTGTCTGGCAGAATTATCCTCTGAATCACAGATAAAGTATTTTAATTGTTAATCTGTACAACAAATATCCGAGATAATATCTTAAAACAAAAGGAGAAATCTTATTTATAATCACCAGTTTTTAGTCATTGACACAATTAGAATAGTGACAGAGGCTGTCCATTCCTCAGGTAACTTGTAGTGATATTTAATAGCTGATAATACCATCATTCATTTCCTATATTCATTTTATGGATGCTTGCTTAATATATAAATATTTGTCTTGTGTAATTAAAATAAATTAATGGATTCCCAAAAAACATGTATTAATTTAAAATGACTCTTAGTAAAACCAATTAAACAACAAGTAATTGTTTTACTTTGTATCAGTAATTTTAAATTGGCTTTTTAAATTGAGAAGCAAAATATAGCACAGCGAACGCACCTGTGTTTCTAATTAAGCAATCCACACTGAAAAGAGCAAATAAATAAGAACACTCTAAATCTGTAATTTCTTTTCTCAAATCCAGAAAGAAATTCCATTTCATGATGTGTTGTTAAAACAGTTATTCGGATGGATGTGATTGCCAGTCTTCAGTCTCCGTGTTTCACTGGGGTCAGCTGGGGACTCGGCAGACTCCATGGCCCATTCATTCAAGAATGGCCTGGAATTTCTTGGTCCTTGTGTTCTCAGAGGTGTCCAGTTTACATTGTGGAGGACACCCTACATCAGATAACAGGCATACAGGTGGGACAAAAGCATCTTCTCAAGTCCTTCTTGAAGCACATGAATTTGTGCATGCTAAAAACAAAAATCTCCCTTGCTCTCAAGTAGGAACAGCAGTTTTTCTGAGAACAAATTATTTATTCACTAAAAAATGTCACTTCAAAATTTTCTACAAAGCCAACCCAGGCTTTATGTAAAAATTGCTATTCTTTCTGTGTTTACATAGTAATAGTGGTCCATTTTTCTCCTCTCACACTAACTCAATAATGATGGTAATCAGCCATAGGAGAAACCAGGCTCACGCCCGTTGTGACTAATTCAGACACTCAGAATACCCCAGCAGATACCTGGGGAGTATTTTAAGGTGACACTTCTTTGGGGAACAGCAGCGGCTAGGGGCTGGGGAAGGACTGTGTTGTGGAGTTGGTCTCCAGCAGCTAA
This sequence comes from Oxyura jamaicensis, assembly GCF_011077185.1. Classification (NCBI taxonomy): domain Eukaryota; kingdom Metazoa; phylum Chordata; class Aves; order Anseriformes; family Anatidae; genus Oxyura; species Oxyura jamaicensis. The sequence goes on along the minus strand of NC_048898.1, from coordinate 32,663,443 downwards.
CATGCTGGTTTGAGCATCTGCCCCCTGCGCTCATCATTGTGCTGCATTGACTTTGTCTTGGAGATACTGCATACAAGAGTTCATCCCCTTGTGTAGAAAGGGGTTAAAATCAGATTCAGGTTGAATGTACTCTTTGCAGAACTTGTGTGACTGTTTGTTTGTCTATTGGCCCAAGGCTAGCCTTGATCCGCTTGCACATCCCATGGGAAAGGTGTCAGCATCTTGGCCAAGTCCCTTGGTGAGCCAGTAGACTATCAAATAGACAATGACTATCAAAACCTCGTTAGCAGCATCACTTGGAGTTATCTGTATATAAATACTAGTGAATTAGGAGGTAAATGTATTCCTCAGCAACTGCATAATTTTACAGATTCATTTTCAAGCAGTAACATACTTTAAAAATTAATCTCTTTTAAATGAAATGTTCATTTAAAAATGATGTTTAATGAGGTCTAATGCATCCTGAGTTGCTGGCAGGAGAAGGTTTGTTCTGCAGCTGATCCTGACAAAGGAGGGCGGGGAGGTAATTAACAAAGACAATCAAACTTTCATTAGTATTAATAAAGCCTGCAAGTTAAAATGTTTTGATGCAAACAACTGCTATTTATGCTCCAAAACACCATTCTTTTCTATCAGTATATCTTTTAAAGATGCTTTATTGTGTGGGTTTCTAGTTGACACCACATGTAATAGATTTCTTGGAAATAGAGTTTAACCATTAAACATGAGGATGTATGTCATTATTTTCTTCAGCTAAATGCCTGAAGGTGAAGCTGAGTGAATTTAATGCATTAAGAAAGGTAATTATCAGATAATCTTGATTGCCAAGATTCTTCCTGCTCCAACTAAAACCGATGGTGGCATAATCTGTGCACACGGACATCTCATTTTTCCTTTATGACTTTGATTTAGGTTTGACAGCAGCATATAGCTATGTTGTTTTTGTATTTTCCTTCTAATATTTCTGCTGGGTTTCTCATCTCTCTCCTTGTTCATCCCCATAAATTACAGTTCTTTTACCAACTCTTTCTTTAAGTAATAATTTTATGGTCAAATGGATTGCTGTGCATTAAGGACTGGAGGGAAAAAAATTGGCAAATTTTCCAGTAACAGATTTTTTTTCTTCTTTTCTGAAAGCTGAGGTGTAAGTTTGTCACAGCTTTCACAAATCTTCTTTCTCAGCAGTCATGCATCAAAGGCTTAGAACTGCAAATGAATTATTTTGATTACTGCTGCCCTGAGAAGATCTCCAGGGATGGGAGGTGGCAGGCTTAGCTACTGTCCATTCCTGCCGGGCCAAATCCTGCTCCCAGGGATGTAAGGCATTGGGAACTTGGCCACTGGCTTCAGTGGGGCTGGGATTTAGCATGTAGCACAGACATTTTTAATTAAATAAAAAAAAAAAAAAAAAAAAAAAAAGGAAAGAAATAAAAAGTCAGGCTCCCATGTGCTCAAAGTTGTTGACTCCACAAATTTTGTGGAATTTACAATTTTTCTTCCCTGCACTAAGACAACATTGAGGTAAGTGAGGGAAGAGAAGACAAAATGAAGGATACCTGAGGAGACAATAAGAAATAAAAGAGAAATAATTATTCCCTGACATATTTACATAATCAGAGACACCTTTTCCTTCCCCCTTTGCTTTTGTCTCATAGATCCTTACTCTGCCACCTCTTTACGGCACAGCCTTAGAGATGATGGCAGGGATAAAACTAACGAGGACCTATAGAAAATATTCTAAACCAAACTGACTCATGATTTTTTTGTACTTTATTTAACCAGTTCAAAACACATCCATGCTAGGCTAGGCAGCTTTTTTTTTTTTTTTTCTTTTTTTAATCACAATTTTTCCACAGCACTTCTCAGCTGGAAGGGGGACAGGCTGGGCAGGGGGAGTTCCTGGACTGGAATCCTCTCCCCACACGTTTCTCTCTTTCATCTTCAGTCCACCGGAGGTTGCCTTTCTTGGGCTTGGCATTTAGGTAGGCTCAGCCTTACACTCTTCTCCCTTGGGAACCAAGTGACAGCCTGCTTCTCATTTTCAGTCACTTTGAACTCATCTACCTGAGAAAATCATGACGAACCTGGCTTTCCAGCAGAAAAAACTCTTTTTGCTGACTCCCTTCGTGGGTATTCTTATTGCCTGCTGAACCTGCACCTGGAAACCCTTACGCTCAACCATGCGCAGGTGCCTTGAGAGCAGAATAAGCAAGTCCACAAGGGGAGTGAGGGCACAGCAGCTATTCCTCAACAGCTATGCCAGACTACTCCATTAGTAAAGCCCTGGGTAAGCCTGCACCAGCTGTGCGTGTTCCTCCTTCCCCCTCTGTCAAAGCAATTTTTTAACAAATCAGTGTCTTTTGATCTCAGGGCTATCCATTTTGGCAAATAACCTTGTCATCAGTGCCTGGTGCTTTGGAGCTGATCCTTGTGCCTCTATTATGTGGCATGCCTCTTTCAGAGGATGCTCCTGCAGACCACTCTTACCTTTCCTGCTGCAGTCGTCATCAATCCCTTTTGATCTAACCCTGCAGCAATAAGTCCTCAGAAACAAAAGCATGCTCTTACGAAATGAAGTTCCAATTTTTCAGTTTGTCATGTCCCTCGGTTATCTTAACTGAGGCCGGAATAAGTGAACTATTGGCTTGTTGTTCCTTGAATTTAAGCAGGGACTCTTTAAAATGTTTTTGTTTCTGGTAGATAGAAAAGAGAAACAAATACATCAAGTATCCCTGGCTGCAACAGTGGCATACATATTATTCTTAAGTATGTGTAACCTTTCCCAACAAGGTTTGGCTTAAGGCTCTTCCTTCTCATCCCACCTTGGGTGCCTGTGTTTGCCTTGAGGCAGTTTGGAGCCTGTGTTCTCTCCTCTTCTCCCACCCCCTTTTCCTCGCCACCCACCCCTCAGGGCAAAGATCTTCTTGTCCCCCACACAAGCACATGGTCCTTTGGAAAATTACGGGTAGCATCTTATCCCTGAAAGTAAAGGAAAAGGTAGAACAAATTATTTAAATCACATCATTGCAAAGGGCAGACAAGCAGATGGAGGTGGAATTTATTAAAAAAGAAAGAAAGAAAAAAAAAAAATTCTTTGAAGAAAGCTTAAGGGTTACTTAATTAACCAAAGCAGAGGGTCTGCCTCAGGGTGCATGTTTTCTGGCACTGTGCTGCTGGGGAGCGGCCAGCTTCCAGAGCAGAGCGCTTGGCTTTAATTTTCTTCACTCCTATGTAGCCTTCCCACAGCTTCACCTTCCCCATGTTGTTCTTGGTTTGAAATCCCTCCATCTCCTCCCTTTTGGTGCTGGGGGAATGGATTGATCTCATTGTCCATGAATACTCATCATTAGGGCAATTCCTCTGCAGACCAAGTCTTACAGTAATACAAACCCTCGCTTGGAGGCACAGGGTTTTCCTCAGCCATGCCATTTCTCTCTGCCATTTCCAAACAAAGTGGATGTTCCCTCTCTGAGTTAGCTTTTTTTTCTCTGCGTGCCTCTACCTCCCTTAACAGTCAAGGAGCTGTGCTCGTGGTTGGAGCCATCACTGAGCCAGCCCAGCCCTGCTACGCGCCCTGTGTCTTTTGGTACGGCCTGGGGAGGCCTGGGGAGGCTCGGACAAGTTCCAGGAGCTGGGAATCCCCGGGGAGATGGCATCTTAATTCACAACACATCAATGGAAAATATCAAATGACCAGTAAGTGTTGCTGTGTTTATGCAGCAGCAACGGCGAACTTGCCAGATAGCATGAAGGCAAAGTTCTTGCCAAAAAAGCCATATAAAATGGGTCTCTTATTTTAATTAGAGCAATTATTCATGGGACTCCAGATGTTTTTAAAAAAGAAAGAAAGAAAAAAAAACCCTCTGCCTGACAATGAATAGCAACATTAATTGTCTGAGTTCTCTGTGTCGGAAGGGCAGAATAGATCCACTGATCAATATATCTCTCTAGTTTTGTGAAATAATGTTAATAGCTATTGCCATCAATACTCCTATGGAAAATAATTTAATAGAAGATTATTGTCATTCTATGAGTTTTTTTTTTTTAAAAAAGCCATTCATTAAATTTATTCCTTTTTGAAGCCTGGTTAAAAAAAAAAAAAAAAAAAAAGAAATTGAAAAAAAGTGCAATGAAAAGGGCTCCCTGCTGTACTAAATTCTATAGGCCTTTAGAGGAAATTCCACAGAGCTGTATTGCATTTCTATAGATTTAATTCCTAGGGGTTTCTATGGGATTTTTCATCTGGGAGGACATGTGTGAGAGATCTAATGTTCTGTTTGTATGTGCTTTAGTTTCCAGCAGTTTTCATCTTTTTTGTTTGTTTGTTTGTGGGCTACCTAAAAATTTTCCACTAGAACGTGTGGGCCCTTGGGTATTATAATTATAAGCTCGGTGACCATGGACTTGGCTGCTTTATACAGGAACTGGGAGTCAGCAAACTCCAATGGATCTCTGGACAACACATTGAGAAGCACTGCTTTATTTCTTTCCTTTACATTGCCTGGGGAATAGAAAATGTAACCACCACTCACTGCGCTTGTAAGTGACTGAGCATAGTTGCCTCCACGTTTAGACTTCTAACACATTACCGTAATCAGCACCACTGTCATTTATTAATTTACACAGTTTCACATCTGCTTTTCCAAAGTGAAGATCAGGCTGGAATTATCCCCTGAAGCATGAAAACGGGAGCAGCGTTAACCATAAGTAATCTTACTGCCATGGTGTTAGTTTTCAGAGAAAGAGCATTAGGGGAGTGGAGGGGATACTCCAGAAACAAAATATCCCCAGGCTGCTGGGAAACTCAAAATATGACAGAGTGTCTAACTAATAAAAAAATCTGCATCTGTTGTACTAAAATGCAGTTTGTATCTTTGGCTGTGTGCTCAGTCAGATTTTTACTGATATCCATTAAAACATCAGAATCGGTAGGACTTGATTTTTTTTTCAGAGACCAACATTTTGCCCCCATTTTGGTGTTGAACAGCAGAAGAACCTGTATAATATTGCACATAATTAGTTTTATTTTGACTTTTAGACAGTGACTGTTCATTATTGTATCCATCTCTGTGAGTAACCTAGAAAATCATTTATGGAAGTGCTTTTTTCTGGCTCTGAGAAACCATTCACATGAGTTATATGTAGGTGAAGGAGCAGAAGTTTTAAATTATCCTGATGCAAAACAATTCTCAAGGCAAGATGGAGTTTTTTATGTTGTAGGAACTTTGTGAGTCCCCATGAATCAGTGTATTTGGAATCTTATGGAACAAGTTCAAAACTGTCAAAAAGGTCTATTCAATATTGAATATGCTTGCACATTCAATAGCAGAGAGGAAAACCCAATGTCTGCCAAAAGAATGTAAAAAGGGCTGATAAAACAAGTAAAGTTCTTTCAACTCCAAGAGGTTTTGTTCCTCTTTAAAAAAATATTAAAAAAAAAAAGTAAAAAAAAAAATAAACACAAAAGCTGCAGTTGACAGTGTCTCTGACAGCACTTTTGTAGCCATTTAAGCAAAACAATGCAAAGCAGCTTGCTGGAGGACGCTGGCAGAACATACTGTAGCTTTCAAACTTTGCACAGACTGCTGAGAAATGAAATGTTTGACTGAGAAGCTGATGTGGGTTTGGCAACATTGCTTAATTGATAGTGTAGAAAGAAAGAGGATTCTGCTTCAACCATCTGCAACAGTAACTGGGACCAGCTCTTTGTGCAATAGCATCTGTAGCCTTTGGTCCACCTCCGTCTCACCAAAATATAATTCTGGGGAAGCAGTCCGGCTCGTAGACCTGGAAGGATCAAGGAGTGTGAATTTCCTTTCAGGTTTAATTATGAATATGAAACTCCTATTTGGTCTTTCCTTGTGCCTGCTGGAAGAAAAAATGTTTAGCAACTGAGCTTGGGGTGGGGGACAGTGGGACAGACCACTGCCGAGCCACTCAGGTTCTTGTGTGCCCCACCTGGGAGATGGGAGGTGCTTTAATGCAGCACTGCCAGGGTTCCTTGTGCATTTGGTGATGAAACTGGGATTTCTGGCTATGTATGAATTAAAAATGTATTGCAAGCCATTTGTAGCTTTCGTATCAGTCCTTGCTTCTCTTCGGAAGTGATGGCAGAGATGCCTGCATAAGCCCTGGCTGAGGACCTTCATGCACTGCAGCGCCAGTAGATCCATCGCATTGGTCACTCATGGGATGTTCCAGGTGGCTCCACACAGCTGCACAACACACCAGCCAGGGCAGGATGCATGTGTACATCCAAAGTTACGGTATTCCTCGTACCTCAAATCTACCTGCTTAGTTTTTTTGTTGTTGTTTTCTTTTGTTTTGTTTATATATATGGAAAGAGGCTGATCTAGCCCTGATGTTCCATAACTTGCACAAAGAGCAAGTTTCCCAATGAAATTGCTTGAGCGTACAAGATTCAGGAATAGGACATTTAGTTGTCAAACTTTGATATGAAAGAATTTTTGCTGGAAGCCTCTGTTAAGCATAAAAATTTAATCACACCAGCGTTTCAATTCTGTAATGCTAAAGAGAGAAACTGCAGGACAGTTCCTACTATTATATCAATATCAGCTGTGAAAATAGCTTCACGTGATGAGAGTGTCTGTGGCTAAGATGGCATTACACCGCACTTTGCCATTATCAGTTTAATCCTCCTCGGTGTCCATCCATCTGAATTCCATTCCCTCTCTGCCTTCAGGCACGTTGCACACAATTAATAAATCACCTTCAGCAACTCCATTTTTCCCACATATGTAATTTTGGCTGAATGATGTTCAAAAAAGGGAGGTACTGCTATTGTACTAACTGAATATATTTTTAGTATGCTTGATATACAAAGCCTTTATTTCTAATCTCTCCTTTATTTAGTGGCATATATCATGCCACTCTGGCAAGGTTGTAATCCCAATAAATCTGTACCGGGAAGAAGAGAATCACATCTTGATCTAGCAAGCCTGTTATCGTTCAACTAATGAATATGTCTGCGGCTTGGGCGGGGACGGAAAGCATGATGAGCTTTTCTCCAGCTTGGTCAGCCTGAAGGAAGCATCACATCATAAATCTCTTTCGGTGCACCTTCTTTTGCCTCTTGGCTTATGGTGGGAGTTGGGTGGGAGTGGGAGATCACTGTCATGAAGCTCCCTCCCCTGACAAAGACTGGGCCCAGCCTCTGGTTCCTGGTGGAGGAGACGGGAGTCTGCTGGGCCTCAGCTAGGGAGCGTGTGCCAACGCCAGAAAACCATTTGCCTTTTGGAGCATCAGCACTCATCTCAGCAACAGAGCGATGAAATGGCATTATTTTCTGCATAGCTCTTCAAGACTGAGTCCTTAACCGCTAACCAATATCGCTTCTTTTTTACACATACTAGCTAGAATTCAGACTATATCTATATATAAACAGCTATAGTGAGTCAAAGCTACAGTTATAACTTGCAAAAATGTATACCTTCAAAAATCTGGGGATGCTGTTTGCTGATTCTATCTTTTTTAATGTCCTAAAGAAGCAAATACATTTTCTTGAGATGGTGTGACCCAGAGGGAGGCATGTAAATGTACTGGCCTCAGAGGAGGTGACCCCGACTCTTGTGACTTGTAATTAAGAGCCTCTCATTGAAATTGGCAGGAGTGTCTGCTCATTCTGGCTGTCACTTGTTTTTACTCCAGCTGGCTAACAAGAAAAAAGCAGTTTACTTGCAGGTTTTTATCTGGAAAAATCACAGCAACCTGTTGTGACTTGTATGGATTTGTGAGAGAAATTATAGCAATGTTTTGATATGTAGCACGAGTGGTAATACTTCTGTCATTGGCATCCAGTGGTGAAGGCAGTGATAACTTCACCAGGAGAGGAATTAGATAAAGTAATCTGCAATAAATAAATTTGCTTGGGGTTGTAAATCACTGAAGCATTCTTTGCAGCATTTTGTCTTCCTCGCTGGCCTTCAGAGGTTCAGCTGTCTTTACTGTGCTTGACACACAGTTGTGCCTCTTCCCTCATCATCGGCTGAAGTAGGAGGGCAGGCAGGAAGGTTCTGAAACTCGAGTTTGGGATTTTATATTTGAAATTTTAGTTTTTATTTTGTTTCCCAGAAGCCTACCAAATGTTTTGGGTTACTTGCTAAGCAGTAACTAAGGCTGAAGGAATGGTTGCAGATGAAGCCCAGTATGATTCAATAAAAAGCTTTCTGAAAAAAATGAATGCTATTTTATTTAAAAAGAAAAAGAAAAAGAAGTTTACAGTTTTGAAAAAAACAGACATGAAACTAGTTTCTTTTTTTTTTTTTTTTTTTTGCTTTTAGCACTGCTCTCGTATAATACATGTGTTACTTTGCTGCTTCTATACTGAAACCAAGCATCACATTTCTTACCACTTCTTTTTAATAAAAGAGACCCCTCCTTGGCACATACAAATATTTCACCTCTTTTTATATTGTCTGTTTTTTTCTTGCAGACAAGAAATTGTGCTCAGGCCAGAGCATGGAGACGTGGCAGGAATACTACCCACCTTCTCCACCAACCTGCTGAGGGTGAGCAGGGAGGCTTCCACAGCTCACCCCTCATTAGCTGATGCCAGCATCATCAGCACGAGCTGGTGGCCGGGCCGTGCACATCTGCTGTGCATCCCCTGCCCTGCCCGCTGCCCTCCTGCGAGGCCACATGATGCCCTGCTGCTCCAGCAAGACTTCCTTCCTTGCCCTCGGCATTTGCTCTGTCCTAGGTATGTTTTATACTTCACACTTGGCTACCCCTCCCCTGGATACGAGCACGTAGCTGTACGTTTTCAAACTCCTCATGTGGCATGCCTTGCAGTTAGCTCATTCTTTCTGCTGGATGGAACCTCAATACATTAAAAAAAGGATTAGTATGTGCAGGCACAAAAAAAATCAGAATACTGTAGAGCACTTAATTGGCCAACTGCCGTCAACCATTTCAGCACTTGCATCTTCCTAGCTACTTGTACCGTATTGTTAGAGGAGAATAAATCATTTGACACAACTAGGTTTTAGAAAAATATGTGAAAACCATTCAGGCAAAAAATCAGTTGAAATGTATGAAATTTTCCATCCCAGTGCTCTCTGCTAAGAGAAAATATTTCAGCGAGGTGCAATATTTAATCTTGTTTTAAAATAAATAGTTTACTATATAAAATCACTCAGGGTGTGATTTTTAAAGCACAGTGTAATTTTATTTTCGTCTTAAGGTTTGTACCGAGAAATGCTGGCACATCACACATAAGGCCTAGGCAGACTCGCACGTTAGAAATAATCCTGCTGCAGTTGGGTTGTGTGAGGCACAAGTGCAAGTTTAAATCCATGAAGCACGTAAACTGATGGAAGTTTGCAGATGTGGCTAACACAGAGCAGAGCCCACGCTTGCTTCCATAAAACACGTGTCTTTCCCACCTTTACAATCTGTAACGTGTGTGAGATGCTTCTGCCCTTTTATGCTGTAGGAAATGATGCTTTGCCCCAGCTGGGAGAAGGAGACCACAGAAATGCTGGGGCCGAGGTCTGAGCCCTGCAGGAGGGCGTGTGGAATCTGTCCATGCACGTCCGTGCTGGAGGGTGAAAGACACTGCCTTGGAAGGGTGTGTGTACAGGTAGTCTTACAGACTTGGCTTTTTGGGCAGAGATTCGGATGCAGAAAGGAGCACATCACACGTGAAGCAGCGCACACTTTGCAAATGTCCGCTACAGAGCACTTTGCTAAGTAATTAAAACCGTAGGGGTTTTGCAGCACATGCAGGCATGTACCACCAGTTATGGCTCATTAAAGTACTGCTCCTGGAAGCTGCTGAGAACAGTAGACATTTCTGGGAGTGGAGCAATCTTTTGCTCTGAAGTTTTATGATCTACAGGAAAGCAGTACTGTAGCTGATGCCTGTATGCGACCAACACAATCAAGCAGTAAGTGGCTCCACATGCATTCTCTTAATTCTTAGCTGTCATATTGAGACTAAATTGGGCATTAAATTAAGGTTCAAGAGAAATTAAATTGTGACCTGAGGTGTAGTAAAGTCATACTAAGCACTTAAATATATAACCCGTTGTTTATGGGGAATAAAAATAAGAATTCGTGTTGCTTTGTTTGTAGAATTCAATTTATTCTTCTAAAGACAGATTAAGAAAATTTAAAAATAACTTATGAATGTGTATGGTCTGTGTTTACTTTCTCAAGGGTACGGTAAATGGAAGAGCTTTGGGGTTCAGAAGGCTTTCCCATGACCCTTCATCTGCTTCTGCAACACTCTCCTCTGTCCCCAGGTAGTGATCAGGGAAGTTCATCAGAAACACCCCTGTGCACAGCTGGCTATCCTCAGTTTTGTGGATCCTAGAAGCTAAATTTGACTTGTTCTGTCTGTATGTATAGGGGAATATTAGTTTTCTTTGGTTTGAAGTTTTTTTTTTTTCGTTTTTTTTTTTTTTCTTTTATCGTTGCTTTGATGACTTGACCATCAAGTGTGCTTTCTGGCCCCTCGGCAGGAGGGTTGGCAGCCTGTAGAGCGGGGCTGTAGGGGCAGGAGGGATGGAAAGGTGGGCAGCAGGTCTGGGTAGGCTGCAGGGTGGGAGCCACAGCATTCAGGGCAGGCTGTGGACCCCAGACCCATGACCCACTCTATTTGAGGCTGAAGTTGGTTGGGGAGACCTCATCTCCCATAGCAGCAGGACTGCCAGGCGGCTAATTGGTATCACCTCGTTTCTTTGAGAGTTCCCATCTCCCGAGTCTCACCAAATCCCTGCCAGCACATGCAATGTCTTATTGAAAGGAGAGAGATGCAGTCTGGCACACTACTCTTAAAAGCCTGCTGATCTTTGTGTCGGTGACCTAATCTTTGGTTTTATTTTGTTCCTTCTCATGCTGCCTTTATTTTCAGCTCTGCTCTCCATGTTCCTCCTCTCTGTATTTTGTTTTTTCTCCATGGTCCTTAGTATACATCAGTCACTGTCAAGCTGAGTTTTCCAGTGGTGACTGGGAAGACAGCTACGTGCACTCATTCAAAGGAATGAGTCGGTCTGCTCAGGAGTCCTGCCTCTGAATTACTGTGTCTTTGAGTAGCAAGCCTTAGTGTAAAACCTAGTCCTGGCACAACTTGGCTCTAAAGCCAGCGTGCCATTGCCCTGCACTGGCTTGGTTTTCCTTGGTGACTGTACAAAAAGGATGGCCCCAGCCTTCAGAGCAGGAGGCCTGCCTAACACAAAGGCTGTTCCTGCCTGGATGTTGCAGCTGAAGATCCAACCTATTCTACTTTTTGTTCTCCTGAGGCTGAAAATAACATTGATGTGAAATGTGGCATACACTGAAATGATCAAAACACACAGTGAATTTGAGTCTTTTAAGTATTGTCAGGCAGAAGGCTGGACAACGTTGGATGAGCTTGGTGGCTTGCTTGAGCAATGTTAATCTGGAATAGATCTTGAAGGTTTCTGGTTCCCCATCCTGTGCTCAGCTCATTAGACCATGCTTCCTCGCCACTTCAAATAAGCAGTTCTACAGCTTGCTCATTTAAAACCCTTTTGTTCTTCTTCTTCTATTTCTTATTTATAAGAACATTAAATTAAGCATTTGCCTTAAATTAAATCATGCAACTCTGTGGTATACTTTTCACGACAGCAAATATTATTAAATAAACCCTGTCATGTAAACAATTAAAAAGAAAATTCAGGAGTATTCTAGACGTTGAGTGCTCAACATATGCAACCAAATGCAATCGTATGCCTAGTGAAAAAAATGATGAAATTAGGTAATTAAAAAACCTTACCCCAGCACAGAGCCTCCACATAAGAGCTGATACGCAAGAAATCCATGAGATCAGTTCTCAAACCGCAGGCCTACTGAGCGGATGATACAATGCCTCTCACAGCGAAAACCTCCCACAACGGGGCTCGAGCTATAGGCATGAATTACTGTAATTACAATTCATTTAGGAAAATTAGGCTGCATATTACTCATGGATTTAAAAGCGGTATGGGCGTTTGAAGAGCGCAGGCAATGATCCCCACTCTCAGTAGATGGTGGAAGGCTCTCAGGGTCTGGCCGGGGCATCCTGGGCATGGCTGCCGGCCCTCGGGGTTGGCAGGGGGCTCCGACATGAGAACCTGCATTGAACTGCACTGAGATTTCAATAATATGTGCCATCTTCTGAGCCAGATCCTGGGCTAATCTGTTCTTTTTTTGCAAATCCATGAGCTTGCGGCACTGGAAATTAGGGCAAAATTGGATCGGTTTTGCAGAATTTAACATGGTGGTGAGTGATGCACATTTTTCCCTTCAGTCCTATTGATCATGTTTTCATTGGACCCAGATTTGCTTTCTGCACCCTTCACTTGATTACAGTTGTACACTATGTATATCATCTTGCTCCTGGTTGGTTTCTATAGACTTTGCTGAAGGTATTTTTTCCTTCCACATTAAGATTGAATTGCATGCTGTTTTCATAAAGGTTTTAAGGTTAAATGCTTCGGTATTCCTATTGCTATTTCTGGCCTTGTAGTAAAGTTTTCCTCTGCTATTTCCTAATCGATCTTTTCAAAAATAGAAATGACTTGGGGCTCCCTGTTATGTTTGCAAGAGACTTGTGCGTTTTGCCACACTTTGGTGGCACATTGCACGTATTTCCTTTGGTGTGTGTCTTTACTCCATTCCCACCCCCCCAGCTTTTCCTTTTCCAGAACTGTTCCCTTTCTTTTTCTTCCACCCCACGGCTGCTTATCAGCAGACCGAAGCGAGGAGGTGGTTCCCTTTAGCATGTAAATAAAGCAACACTTCTTCCAGTAAGCAGCTCGGGCTGGCATTATGTGCCAGAAACTCTCATCTACACAATGATGAGTTCAAGTTCTGCATTGTGTGAAGGGTTTTTTCTTTCGCAGTAGGAAAGGTGATCAGTCTGCAATTAGCCCTCTCCTTCCCTCCTTCCCCGACCCTTTGTAACTCTGTCTTTGCCGGTTTCTCATCTCTCAGGACCAAACCCAAAGGTAACTTTTTGGGACCCATTTAATATGACTGTCCTCCCATCGTCCAGCTCTGCATAAAATTAGCCTGTCCTGCAGCTGCCATTAAATGATGTGACATTAGAGCAATATTTGGAAAGATGTGCCTGGAGTTCACTATTCTGGTCGGATGAGTGGGGAACATGCTTTTGCATTTTAATTTGAAATTCAGTGAATATTTTGAATGCCACAGCATGTCTATAACATTATTTAAAAGATCCTGTGCACTCAGGCATGTAATGATTGACATTGGCTGTAACTTGATGCAATGTTGCACTGTTTTAATTCTTTTCGGGGCAGTGTTATCTTTGATCACTTCACATTCACTGGAAAAATCCCACAATTGCAATCCCACATTATGTTTCAGTGAGGATGCCAAGTTCTCTCTGGTACGTAGCTATTCAAGGCACTTTGTCCACCCTCAGGCTGCTCATTAAAGTGATGGCAGTTTCTATTTTAATGAATAAGGTAGAGTGCAAATTCCCAACTTCATTCATAGACCTTGAATGGTAAAAAGGAGTGGGCTTTTTTTTTTTCAGTTCCCAACTGCTTTGTTTTCTTGGAAATTGTGTAAATGTGTTCATAACCATGGCTGCAACTCCGCGTGCATGCAAAAACCATCCAAGTTACAAGTTTTTAATTCCTGTCCAGGCTTCATATCACTTAAAACTTCATTTTGCTACCAGTCCCCATCCCAGATTTCATTTCTAGACACAGCTATGTGTCCAGATTGCGAGACGTAAGAGTAGGAAGATGCCTGACATGAGAGGCTTAGTTCTCTGCTTTAATTCTCTGTTATTCCCCACTAGTGCTCGGTACCGTGCCAGAAAGCCTTTCCATACAAAAATAACATTTCTCGCTAGCACTGACTGCCATTTAAAAGACTGCACTTGCCCACAGTTACACAGCAGGAGCATGAAAGCCGCTGCACATTTCCTCTGTGTGGTTAAAATACAGCACTTTAGGGTAAAGCAGGAACGAAGTGCTTCGCTCAAGTGCTGCACGAGTGCGAGCAGTGTCCGGGGAGGAGCTGCGCTCCCTGCTCACGCTCCTGCCATTATCCCCACGCCATTCATAGCCGGCAGCCTGGGCTCCTTCCTTTGAGCGCTGCTGTCCCTTGGTTTGCTGTGAAAAAGCCTTTCAAACGAGGGCCAAGCCCCTGCCCATTACCCGGAGTTTGGGAACAGATGCGGCTGCCAAGGCAGTGCCTTTGAAGCGGTGCTGAATTGCTCCGCGAAACTGGGTTAAGGAGTGCGGGGGCTTTCTGCTCTGCCCACTTGTGTTTGTGTGCCCCTGCAGAGGCCTCCTGGAGCTGCCTGGCTGGAAGGATCTGCAGCACTGCCTCGGGTGCTGGGCTCACCCCTTGCTCCTCTCCCTCTTTGTGGCCAGCTTTGCCCTGCTCTCCTCTGCAGGTCATCATCACTGGGCAACAGGGCAGCGGGAGCACCTGAGTGCCCCCCAGCTCACGGCGTCCCCCGTGCCTCTTCCCCAGGACCAAGCCATGGTGCAGGTGGAGGTTCACCCAGATTACCTTGCCTTCATCTTCTTTGCCCACTTCTCCATCTCTTCCACAGAGTTTTTTGCCCAAGGTAAACAATACACGTTTCTTTGCTTAGTGCACTCTGATTTTTACCCCGTTGTATAAAATCAAAGCATCAAATGCAATCAGCACTTTTTTATTTTTTATTTTTTTTAATTGAGGAAAACAGAAGATAAATATTGAAATTTAAAAATTTTAGTTATTTAGTAGTGAGTACATATGGTTGCAGGAGACTACGGAACTATTTGAATATTGTTTTCATTTGCATGTGTTCCTCCAAAATCCTCTTGCTGAAGCATGCAGTTGCAGAGGGGAGCTGAAACATTTAATCATTCTGTAAAAGCATCTCTTGCCATGGATTTGTTATCTCCATGGATTTTTCACACCAAGGGATCTTTGTGGTACACAGAAAATATGATCCAGAAGGAAAAATGCTCCCTCTTTCCAGCTACACTAAAACACCTTCACTCCTTGGGGCTCTTCTTCATCCACAGGTCTCGGGGCTCCCCAGAGGACGAATTCTCCCCTGACCATGGTGCTTTGATAGAAAACTTGCTTGACTGGAAGATGTGATTTACGGATACACATCTGAGTCAGAAATATTAAATAATGACCACAAATTGTCTTTTTTTTTTTTTTTCTTCTTCTTCTCAGGGTATCCTTCTTCATTCAATAACTTTATATTTGCATCTGCTACTGAGCACCATTGCTTCTGTTTCATATCTGCATCCACAGACACACGAGCACATAGATTTCAGCTTCCAGCTCTGATTTTCATCAAAGTCGTGTGAGCCAGCCTCGCCATGGAGCCCTCATGGTGAGCTTTGGCTCTCCTCTGAGACATTTCCCATGGTGAAACATGATCAGTGGCTGAGCTTCAAACCTGATGAAACCTAAAATTAAATAATATGTTGGGGTGTTTTTTTTTTGTTTGTTTGTTTTTTTTTCTGTAACTGATAGCTTGGTGTATTCGACAAAGGAAGCCACTCTTTGGCCTTTCTGCCTTGAGCATTCTCAGCACAAAGATTTTTGCGTTTGGAACTGTAAATTATGATTAGGTGATTTTCCACGTGCCGCAGCAGAGATTGCCCACTCCCCTAGAGCTGCACGAGCAACACGAAACAGAACAAAAACAGGAGGCTGGAACAACCAACCGGCACGTAGGTGTGCAGAACTCGAGCTTTTAAAGGAGTGCACACACTCCTCTGATCTTAGCAATGTATGGCCCCGAACATGCAAAAGAAGCAGATCATTGAATTAAAAAAGAGCCAGTTCCTGGGATGTAATTGCACCTTAAGGGCAAATAAATGCCTTCTTGCTGCTTAGATTGGTAGCGTTCCTTCCCATGGCTGAAGCATCAGGAATAATTACGCTAAAAGACACTTGAGCCAGTAGAGGAAACACATACTGCATTTTATGATGCTCTTGCTGGGCTTCTTGTGTAACTTGAGAGAAATATTATTAACACCAGTGCTAAGTTGGTGTAGGATTACACCCCCGTGTTGGTCTAAACTGCACTGTGCAGCTTTCCTCACTTTTTATAGCTCTATTAATGATTTTTCAGAAACTGTGGGCTAAAAGAGTATTAAAATGTCTTGGCAATGTACTGTTTCTCAATCTTTTTACTGTGGGATTATATATACCTTGTTTCTGTTTGATTTTGATTGCTTGCTTGGCCTAGATTCTCCACAAGCATTTGGTACGACTGAATAATTTTTAGTTGTACTTTCGTGCCATGCTTTATGCTAATCTGCTGATGTTTTGCAGCTACAGCATTGCCAGTCGGTGCTGCAGTCTGCAGCCTTTATCCTTTACTGGATTTTTAACAGGGTATTTTATTGCCTGTCATTACCATTCATTGTGGTTTTATGGACTGTGCTCGCTGCTCGCGCGCTCCCTCCCGCCGCCGCCGGCTCCCTCCCCGCCGCGCCGGGGCCGTGCTGCCCGCGGAGATTTCATGGCAGAACCCACACCCGGCTGCCCCCACTGCCCCCGCTGCACCCACTGCCCCCTGCCCTGGGAGCTGCTGCCAGAGCACCAAGGGTGGGAGCTGGAACTCCAGCAGCCAGCCCGTGCCTGGACGTCTCCGGGCTACGAGCTCTTCCCAAATATCGCTGGCTGCTTCACGGGGGAGATGGTTTTCCAGGAGAAACTGCACTGGGCTCTGGGAGTTCTGAGAGTTGTCAGGTGCTTTGTCTTGTGCTAATGGAAAGTAGGAGGAAACTGCAGGGTTTCATGCAAATGACAGTTAAATTAATAATTATTTAGTAAGAACACGTTCAATTTCTCATAGCCAGCTTAGGAGCATTTCTCACTTTTATCTAATAACACAAGGGCATGGGCCAGAGCCAAACCTTTGCCTGCATGTTCTCAAAGCTTTCGTGGCTCAGGTAATGCAGGACTCAACTCCAAGTAATATTGCTGTGACCCTGGGGAGATTCTTACAGCTCTGTGCTCCCCTCCCTCCTCCTTTAGCAGCTTACACCATTTTGGCTACTTTCTTTTAGTTGGAGATACTTTGGGGACAGTTAAATCCAGTCACTGGAAAAATATTTAAGCTATATCAGGATAGGGGTTTGTCAGTTTAACTGCCAAAAACCAAACGCAAATAACTTTTTGATGCAGACAGGACCTGACACCACGTTCCTAGCCCACGGACTCCTGGCCTAGAGCTGCCCATGAGCCCAAGGAGGCAGAGAGGTACCAGCAGAGGCTGACAGGCAGAAACCACTCTGATGTTGCCTGTGGTGCATCGCTTTTTCAGTGCTGTCGTCCCTCTACCTGTGACGGCCTGAGATGAGGGAAGGGAAGGCTAGAGATTTACTAGTTTTCAGTCAGACTTGAACAGAGACGTGTGTATGAATAAGAATATGCATAAATCTTTGCCTGCCTCTACTCAGCAAAAGGAAAATGGATAGAGTTTCCCAGAGCAACACTTACATGTTTTTATCGGTGTTTTTAAAATAAATAAATCATTCACTCTATACTTTTTAGTGCGATGATTTATATCTTTACAGTGCAGCGTTATTCAAAGCAAGCAAATGTGTTAGAGTGGGAGCGCAGGAGCAGCACGGTGAAAGCGCCGCTCCTCTTGCTTGATTATCTGCAGGGGCTGCTAACCAACAAGTTAGCTCCCCTGTGCTGCAGAGACATACATTTTAAAAAGCCTGGCTTGAACACTGACTTCTGTGGGAGCTGAGTGCTCAACACTTCCCAGGATTGGACCTCAAATACTTATCTGTGTGAGCTTTCCATTATTCATTCTACAAATGAAACTGGTTGTAATGTAAATTATAGAATGAATCTTTCTGCGGCTTAAGATCCTGTAACTTAAACCTCCTAGGCTGCTTATCTGCCTTCTGCCACCTACCTACAGTTTATCCAGTGCACTTGGCATTCTTGATTGTTCCTTGAATATAAATTTCAATCATACCCACAGGGTACCTCTGTTCTATAATAGCTTGCATTGTGAGCAATTTAGCAAGAGAACCGTTCTGCCCAAACTGTGAGTGAGACATTTGCTATTGGGAAAAGCAAAACCCTTGGGAAGTACCATGCATATTCCTAACATGACGCTGTAATAAGGCAATTGTATTGAAATTAAAATAGAGATTGAGAGATTTATCTCCCCTTTCAGTCATTTGGTATCATGGAGCTGTCTGGGAGCCTCTAAGCAAGGCAATCCCACGTATATAAAACCAGCCCTCTCGGAAAGTCGGGCCGATTGGCTAACAATTGCTTGATGCCTTTTACAAAAGTCATTAAAATTCTTCCTTATCTCGACAGAATAACTTTGCACTGTAATAATCCCATTAGACCCCAGTTGTTCTGCTTTTCTGCCAGCCAGGTTGCACGCAACGCCTGCCGTCGTGGTCCCGTGGCTGCCGCTCGTCTTGCTCAGCGTACGGCCCCCCGCCAACCCCATGCACGAGTTTTGAAACACCGTAGGTGCTGCTCCAGAAGCTCCTCTGCAACATGAAGAGGCGCAAAATGGTCCTGGCACTGTGTTCACACACGTCATGGACCTCAGAAAAACCCTCCGTGGAGAAGGTAGACTGGGCACCTGCATAAAACATGTAGAAAGTCTTTGTGGAAGCTGTGCTTTCGAAGAGAGGGAATGGTAAACTTTGCCACCCACCTGCACTCACACATTCTATCCCCAGCACTAGGGGGAAAGAGACATCAAGGAGAAGAACATGGTGTGTTAGGGGAATGAGTTTGGCATAGGTAGGGATGAAAGTGGAATGAGTCTTGAAAGCCTGGTGGCCTACGAGAAGGTACAAGATGGAAAAGGTGGTATTTGCCCTAAGTCAGCAGGAACTGTGGTTCGGAGCAGTTGTTAAAGTATCTCCCAGAGATGTGGTTGCATTTACAACTATGTCATTTTTAAGTAAAAGATGCTTGTAAGCAATAAAGCAATCTTCAATGTGATGTACCAGCTCGTACCTTGAAGCAGCACAGAAACAGATCAGTCTATTTGGAGACATTGCTGAGGGGAACTACAGCAGGAGCTGTTTCAGGACATTACAGGCTGAGGGAGACCCGTGAAAGTTTCCTCAGAAACCTGAGAGATGTATTCAGTGGTTCCTACTAGTATTAGAAATCAGCCAGAAGGATTATGCTTAAAATCTATTGCGAGTGATTTCCTTTAACAAAGTTAAGGAGATTTCTCTCCTTAATACTCATCATGTTCCTCCTGAAGTTCATTCTATTATTGTCCTCACTAGTATTTCCACAATGTCTTCCTAATATTTATGGGGTGGATAGAGAGCTTTAGCCTCAGATACATAGGAGACTATTTAGGGAGGAAATAAAGCTTTTCTGGGGAAACAGTCACAGGGCATGGCAGAACACTGGTGTGTCCTGCTGGTAGGGCTGCGGGGGAAGAGAGTGAAAAATGTGTTTTCCTGTTCAGCAAGAGAAGAAAAAGCCATAGGTAACTTCTTTTAACAGTCCTTTCCAACCTGGAATGGTTTTCTCACTGAAAAGGAACTCCAAGCAAAATATGAAATACTTATTTAGGTCAAAACTGGAAGCACTTCAGTATTAAATAAAATGTCTGAATTTGATGTGGGGCAACTGCCAAAATCAGAGAGGAGATTTTGGGGAATGGTGGTAGTGGTTTCCTTTTTCCTAGTAGTCTTTGACAGGAAATTCCCACAGCACAGGAATTCGATCATCCAAAGGCCTCCCAGTTAGGACACGTTCTTAAGAAATCAGTCGCTAGCTCAGATCAGCCTTGTGAAGTCCTTTGAACCACCCACACTTAGGTAAATGTCCTCACTAGAAAGCTGTGGAGCACTTCTAGGCAGACAGTCTGTCCTGTGGAGTTCCACAGTGTAGAAAATAGGTGGAGAAAGTGTGCGTGGCTTTGTGGCCTGAAGGGAGGGCATTACCCTAGGGGAAACCTGAAGGCTTGGCTCTGTCCGAGTGCATAAAGATCAGTTAAATGTTAACAGACTGAGAAAATCTGGAAGTCTGTAGACTCTCAGAAAGTCTGTGGTGTTCTCTACCACCATCCCTTTACCACCAGCCCTCCCAGTGAAGACCAGAACCACCTTTCTCAGTGTTGTTTTTTTTTCTGAAGTTAGTGCATTATAATCCTGATATCTGTGTAAAACTGCACTTTGGGTGAGGTGTTTGAGCTCAGCTAGAAGCATCTGCCAAAACAGAAAGACGTTCAGGTTTGTTACCGTGTCCTTCCACATATGAACTTTATGAAACAATTCTCTTCTTTAGCTTAACATCACCTTCTGTAGAAAAATAGGAGGATACCCTTTATCCTAACCTATCCATTTTAAGACAGAGACGATTTTGGCATGATTCTAAGAAGAGCTTTTAAAATTAAGCCTTAAGGGACTATCAATTCCTTATTTTTTAGCTGTTGTTAGCCGTAATCCCTAGACACACCAAATGAGGTTGAAGTCTCAATGTGAAACATCCCACCATCAAGTAGTAAGAGAAAGTCTGTGTCTGGAAAATCTAACATCTGAAAACAAAACAATTTTGAGTATTTTTCTAACTAACACTGCCTTTAACCATCTTTTTTTTTTTTTTTTCTCTCTTTTCTTTTTTCTTTTTTTCCTTTTTTTTTTTTTTTTCTGAGAGCTTTAACCAGCTCTAACACTACCTTTAGCCTATTTCTTTGGAAATCAGTGGCCAAGCTCCTGCCTTCATTTGGAGCACAAGCACAGCCAGAGTGCATCATAAACACAAGGTGGTAGTAATTACATCTGTTTGTTTGCTGCACAATGGCTGTGGAGAACTTTCCTCTCTCTTTGTCCCAAGAGCAGCACTATGTCTTGAAATCAATAAAATCGATACCTTTAAAAAAGATTTGTTGATGTTTGGACTGCACATAAAATTAAATCCCCTGATTAATACCGTTATGATGTGACAGCATCACTGCGTTCCAGTACGTGAAGCCCTTCCTTGTTCACCCACTTACAAATTACAGTATCTTGTAATAATAAGAGCTAAAAATTACAGTTAAAAGAATAGTTATTGACTTCCAGAAATAAACTGTGAACAACTCCTGTTGTGCTCCCTGTCCATATGCCTTCTATTGTCACTTACTCATGTCCTTCCTCACACTGGATATCAGAGCACTCAGCAAAGCAGCAGGGGCTGCTCTGCTTAGAAATATTAGGTGAGAGGATCTGTGTGTCTTTTAAAAAATTAATCTGAATGACAGGTATAATTTCCAAATCTTTGCTGGTCTCAGCTTATTCCCCAGACTGTCCTGGGTTGTTTTCTCAGTGGGCTTTGGTTCAGCCCCAGCTCAGGAACGAGCTTGTCTGTGATCTTGCTGGTATCAAGCTAGCATAGCATCACCTTTAATAATAAGTTTGCACCCTCATAAAAGAGAGTGTGTTCCACATCCTTTGCTGCACAGTGTCCTCTTGGTGTGACCTGAGGGTGCAGAATCATCCTGAAAATAGCTGCAGGTGCACTTTGTGGTCTGCACACAGCTTGAATGCCGGTGGCCAAGCTCACTGCCCACTGATAATCATTTTACAACTTGGTGCCTTCAGAGAAGTTGCACCTGCTTTATACTAACATGAGAAGCAAATTGGCTTCAAGCTCTCCAGCATTTCCCTTCCTACCATCGTAGTGTGCCACAACACCTGAGGAGTTCCTTCTCCATTCCTGTGCTCTGGGAACATTGCTGGGACAGAGGAACTAGCTTAATCGGATTTATTTCCCATCTTCTAAACTTTTGTAGCATCTTATTGCTCTTCCATAGATTCACCTCTCAGTAGATTGGGTTTAATTGCTGTGCAGTGTCTCTAAATTTATTTATTATCAAATGTTCCTCTCTGTATTTTAATTTTAGTTACAAAACTGCAGCTCCTATAAACAGTCTCAGTGATATTTTTTTCTGGAATAGCTCATGTTTCTCTTGTGTCTGTGTAGTAAGAGACTCCGCTCCATTCCTTTCACAAATAATTATTTCCCCCTTGATTTTTCAATCTTAAATAACAGTGTCAAGGTATATTATTTTTTAAAGCCGTGATAAGAAATTATTTTATTATTCTCCAGCTGAGTAATCAAAGTCATCTGAGACTGCTAGGTGAAACAGAAAGAAATAACTTACCGAACCAGAGAGCTTTTGGAGAGACCAAAGCCGTGGGGAGCTGGCAGCATTACCCAAATTCATCCTGTGGCTGCTGTGGGAGGTGTTGTGGGTGTGTGGTGAGGGTGGTGAGGGAAACCACTGTGTGGCTTCCCACCATGTGCTTAGTGGGGAACCCGGGGAAGGGAGAAGCAAGGGAGAAAGGGAGGGATGTAGGGAGGAAGGTTATGTAGATTACTTCAGACAGGTGTCCTGAGCGGCATATTTCTTTGGCATTACAAGAAGGCAGTCACGATCAGTCAGCTCAGCACTTCATCCAGATGTGACTTGTGCTCAGTGGTTTGGTCCACAGCAACAGAATGGGCTTTTTTGTTCCTTCTCGCGCTGTAAATTGAAGTGGAAGATTCTTATCACAACTTCACAGCTTGAACTGTAGGACAGCATGGCCAGGTGAAATGTGTCTTCAAAAGGCTTTGAGTATACTTGCACACAGTTAAATCTCTGACCTAAAGCAGTCCTTTTGTTTTGAAAGCACTGTTTCTCTAAGAACTATGTCATATTTCATTTCTTCTCATCACAGCAACACCCTGTTGAGTGTAAAAAAAAAAAAAAAGAAAAAAGAAAAAAAAGGAAAAAAGGCAATTTCATTTGCTTCCGCTCTGTATGAAAATGAATTGAATGTAAGAAAATTGAGTTTTTGTAATTAAGTTCTATAACATCAAGAGAAACAAATATGTCTGTGAAACATGTGCTGACCCTCAGTGGAAACAGTCAGTTCCTTTATTTAACGTGTAAATACCAGTATAGCTCTTTGTGCATCTTCACATAGGTGCAATCACACACACTTCTCATGCTTCCCAGCGAGGACTGCCCCTTGCAAGCACACCTTCCCTCACCCCACTGCAGGACAGCCCCATGCACACAGAGAAGAAGTCCCTTGGTTCCCGTGTTGCCACCAGGACCCGTGTTTGGAGCCTGCAGCATCCTGAGGGTCTCCTGCAGAAGCCGAGGCTGCCGGAGAGGGAAGAGGGAGCCTGGGCAGGTTCTGTGCTCATTCATACACAGCTTTACTGGATTGGGCTGCTGTGAGGGAAAACACATCTGCAGGCTCCCCTTGGTGCTCTGAGCAGCGGGCGTGATCCTGGTTCGAGGGGTGGGCAGAACTAAGTCAGGTAAAAATAAGAACCAACTCAAGGCTTTGCCAGCATAGTCTGCTGTCCTCAATTTAGTGCATTCCTGAGGACGAGCAAACTCAGCAAGGTTAGGGGTAGAAGCAGAGAGAAAGACTGGAGAATTCACTATAGCGAGACCTCAGATCAACCTGCTTATGGGTATGTCCCTGCTATTCAGCCAGAGGCTATTCATCAAACTTATGAATAGATACCTTTGAAGTAGGGTTCTTGCTCTTGTTCGTGACACAGGAAGATGACTGAGGGCACTGCTCACTCATTTAATTAGCCTACATGTGTGCTGGTAAGGATGGGGATACTTTATTTAACAAAACTCAGTATTTAACCACTCTCAGAGATCCTCAGTGAGATATTTCTGTCTTGTTAAACACTTATTCCCCCAACTTCCTCCCTGAGAACAGGTTCCTGTAACAATTGAATCTCTCCTCTTCTTCCATCCAGACTTAATTAGCATTTTCGTGTTGTTCTACTGAAAAGCCTGAGATGAGAGTGAAGATGTTCAGGTAATTAAGTAATTATGAAGTACCCACCTCTTTCTCTGGCTGCCCCGGGGGAAATTTGCCAAGGCGTGACACCGTTCTGCCACCGCCTGCGCCGTCACCTGCCGCGGGCGGGCGGAGGAGCCAGCGCTGTGTGGCACTCATCTGGTGGTTGTCCCTCGTGGACGTGCCGCTGAAAGCCCCCCGATGGTGCACGCACCTTATTTTCATGTAAATGCGAGGAAGCGATTTGCAAAGCAAGAACTAATGAATCATCCTTTCTGCTCCATTAAGATCATTCCCGGTTCCCATCTCCTGGCAAGTCTGGAAACGGCGGAGGGAAGGCGCGTGCCCACAGCAGGCAGGGCAGCAGCAGATCAGTCCCATTTCTGGAGACTTTGTAAGAGGTCCCCGTGCAGAGGGCTCCCACCACACAGCCCTGTGAGTGAAGCAGAGCCCAGTTCATGCTGGGTGTCCATGGAGGAGCCTGGAGAGGAGCCCACAGCTCGCAGGAGGCCAGGGGGTGCGGAGCTGGCTGTGCACGGGTTGCTCCGTGGCCCTTTGGGAGGGAGCTGCTGTGGATTTGAGGGGCAGCAGCAGCACCCCGGGGCTGGGCAGCCTCGGTTGTGCCACCCGTCCATGCAGAGTGACAGCCCGCCTGCATTTATGGCACGGTTCATACCTCGCTGCAAACACCGAAATTACATGCTTTAGCTGAAAGACAGCCAAAACATCTGAAAGGCTCATTGTTTCCCAAGTAATATTTTCAATACAAATTGAGCTGAATGGTTCTTGAAAACAATTGTGTATTAAACTCCAGCAAACATACATGCTGTTCAGGCCCACACAGGCTAATATAAATGGCAGCGTGACTTGATAAAAGCACAATGAAAGGCTCTATTTTTGTTAGTGTCAGTGACCTTGCGTGGCTGTTGGAGAACTGTTCAATCTCCTGTTCAGGATGTATAAAATTAATATACCTAAGGGGGAGGATGTTATTAGGAGTTAGCTCGGAAATGCTACAGGAAATGCTGCGGATAGATGGCTGAAATTACCCTGTAGACATTGTTCAAACAGATCTGTGTTTAAAATTAAACTTACAAGAATATCCTTTTACTAGTTAGTCACCAACAAAATAAGTATCTATTGATTGTATCTCCATTTGTTACATCTTAATAAAAGAAAGGGTTTTAAAACTACATAAAAGAACAAGGGGGGAAGAGCGTTAGAAGTGTTATTAACATATTAAAAGATAACCACAATGGATATAATAAAATGCATTATTCAGGAGGCATGATAGCAAAACTCAGTGAGAGTGTCTTTGCCCCTGTAAGTTCTTAACATCACTGAAAAGAATTATCTCTCTTCATCTATTTTCTGCTGCATGGCTTTACCTCAAAAGCCATACATTATTCCCCCAATCTATTTCATTGAGCAAGATAATTATCTATGCATGGATGCTTTAGCATGAAAGACATCTCCCAGGAAGTACAACTTTCCCATTTATTTATTTCTTTTAAACAAAAGGGCTAAAATAAAGGTGTGTGGGAGAAGGAAATAAGGATCAGTGCTTAAAACATAGCTAATGACATGCTAATGTGCACAAATGAATATTGAAAGAACTCAAACATTGCTTTGAAATTAATTATACCACTCCCTTTGTCCTGTAGAAATGGGAGATTAAAACCTGTACAGCGATGTTTACTATGTTTAATTTTCAATTGTTTTTTTGATGTAACAGATAGAAAGGTTTGCACCTGCAAAGTAAAAAGGCTGTGAACAGATTGCAAACATTCTGCAAACACTTCATCAAGAATTTTAGTTGTCAGCCTCCCCAAGCACAAGGGAGCCTTGATGATATCTTTGTGTGCCTTTGACTCCTTTTGATTAATAAATGCAAACAAATTTCGCTCAGTAACCTCTGGTTGCAATCTATGCATGACAATTAGGGACAACCTCTGGTGAAGGGATGCACTGAGGGCTGTTCCCCCTTCCTCTCCTGCACAATAAATAGTTGATGTTTAATGCTTTTTGACAATTAGAGAATGAAATCTTTTGTACTTGTGCAGTCCTGGCTACCGTTCATTATTCTGTTCCCAGCAATTAAGGATCAGTGTTTGTTATAGTATTACAGTAGTTTGGGTGGATGAGCTGTGGTTTTTTTTTTGTTTTTGTTTTTTTTTTTGTTTTTTTGGTTGGTTTTTTTTTTCTGCTTTTCTTTTACTGATGTTACTTCATCCCATTAGGAGAACTTGGAGCAAGGATACTGCTTTATTACTGATCAGTAATTGTGAGTTGCATCGATATGATGGATTTCAGAGGGAACGATTAGAAACTGGCATGAAACCCAAGTAGAGTGCTGGTTCATCTTGTGGGTCCACCTCAGAAATAGTACTGAAACCATCCCAGCATGGCAGGGAAGGTACCTGGGTAGGGAGCAGCACCTGTGTGCATTTACTGGTGTGCTGGGGTGAGGTCCTGAGCACCTCTTGCTCCTGCTCAGCTGTGGGACTGCAGGCACGGGGCTGTGACAGGAGCTTCTCAAACGGGGTGGATGGTATTAGAAATGAAGGAAGTGAGTTGCTTTATAGACAGGAGCAAATGCACAGGCAGAGGATGCATAACTTGTTTTTATAAACTATTAGGCCCTAAAGACGTAGTCTACTGCTTGAAGGGATGCAGGAAATGTAAGGATAAAATAAGCTGACCAAACCAAAGCAGACTTTGCAAGGAAAAATAGGTGTTCATCAGATGATGAACACGTGTCTAACTGGAGAGCAGACCATGCTGTATGTTTGGAGAACAGCACACAGAGTGCCTGCACTCAGGGTCGGGGCACAAGGGGATGAACAGAGCTCCCGGCAGCCAGAGCTTGGCTGTAGGATCTCAACGGTAGGCAAGGCTTTGCATGTTATTTGTAGGGATGCCATAATTAAAAGCTTTATATAAATGGATTAAATCATTTGTAAAAGAGGGTATAAATGGAAAATAGAAAAAAATAAATTTTCTTGTCCTTTGGCACCGCATGCCATGCTAACCTGATATCTTTCTCAGATAGGATGCCTGATTTTCTTGACAAAGAAAATGCAATAGGTCTCACCTTTATGGACTTCAGCGAAGCATTTGATATAGCACCACATGGAAATTATCAGTGGGACTGGAGGCAGTGGAGATTAGTAAAAAAACAGAAAGGTTGATAAGGAAGGAGCAACAGGTGAAAATGAAAACAGACAGCACTAAAAGGGAAGGCATCAAGTCAGAAGGAGGTCAACCCCAGAATTCCCCCAAGACCAGTCTTGACACTACCTTGTTTCATATTTCCATGAATGACCTTGGGGAAGAGGCCCAGGCTAACTGAGTTTGCAGATAGCACTGTATTAAAATCAGCAGCAGCACAGGAATTTGCTAGGTTGTATACAAGGAATTTGGGGCTGGAATAGTAGAAAAGGGTGAGGTTAAATGTGTGTGCGTAGGGACGAGCAGTGACAATTTTTTCTGGGTTAGGGAGACATGGGTGGAAAAACAACCTGGTCATAGCAGGGAGTCCCTGGGGGGAACTTTGAGCCCCCTACAATGCCAGGAAGGTAGCTGGAGCAGCGCTAGGAAGGTATTCCTGTCTGCAGGGGAGCCACAATTATGAGGAGACAATAAAAGAGCTCGGGTTGTTTAGGCCAGCAAAATAAATGCTGAGATAGGATATGATTGCTCACTGCTAACTGACAAGGGAACAACAACAAGTGAGGGAAAAGGAACTAACAATGTTGACAGAAAAACAAATGGATATAAAGTGATCATTAATAAGCTTTCTGATCAAAATTGGATTCCTAGCCTTCAGAGACGTGACATGCCTTTTGGCAGGAGAAGCAGAAGGAGAGATGTAGCTGTTTATAAGATGTTGCTTTATCAGATTATTTGGTGTCGTATCCAAGGAGAAGAGACTGAGTTGTCTCATCTCACCCCAACATCCCTTCAAAGCCTTGCTGGTGGTTTCTGACCCCTTTCAAAATCTTCCTGCCCTAGGGAAGTACCTGTCCTGCTGTCAGTGCAGGGAAATAAACGGGTGTGCTCCCAGGGGCTCCGCGACACCGCTCCGAGGTGACTGTCACGGGGCGACTGGTGACAGGACTGTCCTAAAAACACAGGGGTGGTGACAAGAGTAGCTACAGTAGGATGTCACAGGGAACACCTTCCAGTCTTCATCCTCAATGCACAAAAATGCTCCAAGACTGCTGCTGAGGCTCAGCTGATGGATCTGCAGCCATGCCTGCAGCATCCCGAGGCAGGGCAGGTACCGCATCCCGCAGCTGCCCTCGGAACCTCTCCCTTTCCCTTCATGATCCTTTTTTTTATTTATTTATTTTTAATGAGAGCATATCTTTTGGAGGAGTGGTGCCTGTGACATTTGCCAGACGTTGCATGGAGGCAGTAACACATGCTGAGAGCCTTGTATTTCTCACAGATGTTTAAAATAATCCCACCTCCAACAACTCAGAAGGTTTCCCTACCTTCCAGGTGAAAATAGCTCTATTCCCTAGACCTCAGCAGGGATTAGGGGCTGAAATAAGATTGACATTTTACATTAATTAAATTTTAAGTTACAAAAAGACCAAAAAAAAAATGGTAGGGTAGTTCTCTAAAGGTGAAGCATCATCGATTTTCCCAAATTTCACAAACCTGCAATGGTGAGTCACCTGGAATCAAAAGTTTGAAAGCAGCTGTTCTCTAGGCAGAACGGAAGGTTTAGCTGAGAAAGATTTCCCAGGGCATCAGAGGTGCTGAGGGACTGTGACCTGAAAGCAGTTTGCCAGCGCCAGTCTTGCTGGGACAGACCCCGAGTCCTTCCCAAGTCCCTGGTTACTGCTCTGTTGCCTTAAAACAGGAGTCAGTGTATTGGTGTACTTCTTCCTCTCATTTCCTAGTCTGGAATTTTTACATAGCTAGTGACAAGGATTCAAAAATTAATTTAAAAGTTTCCTTCACATTTTAGGTGCCCCTCTAGCTATTGCTGATGTCCTTTGCCTCCTTCTCTGTCCCAGGCACTTGTTCAGTGCAGGCTCAGGGTAAGGTGCTGCCAGGGGAGATGCTGCCAGGGGAGATGCTGGTGCTTGGGCACCACGAATCTCAGAGGAAGGACAGAGAGATGGTGCCCAGAAGGATGCTGCAGTGCTCCAGGGGTCTGTGGGACCACCACAGGGGGTTGTTTCCACACAGTTTGTGTGTACAGTTTATGTGCAGCTTTTAATAATGCCCAGTTTAGTGTGGTGGGGGCAGATATATTTATTTTCTGTGTTATTTAATACCCAGGTAACTACTGCTGGGGCATTTAATGAGTTCTTAAAAAAAATCCACTGTGAGCCGCACATTCTCGCATACCTCAGGCTTTATTTCACTCACTTAATGGACTCCAGCCTATGCTCTGGTAGTTAAAAATCTTCCATTACTATCACTCCAGCATTTTTACTGCTTTTTTTTATTTGCTCAATCATTTCACAGTCCAGTTGTTCAGTTTTGGTCAGGTGGGCTATAAAATATTCCTGTAACAAGTTCAATCTCTGCAACATCTCCGGCCTCCATCTATAATGACTTTGCACCATTGCTAGTTTCTCCCAAATCAACTCTTTCAGGAACAAACAAATCTTCCTCTGCAGGCAAACACGCATCCTAAATACTCACCCCTCTTTCCCAACAGCTCCCAGACAGCAAACCCATTTAATACACTAGGTTGTTCCATACCAATTGGAAGGATTTTGTTCAAAATTACCTGAATTAGAACAAATGAAAATTTGCAGTGGCTGGGCACCGATTCCTCCACAGGTCCCAGAAGCTCA
Organism: Oxyura jamaicensis; assembly: GCF_011077185.1. NCBI lineage: Eukaryota > Metazoa > Chordata > Aves > Anseriformes > Anatidae > Oxyura > Oxyura jamaicensis. The sequence goes on along the minus strand of NC_048898.1, from coordinate 32,633,841 downwards.
CCTGGTCCTGAGCCTGCCCCGCTGGAATAGCACACATGTCCAAGAGGCATTTAAGGAGTAAAATTGGGTGTTTCCTGGAGGTTCCTCTTTGCTCTGGGGGCTCTGAGCCTCCAAAAATGCTCTGTTGAGTTTGAGAGAAGACATTTCTTTTAACGGAAAGAGATTCCCACGTGTTCACACACGAGATAAGAAACGGGATCTTTAGTAAGCCATATACCAGGGAGCCGTGTGTCCATGAGGAGGAAGAGTGCGGCACCTTCCTCCAGCAGGCTGCAGCCCTGCAATTGGCGAGGGGAAGTAATGGAGAGATCGAGTCTATAACCCATAGAAATTTTAAATAAGGAAGTCACTTCGCTCCGTGCCTTGCATTCCCATCGTGAGCCTGTCAGGCTGGCAGCTCCTGTTGGACTGGCTCATTGATTTACTTTGGGCTGTAATTCGATGGAGTGCTTACAATATCTGCGGGTTTTACACCTCAATCTTCTTCCGGCTGCCTCACCTGGCTGCCTCTGATGATCTCTTCTCCATGTACCGTACCACTCAAAGTCTCTTTCCAGTCCTTTACTGCAGGTAAACATCATCTCCGGTCCGTGATGCATTTTATATCTCCCTTGAAAGTAATACCTATAGAAGTCAGCACTTTGGTGATTTATGTAATTAAAATATGATGAATCAAGTCATTAGAATTGACGAGTGTTGGTACATATGTTCACAAGTACACAACTTGTCTCAAACTGTGCCTGCCCCATCATCCCACGATGACCTTGTTTTATTACTTAAGCTTTTACTCCTTATCAGAAAATTATGAATAGCAGAACAAACTGAAGAGTGGAATTAAAAACAAGAGTGCCTGGTATATTTTTCTGCTTGTATTTACTTTGTCACTTCAGAATGACAGCCTTGAAATTCCTGCATGATCTTCAGCATGTTCTAAAAATGACAGCTACTATAATTCAAATTTACTGCTGTATTTTTTTTACTAGTAATGAAGTTGTAAATGCAGCATTTCTTTCATTACCTATTCATTAAAGATATGACATGAAAACAGAGTTACCATGGAAATGGCTCTGTGAATTCTGAGTACATAATAAGAATTTCATTGTTTACACTACAGCATAGATAACTGATGGGTGTTGTTGTTGCTGGTAAAGTCTTATTTAGCCTCAGGAATGCTTGTAAGGGGAAAAAGGTTATGCAATTGGTCTTCCACTAAGTGCCTGCACACAAGCAAAGCTCTGTAAAATCATCAGTGCAAAAGAGTTTTATGATGAAAAGGACTGAATATGTTTTGAGCTTTAAATCTTTGAGCGTCATTTAGAGTTGAATATTTAAGCATTCAAAATAGAGATAGCCTAGTTCGTGTGTTACTAATAGTCTCATTGCAAATCTAATGCATACACATCCCGTATAAATAAATTAGCATACATAAAATTTAGGAGATTTTACACTTAAACTGAAAACAATAGGTTTCAGTAGCACAAAAGTGTCAGATTTATTAAATAACAGTGTCAACAGCTTGCAAAAAGGTAAAGGTGCTAAAAGTCTTTTTTTTTTTTTTTTTTTTTTTTTTTTTTTGCATCAGGTCTTGCAATTTAAAATGAAATAATGAAAATCTGGAGCAGTGTCCTCCACCAGTATAACAAGGACTGCACTTCTCTGCTGTACCTACAAAAAGGATCTGGTTTTATATGTAATGGGACTAGGAATATTTTTAAATAAAAAAATGCCACAGCTTAAGTCAAAGTGATGGTAAAAATCACTTTTTCTACCAGAAAGGTTTTAATCCAGTCCTGCACATCTGTCCAAAAACACACAGAATAGTCTTGTGCCCCGATGAGAATAAATGAGTCAGGATCACCATTTGTGCCACACAACCCTGAATTCTTGTTTCTCACTGGAAAACCAGTTCATACCAGGGAGTGGGCCATGAAGGGAAGAGTAATAGATACTGCGTTATAAAATCGAGTGGCAATGACATCTCCTTTGTGCCTTAAATAAACATTTAAGTGTTCCTTGTTCTAAATAATAATATATATATATATATATATATTCTCGTATGCACAAAGATGGAAACATTACTGGGCATGTCCTAGGTCCCTTAATGTCAGTGAAAAGATCTCTGTTGATAATCAAGGCCCTGAACCGGGGTGTTTGATTTACATCAGCACTCTCCTGTTCCAGAGTCATTTGTGCTAGGCAGCACTAATCACTCCTAATTGCAGTTGATTGGCAGAATAACATTAATGACATGCCCAAAGCTGCCTGTGTGCTCATCCTCCGAAACCCGGTGCAGGAAGGTGATGGGTGGAGGGAAGGGCAGGACACCGATGGGTGCAGGCAAAAAATGGGTCCTCCCATTCCCTACCCAGCTTGGACAGCTCACACTGGCTATTATTTTAGTAGAATTTGGTAAGTTCAGGGAAAAAATAGAAATGGCAGCTGTCAGACATAATCGCTTAAAACAGTAAGACTGTAAAGAGCATCAGACGGGTCACCTAGATGCAAATAACAGCTCGTAGTGCCTCCCATGAGCTTGCCTGCCATAGTGCAATGATAACCATATTAAACCCGTTGTTATGAATAATTTGTTGCTTCCAGTATTCTGAGGGACAGCCACAGACCACAGTTAATGTGTAGTATGAATAACAATTTTTTGGAAAAGGACTAGGGTATGGTTCCTCAAAGTGTCTGAAACTGCTTTCAGAGGAGAGGTTTTGGTGTTGTAGGGCCTGGATGGTACTGCCACACGTTCTCCAGTTTGCTTGGAGATTACATTTCATTCTCCTGAGTGGGAAAAGCTGGTTAAAATAGTGTGATTCTCTCCTGCTCCTGGTAAGAATTGCCTTCCACCACTAACTACTGGAAGGGATACTGCTGTCCACACCGTGGTCGTGGGGCACACCGTGCCTCTCTTGCACGTCTCAGCTGGATTTTGGGGCTGTGCTTTGCCTTCAGCTTGGCTTGGCCAAGCTCTGCACCAGCTGATGTGCAGCCAACAGCACGTGGCACGACTGGCAGAGGGGTTTTCACATCTAGCTGTTGATTACCGACGAAACATAACTCAGTGTTGGAGCTGCTCAGATTAATGATCCTGATAGCATTTTTACTTTGCAGAGCATCTGTACCATATGTGATCCCGCCACTGTTTTGGTGGTTGAATCACTGCTGTGACAGAGCAAAGAAAAAGTGTTTAAATCATATATCTTCTGTTGGAACCAGCAGGCAGTGTTCTTTTGATAAAATTTCATCAGACACAAAGAGAACAGTAAGATGAAAAAGGGAAGATATTTGAATAATGAGCGAACTGCCCATCATATTAAATATAAAGACTTGTACAGTAGGCTATGGTTTAAACATAAATTGGTTGTTCAAGTCTTGTTTTGTTTTAAAATGCAATTTATTTTTTCTTTTCAAGTATTGTAATCTATTTTTACTGATTGAATACACCAGATCAAATATTTCTGATTACATAGAGAAGCACAAAGACAAAAACATTCTTCAGCCACCTCCTGAGTGGACCAATGTGCCATAAATCAAAGCCTCAGGAGCTGTGTCATGTCCCAGAGTGGTTACCTGGCTCCTGGCATGGAGTTTTCCTCTGTGTGCTACTGCAGGAAAAGAACAAGCAGGAATTTCCCTGCACTCCCTCCCTAAAATTGATGAATGGGGCTTTTGGTAACCCTCCCTAGAAAGGTCCTCATCACCAAAAACTTACTGTGGGGCATACAGATGTGAGTGGGGATATATAAATAACAGAGGTCTTCCACATTTTACTGTATTTTGTAGTTTGGGTTCTCTGGGCTTATTTTCTACACAGCAAGGGCAATTTCCACATAATATCTTTGCTGCTAGACTGCGAACATTTATGCTCCATACAGTTAAGCAGCTGTTAGAAAGCCCTCAGAAATCGAGTTTTGTAAAAGTACTGACACACTTTTAATTGGAGTGTTGGATGCCACAGGAGCAGCGTGGCATAAGCCTAGGTAGTTAGTGTATCTTATTTTGCAGCTTGCAGTGTCCAAGGTGTAGGGATTGACTGGCTTTATTTTTAATGCAAATTATAGCCTATTTCCAACTGTTGAATTGCAGGGACTGGGAGCCTTGCTTGCTCTTTAAAGTGTTATTAGTAATTCAAAGAAATTGATTATCTGAAGAGCAGGCAGATCCTTACAGTCAGGGGATAAACACAATTCTTTGCTGCCAGGATGGTTTGCTTTTTTTAAACATTTATTAAAACTGCAAGAAGCCGTGCTGGCTAAAAGTGGAGTTTGCAATCTTCTGAGTGCTTTATGTCTCTTTCAGAAAAATTCATTATAATAACAGAGTAACTGGGCTGGCTCTATCTGTGTAAAACAAGAGACTCTCTGGAGATACTAGAGGGGTAACAAAATAAATGTACAATGTCCTGATAGAAATAAAAGTATTGATCTGATGCACATTGCAGCCTAAAGACTAAAGACTATATTTTATTGGGGTGTAATGAAATCTTGTTGGTTTTTTTTTGGCTTCAGAGAACTGCTGCTGATCACTAGAGCACTGAATTATTCAGAAATTACATCTTTGGTAATATTCAGATTCTTTGCTTTTTTTTTTTTCTTCCCTCTCATCCAAATGTTCTTTTCTCATCTCTAAATATTCCATAAATGCTTGAAATAAAGGCTTCCCCTCCTGCTTTTGTCCTGTTTGACAGAAGCTGAGGTTGTGGTTCATCGGTACCATAAATCTGGCATGGAAACTCTTGATATTGGATCCAAAATGCCACAGGCAAATGATGCAAAGTGCTGATTCAATACAAACTGACTCTTATCGTTCAAATTTATCTGAAATTTTTTGATAGATTACAGCATAAGGGCTTTTTTGCTGAGTCAGGTGTTATCTGTACTTCCACTGCTGCAATAAAGTGGGCATAAAACGCATAAAAGCAGCGTGAACTTCATAGCACCTACTTTGGCTCCTTCAGCAGAAACGTGCCCATGTGCTCACTCCTGTTGCAGCCCAGGTGTGTGTGCTGGGAAAGCCGGCTGAGCAGGCTGGGGGTGCTAAGCAGAACCCCAGCCTCACCTGAAACCTGTTATATCACAGGGAAAAGAGGTGGGAGGGCCACAGACAAGCTATCCATGGAGGAACCATTCTCACGTAGCCTGGTTCAGATGATGCTCTCACTTCTGCTCCCAGAAAACCCACTGACGGTGGAGTGCAGCTCCCAGATATTCCAGCAGCACCGCTTCTGCTGGCTTCCCTCCCTCACTCCTAGTCATGACGCTGGGTTTACATATAGCTCTATGCACAACTTTGCCCAGTTTTGTGGTTTGGGCATAGATGAAAGACTGCCTGCAAGTTTCAGAGGGAATCGGACGGTCCTTTGCTGCACATGACGTCTTCCTACCCTTCCAGCCATGCTTTATTAGCACGACTGTCCTTCGCTGCTATCTCCCTTGAAATCAATCTCCCCAGCACAGATTGGTATGTCAGATTCCCCTCTGCAGTAGTGCTGCTGAACACTTTTATTGTACTGCCCGCAGGCAAAGCGGTCCCACAAAGAACCCTCTAGATTGATCTCAAGGTCGCAGGTCCTAATAGTTTCCTTGGGATGGCTGCACGCTCTCTCACAAATTTACTTTCAAACGGATCTTGCTGTGGAATTAAAGCTCACTCAGTTTTAGCACCAGTCCTTCAGCAAAAGATTTTGTAGCAAAACAGGCAGTAGCTTGTAAAAGATTTGTCTGCTGATTTCCCTGGAGCTCGGTTGCTTCCCTGCAGGGGGTAAGTCCTGGAGTCCTGGCATCAGGGAAACTTCTGAAGTCAGGCACCTATCTCAATCTTAAAAAAATAAAATAAAAAAAAAAAAAATACGTTGTTTTTATCAATTCAGCATAGAAGTAAGCATTTCTTCTACTGAGCTGTCTGTCTGATCCCTCTCACTGCTGCAGGCAGTGATGAATCCTCTGCATTTCACATTTCTGCCTAACTATGGGTGGTTTCGGTTCAACTACAAATAGGTAATCATGGTTGCTAATTGATTGCACCAAGCTTTGTGGGCCTCATTTAGGAAAAACACACAGGCTGTTGCTCCTGTGCCATCAGTGCTGGTGAGATGTCCACCCTGCACAAGGCAGCAGCTTGTGTGCAGAGAGTGAGCGGGGGGTGTGGAGTAAAATGTCCCCATTGGGTTCCAGAGGGACTCGCAGCAACTCTGGCCAAACTGCAGCCTTTGCAACAAAAGGCATAAAGTGTGACTTCTTTCCAAAACTGTGCTGTCTGAGATATCAGAATGGCATCTCTATCTCTAGGAGTCAGCACATCTGTCCACATAAGCTGCCAATGTGAATGTAACCTTTGGAGCATCACCGTCCCTGGGGGTGTTCAAGGAGAGGTTGGATGTGGTGCTTGGAGACATGGTTCAGTGGTGACATTGGTGGTAGGTGGGTGGTTGGACCAAATGATCTTGGAGGGCTTTTACAACCATAATGATTCTATGATTCTGACTCTGCAGAGAGAGCTGTGGGGCCGCAGGCCCTGGACTGCAGGCACGTGTGGCTCCACACACATCTTTCTCCTATAAGGCAGGCATTATATGATTGTCAGTTAATGCTGAAATGCTTCATGGCATTTGAATATCTTTGGATCAATTCATTTCTGGAGAACAGAATGGAGAAACTTTCTATGGAAAGTTTCTATGGAGAAACTACTAGAGTTTTAAAAATAGGAAGTATTTAGACATCTAACAGGTCCTGGAATGAGTTAAAAGTTCAAGGCCTGGTGCAGATTTGCCAGTGAACTTCATACAGATGAAGTAAATCCCTGGAATTTTTGTTCCTTTACAGTATCCAGTAGTGACATAGCTAGCAAGCCCTTACCTCAAGCAGACCTCATGCATAGAGCAAGTGAGGTCTGGACAGCTGCTTTCATATCCAAGGAAATTGGTAGCAAACTGGGGTATCCCTCTGTTGTGACTTCTCTTCCCACCCCTCTGCTAATTTGCTGTGATTTGTTTCTCTTCTTCATAAATGCCTTTGCTCAAGCCCACTTGTGGTTATCTTTCAATACACATAACAATAGGTTGTCCATCTGTTTTATCATACATCTTTGTTATTACTTTTTGTGTGTGTAACTGTCAGATAAAGGAAAATAGGTAACATTTATCTCTGGAGTCCTTTAAGATACCCTTATTGTTTTATTATACATATAGCATTATCTTCTTGTTGTTTAGGGTCATTTTAAGATACAGTGCACTTCACCTTCATGTTCTGCACATTACAGGCTGTTGTGTGTGACCTTTCCACTGTAATAAAGAGAGAGATTTCAAGAACACATCCACTTCTGCTGCATATTGTTCACCTTGAGTCATGCTCTTCCCATTTATGACATGATAATTTTCATGGCAACCACTTTTCATACAACATAATGCAAATGAATTTTGTACTGCATCGTCCCCATACCACTCGCACAAAGTTAAGTAGTTGCTGTAATGGAAATGTTGCAATAAGAAAGTGTGAGGTAGAGACAATAGGAAAGGAGAGGGTGCCAGGGTTTGATAGGTGAGAGGTATTGTACACCAAGGTAGAAGAATGACTGATGTAGGATGGCTGTCATGTCGAAAACAAGCAGTGAATAGAGACTTTGAATATTGGCTTTTCCAGGTTTGGTGACCAAGATACAGGAAACAATTTATTGCTTTAAGTCATTACAGAACAATTCAATATTAGATTTTTGTCAAAGTGGGAACAAACAGTAAGATATTGTTCAGATCAACCTAAAGTTTTGTTCAAGTTATGGGGAAGTTATATATTTTCCAAATTTAACACAAATGCAGTTTTGAATCCCTTCCCACTGTGCTAGACAGGGTGCCAATCTCTTGGAAGGAGAATTTTAAAGAAAATACAAACTCACTGAGGTCAAGGAAGGTAGGTCAAGGTACTGAATATACTGTGTAGACTTACGAGGCAACCAATACTTCCTTCCAGGCAGGAGAAGAAAAAGACTCCTTTTTAAGATCGCTCCCGGGAGCACTTATAGACACTAAAGTCCATGAGAAGACTCTCTTATTACCTTCCACTTCCTTTTGATCTAATTGTTGAATAATTGCCACAAAACACTAATACCTGCAGTAAGAATTCTCACAGAGGAAGCATATGAGCTACGAGCCCTAATGCAAACCACATCACACACCCCATAGTTAAACTTACATGTAAAGGATCTATGGTAAAAGAGGGCTGGGGCAGGAAAGTTGGCCCATGGAGACAGATGGTGTCTGGCCTGCAAGCCTGCAAGACCTGCAAGCAAAATTTTATGCTTTTGTGCATACAGTTTGTAAGAAACCATAAACATTTTCCTAAAATTAAGCACCGGCATCCTTTGTCTTTCTGAAGCTCTTGTAACAGTATTCATGTACTTCCGAGGTCTGTGCCCTTCAGATGAGGTGTGAGTTCATTTGCTGCTAAAGACATTGAAGAGGAGAAAAAAAGCTCTTCAGACCTGTGTTACATGTCACGTCAATGCAGGCACTGCTACTGGAGCCGTTTCACATTGGCTTTACAGTTACCATTGCAGATAGTCAATTTTCCTATCTTATGTGTTTGGTATATTAAGCTAAAATGCAAAATGCTTTCCAGGGTATATTGTAATTTTGCTTTTTAAGTGGTAAATCAATCTACTCGTTTAAAACCATAGATGTTTAACTATGGCATTGTTCCAAAAATTTAGCTTTTCAAGTTCCCTAAAAATTAGGAGAAGAGACTATTTGCAATATTTTCTAAAACGTAATGTAATACCCTTTATATTCCCTCTGGAAATGCCTAAATTGTGAATTCTCTGGAGGCCCTAATCCTTCTCCCTCAACGACAAAGAGAACCTGAGATGATGTAGTCTCCTTAGCTAAGAAACCTCAATAAAGTATCTGCACTTGAGTAGAACAAGACTGTAGTTCCCAGCCTGAGGACGGCTCAGAATAACAGGAAAGTGACTTTTCCCTAGCACATTACTGCACATCAGCTAGCCTGGGGTAACTGTCTGTGCAGGCACTCTTGATCTATGTCCTTTGCAAGGCAGCATGTTGCTGTAGGTTAGAGTAAAAGCAACGAGGGCTAAGTTAACTCAAATTATGGTGTATTTTCTGTACACTCAGAATGCGCACACAGACCAGCTGATGTATGGTAACTTACTCACCTGATGTAATTTGTTGTTTGTATGCCCGAGCCCTTGTAGTCTACAGTAATGAGGTTTTAAAAAGATGGATGCTTCCTCAGCTCCAAGGTCTCTTGGAAATGTTGTGTATTTATTTCTGATGTCTCTTTTCATAGCAGAGGCTATGTTTTCCAAAAAGTCATCATCACTGCTCTCTAGGTCTCTGATACACTTGGCTGCATTTGGCCCATGTACAGCAGTCACCTTTTTATTCATGAATGAACTTATTTGATGGGATTTGGAGGAGAAACCCAAATCTTAGGAATCTGAGCATTATAATGCTTTTATATATGCCAGGCTTTGAATGTTTATTTGATACAGGCAACAGGCAGATATCAACAGGCAGATAGTTGTTGGCTGTCCTCACAGTGTGACAGGCCTGAACACCTATCACTTTGTCATGTATGGTTTATCCTTTGGACATTTGTGATGTTACCCATCAGCCTTGCGTCCGCGTATTTTACATACATCACAATATTTGGCAGCTTCCCTACCCCGGGGTCTGGAAGAGGCACGTCCTTCAGGTTTGGGGCGTCCCAGGTGGAAGCTACCTCAGCTGCTTTTCTCCACAAAAGAGCCAGTGTAATTCCACATGGAGATACATGAGACATTGTTATCCAGGACAATTTGCCGTTAGCTCAATTCTGCTACTCTGCAGTGATTGGGTGTACCACTTTGTGGGAGCAATCACATCCCCAAAATCTGTTGTGCTGTACCTGGGGCCAGAGGACTCTTCAAGGAAGACAGAGACATCCAAAGACCTCATCCTCAGCTCAAACCACATGAAGATTGAGGGGCACCAAAGTTGTCAGAAGTGTACTCACTCCTTCGGTATGCACATGTAACACCCGTTCATGGATCGAAAGGACAAGATGGCCAACCTAGTATATCTAGGAAGAGTTTCCAATACGGATATGTGTAGTTACAATGAATGGTCTCCCATGATTTATCTAGTAGTGCTTTGTTCTTCACTGTTCTTTAAAATTCAACCTTCTCGCTTCCGCAGTATAAAGGAGGAGTCAAACTGACTACTTAACAGATTGAATACATCACTTGGGATGTTTCATTCTAAAAACCTGGGTGAGATTTTTTTCAAATTATTTACACTTCAGACTGGAAAAATAGCAACATTACTATAGCATTAGATTAAATTTCCCCAGGTTAATGGGCTCAGTGTCAGGAATGAATAATCACAAGTGTGTTGCCAATGGAGAGACCATAAAGGCACGTTCTTTTCACAATATATTCTACTCCATGAATATATTAAAATATTTTCCCTGTATAAAAAGAACGGAAATAGCCTTTTGTTTTCCCCTTTTCACAGCAAATGCTCCTGTCATTCCCAGCACAATGAATTCCTTGAATCTGCACCAGTCAGTTTTTATCCTTCCTTCAAGACCCAGAGGCCACTGGAAAAATCTTTCACATGGCTACACTTTGCTGAATATATTTAGCCAGTAAATTATTTGTCTTCTGAACTAGAAGAACCAATAGTCATTTATGTTCTAAAAATGGTTTGTTTTACTTACTTTATGAGTTAGGTCTGCAATAGTAGCAAAGCCAAAGGACATTTAATTAAGTTATATTTGCTTTTTCATGATCTTTTAGCTTTAGATTATAAATCACGAATCAATGAGTACTTAATTTCCTCATATAGCATTAAAAGTAATTGCTTCATAAATTCGTTTTAGTAATCCAAATATTTGCACAGAATGCAGCACAAAGAAGTTGTTTCATTGATGAGACTCCTCACTTCCCTTTTCCCTGTTGGAAACAAATGGGGTTTGCTCATTTTGGGTCCAGTTCTTCATGTTACAGAAGGCTCTGAATACCAGTGGTAGTGCTGCTATTAAATATTGATGTCATGCAGATTTATTATTTTTTTTTTCTTTTGCTATTGATTTCCTTGGCACTTGAATTACAGTGAACTTCTCTCTAAGCTCGTCTGGCAAGCAGAATCTTGTGGGTAGGTCCGTGATCCGGTGCAGAGCCATAGAACAGCCATTAGCTACAGACACTTCTGCTTCCGTTCCAAAATCCAAGCCCAGATGTGAAGATGTGCGTAGATCCTTGTGTATTAGACACTGCATTCTTGGCCTTGAGTTTCCATTTAGCAACATGGAGCAGAGAAATTCTTCCTGCATCACTCACCGTGGCAATGTACCATTTGTGTAGGGAACCAGATGTTCAAGAACTTACTTACAAACCTTCCAATTGTACTTACATATGTGGAGCACATATAATACATGTATGTATTGGCTCCTGCTACATTACAATGATTTGTTACCAAGCATTGCTATTTTTCCCAAGTAGAGGATTATTTTACTGAGTTGTGGGCAGTATGCTGAAAGTCAGTCATTTTTTCTTAAAAAAAAAAGCACACAAAATGTCACAGTAGTGCAGTGATCTAACCCATATGCAGCTCCATGTGAGCACTTCTTCAATTAAAGGCTTCATTTGAATTGGAAAGCTTCTGATTATGTTTTCTGATGGAAAGAGGAAAAAATTGCCAGCAGCTGTTTTACAGAAAAGGGTCGGCTTTTCCAAGTTCCTGAAGGGCTTAACTGATGCCTAGTGCCGTACCTTGAATGCCCCTCAGTTGGGCTTCATGGGGTTTTGCCTTGCTTCTGTAGCCACAAGGGTGGAAGACAGTGAAGCAATGAGCAAAACCACACAGGACTGGAGCCTGTGAGGAACAGCTGAGCTCTCGCATCATCTGCTTTGCGTTGCTCCTATGGCAAAGGAAGAAGGAGGGCATCCTAAGAAGCAGCTGGGGAGTGAGGGGCACACCTGAGACCTGGCCAGCAGGATCCAGCTGGAGCTGATGCAACACTTTTTGGGATCTGCACAGCCTAACGGAGCTTCCTCTAGGTGGGCTTCCGAGAGTTCGTGAAGGTATCCTTGTGCAACCATCAGTCAGGTAAAGTCTCCAGCAGAGGGAAAAGCAATCCAGGGAGTGAAGGGGAAGGCAGAAGGAGGTTGCAGGGGAGGAGGTAGGCGAGAGCTGCCGTGGCCACAATTCCCTTGTGCCTGAAAAAGGTTTTGTGAGGGAAGTGTTTTATTTCTTTAACGCAGATGTGGGTGGCAAGGAGGGGTCAGAAAAAGAGGCCTGGGGTTAGAAACAACTGTTATATTGGGAGAAGATCTTCACTGGAGTGCAATGGAATAATCAAGATTTATTTATAAAATATTGCTATTAAATAAACATTACAGAAACTTTCGAATATCAAGCTTATTTATAGCTTTAGGCGTGAAAACCCACATTAGTATGTTGAATTATATGAGTTCACTGCTGCCTGCTAGCTGACAGCACGTCAAATTATTTGCAAATATTTTCTGGAACAGTAACCTTGAAGGATGCCAGCACCATTCAGTGTAACCTTATCACGAGACAGGGACCGAGCGACGAGATGAGGACTGAGGATACAGAGTTTTTAGCAGCAAGCGACCTCTGACTCGCTGCCTAAAAACAGAGTTCACGTGGTACCTCCCTCAGCAGAAAAGCTGCTTTTTTGTCTCTGACATTTGCGCTGATTCTGTGCAGGGGTTTTGGAAGATGGTGTGAGTGATGTCTAGATGAGAAACTGCTCTGGGCAGGAATTTGAGAGTACATTAGTCACATTTAAGTGGGTTTATCTCCTCCAGCCTGCAATACCAAGCTTCTGTGAAAATTATGTAATCATTTTAACAAAGTGTTCTGTAATTGACATGAAAAAGGCAAAGTAAAATAAAAATGAATTTCCCTGTAAGCAGAAAGGTTCATTCATTTTAACTGCAATCTGCAAGAGGGAAAAGGGGAAAAAAAATCCCAAATGCAGGCTTTTTATGGAAATTGTGGCCTCGTTGAAATTATAAGCTTTCTGCTATTTAAATGAATAATGTTCCCTAACACAGACTATTTTCTCATTTAAAAGTCTGTTGGGGTATAATTTCATCCTTTTACTGTCTGCTGTGTTTTAACTTACAGCAGCCTGACTAAATATTGTATTTTCTACCCATCAAAAATTGTCGGCATAGTTTGTGCAACAAGCATTTGTTGCTCAATTAGGAGGCTCTGACGCTGAAAGGCAGCCGTCTCCACCAGCGTGTAAGGCGCTCGTCACGTGCAAAGCAGGTGGCACGGAGTGCACATTTCGTTGCCTGGTGATAGCCAACAGCGAGGATGCCTGCTTGGGCGCACCAGGAGGAGTGGGAGGGCATACAAGTCGCCGTCCAAGTCCTTGCACATCGCCTCTGGGCAAAATCCAGAGAGGCCGGCCAAGTGCCACAGTGGCTGTCCTCACCTCCAGGAGGCTTTGGCACCCTGAACAGGTTGGAGGGCTCCCTTGGGTGCAGAGCATCTTCCCACCAGTGAGTTCAGCCCAACACAAGCAGCAAGAGCCTTCCATCCAGATCTGCATACCCTACGTGCTCCTGATCTTATGTCACAGCTCCCAGACCTGGTCCAGAAATAGTGAGATGTGAGTAAATACACATGCTTGGCTTTCTTTGCCTTCCAGTTTCCAAGCCGTTTAGGACTCACCTGGGTCACATCTTCATGTTTTTATCCAGAGCCGTGATGACTTGCCACTTACTTTATGGCTGCTGTTAAAACAAATGCTGAGGTTCTCAGTTACTCACCTGGCTAGGAGTTGGGTCTCTAAAGAGCCGACCACGAGGCTCATGGTAAAACTGTGAGAGCAGGCAACTCACAGCATAAATTACCTGCAATCTTTTGAGGCCATCTTCATTAAGCAGAAGGACAGAGTAGTGAAAGATATTTAATGACAACAAAAAACATCTTGCCTCAAAGATGCAGTTAACCTTGACAAATAAGTGTGAATCCTCTAAGGAGCCATAAAAGTGCTCACCTATTTTATGTCTGTCGGTCTGTCATTTAGATGCTGGTGCTGGTGCATGCTCCATCAATTCTTACAATATTTCCAGTGGCGAGGCCAAGTGGTTTATAAAGTTTTACATGCTGGCTGGGCACAGATAGAATTACAGCTGTGGTACCTCTCCTGCAGCAAGAGCGGTGTCCCCAGTGGCTGCTGGCAAAGCACGGGGACCCGCACAGACACCAGGCTACCCAGCAAGAGTAAAATCACTGAAACATGGTTTAGCAACTGGTACCAGGGGCATCCTCTGCTTATTCCCCACTGGAGAACAACCACTGGAACTCTAGCAGTTATTTCTTCTATGGACTCCTTATCCCACCTGCAGGGACAACTGCAACTGAGAGGAACCATCACCCCCTGTCTACAGGGGACTAGGAGAAAGCACACGTGAGTGGCAATAACAGTGGGCATTCAGGTTACACCAAGAGGCAGGACTGGGGCAGTTGGGATACAAGAGAAGACCAAGAGCAGAGACCCCATGTCCATTGCCGTTCACCAGGATGCAGGAAAGGGTTTATGTACACTGATTTCAGCTCCTGCTACCACAACTGTTTTAAAGGTCTCACAAGCCTGCAGGTGTGCTTCGTGGTGTCCTCACTTCTCTGCACTTACAAAAGAAGTGCAGTTCAAACCCTGCTAATAGCTTTGGGCCAAACCAGGCCTGAACTCGACAGTTTCTGTGGCCGCAAGTCTACTGAAGGAGGCAGCTGGCAGAACCAGCCTAATTACACTCTTTCAAGCTGCGACTGAATTCATCAAAGCCAAAGCTGCAGTGTCCCTGAAATGTCCTCTCCATTCTTTCCAGCACAGTTAAGCAACGGAGAGTCTCCTCTCTTCTGGTTTATTTAACGTGGCCCCAGTGCTGTAGGAGATGCTTCTGATTTACCCACCTATGCCAGCTTAGACCCCAGCCTGGCTAACACAGAGACTCCCCCAGAGCTGGGTGCACAATTCTTCTGTTCTTGCCTCCAAGGTCTGGCCCTTCCTGCGTTGAATGGACACAGAGGGTAATTCACATTGTTAGATTAGTTTTTGTCCAATGCATTTTGGCTTGACACGGCGGTCTAACAGTTCTCGGGCTGCACATCCATCCTGCTAATGCCCTTTCTGTGACTGATCGTCCACTGGGTGCTCCTGAGACGTGGGGAGAAGTGAGAAGGAGCTTGCCTTCCTGTTGCCAAAACACGCTGCTTAGGGGTATTTACTTAGTTTTGGCTTGAAATCTTATTCTTTTCTTGTCACTGCTCCCAGCATTTTGTTTCACCTCTTATCTTGCTAATATAAAGTTTGAATAAAGCCTCTTAAGAAGCAGCCCGAGTACATGATAAATAGCAGCCTTAGGAGGCCACAACCAACTACTTTCAATTCTTGCCTTTTCTATTTTCTATTGTTTGTACTTAAGGATACATTATAGACTTTATGGGGCAAATTCATCCTATTCAAATGAAGTTACCTCAGAGACATGCTTGGCTCTGTTGCTTTAAAAAAAAACAGATAATCCCAAACAGCAGGATAATTTTATGACCACTAATTACATTTGTTGCTATGCAAGCTAAGATAATGATAAGAGTAATCGTATCTCATGCTTCAGGGCATACGCTCATCACCTGTGGACATCAGGAAGGAATTTTTCTCCCCATGTACAGAACTGTTCAATTAACTAGATGTATTGTGGTGGTTTTGTTTTCTTTCTGTTTTCTTCCTCTGAAGCATCATCTATTAGCTGCAGCCGGAATAGGTATACCAGATTAGATTAACCGGCAGTCTGATCCAATATGGGTATTCCTAAATCCCCATACTGGAAAGTAAAATCAGCTGAAGAAAAAGAATAAGCAATCTTTTACAATTTGGAAACAGATTGTTTTTTAAACGTCTGAATATCCCGCCTGTAACCGAGGTTTAGAATGCAGCAACACAGAGCTTTTGGCTGCAGGCCACCTAAAAACCAGCACTGTGAGTGTCCCAGTTTGAGCAAACTTGGAGCATCGCTCTTCTCTTTCGAGTCTGCAAGTAGCATCTGCATTCGAGCACCACTGGGTCGTAAGGATTATGTTTGTGGCTACCCGTCACGTTGCATTAGAATAGCCAGCCTCAGCCAGAAAAGCAATTGAAAGGCATTGGAAATCTGCCTCGCTGCCCACATCCAGGGAATAAGCTCTCTGATAATCCTAATAGAGAAGATCAAATTTGCCAAGAAAATAGAAGAGATTGTTTGTATTTTGCTTCATTCTCCTCAACTATCTTTCTGCTCCTTACAAGACTTAATCAACAGCTAATAAACCTCAGCTTCTCTGTGCACAACAGAGCATTGTCTTTCTTGTACTTGTGTTGGGACTGGGATTTATCTGTTATTGACTTCATCCCTTTCCTAGCCTTCCCTTTTGTTTGGTACCCATTCCCCTTTTCTCTCTAGCGCTTGCTTTATTTTTATCTCCAGCAAAGCAGGTCTGCCATTTAATTAGTAGATTGGCCTCTACCTGAAGCCAAATGAAATGTAATCTCTCTCCGACCTGCATGCAAGGTGGAAAATCCGTGTCTGGAAGGTTTCAACATTTGTCTTTGCTCGTTTTGGGACAAAATCAGAAAACTTCTTGCTTTATTTCAGAGAGAGAATTCTGAAAAGAAAATGCTTTGGATCTGTCAAAACTTGTTGGGTCTTTTTATATTTTAAATGTAGAAATGAACCAATTAAAAGGAAGCCATTTCAAAGCAAAACAGCAGCAGCTCTTCATTATTCCCCCTGGCTTGAGGTAGTGATGGACTTAATAGCACTGTATTCAGATGCAGCTTTTGATAGTGGATGAGAAGATGAACACCTCAAAAACCACACCAGATCTGCCCTCTGATACTACACTAGTGTGCTGTGTGTGATGTCCCTCGGGGCTGAGCGGCTGGGAAGGAAAGGACAGCAAAACAGCCTCTGGAATTCACCATGGTGCCACGGTGCCATGGGCTCAGCCCTTCCCCTGCCGAGCGGAGGAGAGCTGGCTCTCACTCGTGAATCGTGAGTTATGGCTGGTCTTAATGTCTATATACACCTCTGCTATTAGCTGTTCATAAAGCTATACAGCCCTTTTAAAACATCCAGCTACAGGTGTTTAACTCTCTTGATTTGTGCCATAAAAATGAGATTGGGAAGGGGCTTGACACCCTTCCCCAGGAATCAGCTCCATAGATGCAGGATGCTGTGCTCCCATGGCGCTCAGCATCCCAATGCATGGAACCAGCAGCAGCTGAATAAGCCCCCTTGATTCCTTCGGAGAAGAAAGGCATCATATCGTAATCAAGCAGCACAGGTCAGCCTAAGCCATGACAGCTTATTTTCCTTGCCGAGCCTGCACTGCACAATCACCTATCTGTCAGCATTCGGCTGGTTTAGTTCCAGGCAAAATGACTTGCTCGCCGTCCAATCTGGCGTGCTGGCAGTGCAGGAATGCAAACAGCCAGCCCTTTGTGTTCACCTGGAGTTTTATTCCCTTCATCAATAATTGCTAAAAAGACAAGTGAAATTTTTCATACGTTGATTCTGGAATTATATCACAGCAG
This sequence comes from Oxyura jamaicensis, assembly GCF_011077185.1. Classification (NCBI taxonomy): domain Eukaryota; kingdom Metazoa; phylum Chordata; class Aves; order Anseriformes; family Anatidae; genus Oxyura; species Oxyura jamaicensis. Next base: position 32,616,235 of record NC_048898.1, on the reverse strand, counting down.
TGTTTTTGTTTGATCAATATTGCTAAATGTTTTCTGTAGCTTGGAACAGCATATAAATTACAGCCTTGCAAATTACACATATGCCTCTCCTAACTTGACTAATTCCAAAAGCTACTTGTGAGACACGTCATATGCACCATATTCTTTGCAGGTTCTTCAAAAAGAGTGGACCAAACTATTTCTGTTTCCATCAAAAATAGTGGCAACATCCTCAGTACCACTGGGGACACAGCACTGCAATGTGGTAGCAGTACGGACTTGAAAGAAAAATCTGGAAGGACTTCAAGGAAGTGGAAGTTTGTGTGAGTAACACACAAAGTCAGGAGATGCTGACTTCAAAAAAAAAATAATTTAAACAAGATTGCAGAAGAAGGATGGAAGGAAAACAAGAAAGAGAAAAACAGCTCATGGTTTCCAAAGGATAGAAAAAGAGTGAATTTAGCACTGGAAAGAGGAAATAAAAGACCACTTGGCTGTGGGAGAGACAAAGTGCGGGGGAAGTAGAAGAGTTAGGATTAAGGTGACATTGAAGTTACATGTCTTTAAGTGGGAAGGCTCTTACAGTTACCAGCAAAGAAAGCCTGTTAGGGGGAAGGAAAAGAGCTTTGTTCCAGAAAAAAACAGATCTGAGATAACAGCAGGACTTCTAGGAGGAGAAGAGAGATGAGGGAGAGAGCTGGAGATGAGAGAGAAAAGGAGTAAATTGGGCAACACGGATAATGCCTTGGGATTGCTGATGTTAAACCCTGACTTCTTGGGAGAGTTCACGCTGAAGCAGTGACTGCATCCTTTTATTTTATTTCATTTTATTTGGTGACCAAGAGCAAAGACAGGCCGGAAGAGAAGGTTTGCAATGACAAGGAACGTTCTTCTGTTCATCAAGTTACATTCTCAGACACCCAGGAGCAGTAAGAGCACTAGACTGTGCGGAAGAGGCAGATCAAACAAAATAAAAACCAATCTGTTTACATGTGGCGGCAACCAAACATCTTAACAGCAGCTGGGAAAATCACTTCTCCTCTTCTTATACATGGGAATGACAGTGCCCAGATTCAGGCACCCTACGGACGCTGGCATGCTAAATGGCGATTGTTTGGTGCTGGGTTCCTGCGTACACCCACATCTATTACGTTCTGATGTTTAATGTTCACAAACCATTAGATACATGTATATTTATGGTTTGATAATCAGCTGTCATTAACAGATGAGTAAACAACATAATGTTCATATTTAGGAGGAATATGCAAACTAAAGAGAAATTGCCAACTCCTAAGAACATTTATTTTCTCTACACTTAATGGGGGGGAAAGGAGGAGGAAATACTCTGTCTGTAAATTAATTATGGGATATTGGCAAAGCCTCCACTACTGTGCAACTGTAATTATCTCATCTCAGTGCGTGGGACTATAGTCACGCACCCCCAGCTATTCACATCCATGGGAGTTCAGAATATACCCATCAGTGTACATAGCCTCGGTTAAATCAGTTTTACTGTCTCTGGATTCCAAAGAGCAGGGAAATCACAGCTGAGCCAGGATGGTGAGGCCTTCTGCTCTACTCGCTTCTTGTGAATCAAACGTGCTTCAAACTGCAGGAGAGGGTGGGAGCTTTTCCCCACGGGAAATGCCAGTTTAAGGAAAGCTGTTTGACTCAAAAGGGATTTTCACAGAGTTTTGCAGACCTCCTCTGGTGCCTCACAGATTTCCTGTTATCCATCAGCTAAGAGCAGGAAGGACCACTAAAACACTTTCTCAGCCTCTCCACGAATGTCCCCGAGATGATTATGGTCCGATATAGGTGTCACTCCCTGGTGATGTCCTTAACAGGCACTTTTCATCCAAAGACCCTGTATGAAAGGTATTGCTATCCTATATTTACAGATGAGGCACAAGGCAGGATGGGATTGGCCAAGGTAGGAGACAAAAGAAGCAAGGAATTGGAAGGAAAGGTCAGGTCTGGAAAGAACAAACATGCAATGATGAGAAGACACTTCACATGACATGGCTGATAGAGCTGGAAGAAGTAAAAAAGTGTCCAGCTAGGGATGAAGCTGGAACAGAGTCCAGTCTTCTGACTGTCATTTCCTCACTCCCCTACCAGCCAGGCCATGTGCTTACAAAATGGTACATACATTTATAACACATATGGATGTTTGAGAAATAGCAGCTTAGCATTAACAGTAGTTTCCTGGACAATGTAACTGACTCTCCCCTTAGCTGATTCTTCCCCTGCCTTATAAAATTAGAACATTTTGCAATCCGTTTTATAGATGAAAACAGATCTTGTACAGACGCAACACTTTGGCATGTTATCGCACCCGTGTTTTCAGCGTGGGACAGCAGAGCCTCTCCAGCTGCTAAGCATCAGCCCCTTCAGGAGAACCAAATTCACTAATCTGGTGCTTCCTCCTGCCCATAGCCAGGCTTATTGGGGAGGATTATCCTGTTGTCCAGGGGTAATTTTCTCAAATAAATGGGTCAAAGCCTGTGCTGGCTCTCCTCCTGCAGCCCCGCTGAGTTCAATGGCTTTGCTCAGAGCACAGCCTGGTTCCTTGTTTCCATCTCAATCCCGGGACCGCGGCTGAATAACTAGAAGTGGCAGGTGAAGCCGAAGGTTTTGGCTTTGTTTTTCCTAAGGAAGAGACGAGTACAGCAGAACAACATATGGTACGCTGCTTGGCTGAAAATGATTTAGTGGGAAACTATTGCCTCATTTCTGTCTCTGTGCAACCACATACACTAATGTAGTGGTATAACTATTAATCTAATAAACCGCTAATATTTATTATTAATTGAACCGTTTAATCTTACAGTGGATTAGGGGAAGGAAAACGTAGGATTTAATGGCTCTGCTGATTGATATAAATTTTAACAGTGAGGACAGGCTGTATAATATAAATTGTGTTTCTGCTGCTGATAAATACCCTGTAACTGGAAGAAATTGTACTCAAGCAAAACTTGTACTGACTACCAAGAGGTAATTTTTCGTTGTTGTTTTAGTGAACACTGCAGGACTTAACTCCAAAAGATGAGGTCACTGTTTATCACCAGTGGTTTATTATACTAACTGCAAAGAAAGTGGATGTTAGCGATGTCTGCTTAACATTAGAGGTCATCTTACATCCGAATAGGCCGCTGAATGGATGGTATAGTGCTGATGTGATAAACTGAAGTGCAGGATAATAAACCATAATTATCGTGCACTTCTAACCAAATCCCCTGTGTTGTCTGCAAATCCATCTTTGCCAGGGCTATCTCCAGCCCACCCACTGTTCAGAGCAGCTCCAAATTCCTAGTCATCTCTAACAAAAAGCAAGCACGCACTGAAATCTTGAGGTAGACAAACATCTGCTTAGTGCTAAATCTTGCTTCCCAGGCACTGTTGCACTGGAGTTTAGGGATATTTCTGTCTGGATCAGAGAGGTGCTTCAGCTCTGTTACCTTTCAAGCCTTTGCAGTCAGAAGCAATTTTCCCACAGGGATATTAATGGACGAGCCCAAACTTCCTAATGGGACGCAATCTTGCTCTAAGCTCTTGGAGGACTTGAGATCTTAGACTTTATCATTGTGACATTTTGGGCTCTAGACAAGCTATTTTTAGAGGTTTCTTTAAAATTTGATCAGTTATAATTTTCCCTTTCATGTGAGCTCTGTAGCTAATACAATAACTCTTGGAAACATGGAAGCACACTTTCTAAGGGGAGGGTAGGTATCGTGCTCCTGATTAAAAATACTCATTCAAACGTTTGCAAAATATATATATATATATTTGTTGTTGTTGTTGTTACACATAGGACATATGGTGATGTGATGAGGCTCACAAGGATCTGAACTTGTGTAAGTTAATGCAGCAGTTCCAGATCTGGTGCTGAGAAAATGTTGATGCCATCTTCCAGGTCTGACAAAATTCAAGTGCATGTTACTATTCTCAGCTCTCCTACCTTACGCCTCTGTGAGGCTCTTTTTTAGCTTTCTGCTGAAAGTCTGGTTCAGTCTACGCCTTGTAGCTCTGGCAGAGACTGAAGCATGAGGGTCTCCTTCCCCACCCCACAGTCTGCTCTCTGTTTTCTACAAATGAAGGAAACATCTCCTCTGCTTCTGATATGAAAGCAAGGATTTATAAGAGAAAACGGAAACCTGTCTTCCTCTGATTGGGAAACCTGTCTTTGTTTTCATCTACTTCTGGTAAGTGAGATGGGAGAAAATACATTTCTTACCCACATGGCCTCTGGAGGTTAAGGGAATAGAGAAATGGAAGATACAAAAAGCTGAGGAATGAGTTAAGAAGAAAAGAAAGAATTGGTGGAACAATTAAAACAGGTTGGAAGGAAAGGAAGAGAACCTCACCAGGAAAGAAGAGGTGAGCGCATGGTTTGCTTACCTGTTGGGGTATAAGTGTTGGGAGTTTTGGCAGAAGTCATTCTGTGACCTTGCCTTTGTTAGGAGCTCTGCAAAGCTAGATGCAGTGTGGGCATGTTGCTCACTGACAGAATACAAACAGGGAAAGAGCTCAGCAGAAGGACAGACACACTGCAAAGACAAGGCACAGAGAGCAACGGAAAGCCCTGTTAAAAAAATACTGCAATTTGAATACGGAAATTTGAAAATGGCAAGGCTCAGCAAAGTTTCCTCAGTTGCAAGCAGAGGCTGTCAGGTCGCATTTTCTGGGCGATGTTCAGAAAAAGATAAGGGGGTGCCGCGTGCTGGCAAAGGTGTCGGTGTTTGGCCGGTACAACCGCATGAAGCTGCCATGACTGATGCTTTGCAGGGGGCCCAATCCCGTGTCCATCAGGCACATAGGTCAGCCCCACTCATCTGCTCCACCCACGGACACTGCCAAAGGTATGCCAGCCCCCCATGGGCATGCTGATGTCCCCTGACCTCCGGGAAACTCGCTGGTTTGCCCCACAGCACTCACCCCCAATTTTCTTCTTCCTTCTCTGGAGGCTGGTTGGTATTTTAAAGGTGTTTCCTTGCTTCTGGTGCTCATTTAGGATGCCAGCTTGCTCCAACATTTGGTTATTCTCATGCCCAGCAACAGAATGGGGCTGTAAAAATTTACTTTCTTGTTTACATCCACTCAGCAATTTTTAAGAAGAAAAGTGGGAAAAACCATAAGCAAAGAATCGATGCTTGCATTTAATAGTTAAGCATAAAAGTCATCCTTAACCAATATTTTTATTTCACTTTTAATGAGAGGCCAGAAATACCACTACTGGGTTTTTAAGGCCCATAAGGTGTAAGTACCCTTGTTATCTCTGACGTTCATGGTCTCTCGAACACCATTTATGCTGGGCATTATTTTTGACAATGCAGAATGGCAAATGCCTGGACTGGGATTCCTTCAAATGAATAAAAGATTTATAGCGGAAATTCTACAAGTAATATCTTGTTATAATACATTTTTGTGCTAACTGCAAGTGACAAGTGATTGCTCAAACTTGTTCCTGCAGCTACCAGGTTTTCCTCTTTAATCCTATATTAGTTCTACAGGAAAAAAAAAATATGAAATACAAGGAAAGCTGTCTTTTCATTTATTTTATCTTGCCTCTATAGGAATATTTTCATGGTAAATTCAATATACTTTGTCCGAAATGCAAATGGAATGTTCAATATATTTTTAACTCAAGCACTGTTTAAACATTAAAATCCTCTTTTGCAAATGCCATTGTGATAGAGGTTCAAGACGTTGCAGGGGCTTAATAACTCACTGAGAGGAAAAGGGGCCAGTTTTGTAGTTAAGACTTGGCTTTGGAGGTCCGCTTCCTTGCTCTGCTGCAGGCTTCCCACGGGACCTGGGCTGAGTTGCTCATTTCTGCGTGCGTCGTTTCCCTGCCTGGGATCCAGACACTTTGTGCAATGGGTGCTCGGCAGAGCAGTGGGTAGAGTAAAAAAAGAGGCATTAAAAATTACTGCTTCTTCCTAGACACAGGTAGGAGAACTGAGTTCTCAGGATTCCTCAGGTGGGCGTTAATGCAAATCATACAGAGAGGATGGTGCTGTCATAAAATAATTTGAAGTATTTTTTGTTTGTAACGTGATGGCAGTAGTTGGGGGTAATGAACAGAAGGGCTGGGAGCTGTTGTGTTTATTAGCTCAGCTATTGTCTATACAAAGTTGGGAAGCAGCATTTAGACTATAAATTAAAATAATAATAATAATAAAAAAATAATAAAAAAAATCCTTCAATGAAAGAGGAAAACCACAATGCGGTCTCTGACTGGTGACGTGTCACTCCAGACTGTGGCACATTCATATTTCCACTGCAAATCAGAAAACACTGCTGTATGCAAACAATGCAGACAAGCTGCCACAACACACCAAAGTGTCATATTTCACTTTGAGTAGACGTTACTACCAAACGTTTCTAAGGAATATACAAGAACCTTCACAATTTATAGCAAGCTCTATCCAAACTAGATTCTCATCTCAAGTCCAAGTCTATTTTGGCAGTTTACGTCCTGAAGGATGAATGTCCATCCCCTCCATCCCTTTTTTTCACTGTAACATAAACACAGGATGTTATCTTTATTACAAAACTCACACAGGATTTTATTTAGCTCCCGTATGAGAAGAAAACGAGAGGAAGAGAGGAGCTGGCTTGGTTCTGTGGGAGTAAAAAAAAAACCTGAAGGAGCACTTGGAGAAAAGATGTAGATTGGCCTAGGGTGCTATAGCTGGGCACTCGGGGAGAGGCCATGGCACCAGGGTAATCCCTGGCTCCATGCTCTATCAGCTCCAGCAAGCCTCTCCATTCTGTGCTGGAAAAACACTTTCAAATTCAATATCCAGGCAACGTCCAGGTTCTTTGTTGAGATTGCCAAAGGTGCCCATTTGGGTACCGGTGATGGTCTGTGTGTGGATGGCTGCTTACCAAAACTGCATCGATAACACCTGCTGTGTCTGTCAGCTTTTACTGCTACCAGATGTAATTGGATTTAAGTGGTGACACAAGAGTATGAGACAATCTGCCTCTTAAAATGCAATCAGTAAAAACTCCTGAGCCTTGGTCCATCTTTTTGTTAATCCTCCTGCCTGTTTCAAGATTCCTCGCTATCTTTTGGATATCTCACTCTGATTTATTGCCACCCATTTGTGTCACACACCAGGACAACTCGTTTCTTCATTTGCTTGCATTTTCTCTCCTTTTTTTGTTTTTCTTTTCATACCCTGTACCAAAATTTTCTTCAAGCAGAAGTACTTCAAGAGCCATTAGCTTTCCCTTGCTACCCTGAGCACTGAAACAGTGGCTTCTATTGTAATTCTGTGTCCGATACAACTAAAAGCTGGGCTCATTGCTTGTGCATATTTCTTGGTTCTTGGCCAAAATCAATCTGTGCATATGTTCATCGTGCTGTGACACTTACTGTTTTTTTAAAGCAGTAGTTTCTGTGACAGCTTGGTTCAGTGTCCTCCGGACAGTATCTGCTTGCTGTAGGCAGAGCCTTGTCCCGGCTCACAAATGCTTCGAAGCCACCTGCATCAAGACCGAGGCCATTGGCCACTGGTAGGTCTATGGCATATTCTTGCCCTCATGCCTCTCCTCTGAGCCCATTCTGCACTTCAGACTCAAACGGTGGCCCATATTTCTCAGTCCTACAGTCTCTCATTTTTGGGGACAGCAAGAAAGAGCGGGCAAAGCAATGGGTTGGTAAGGTTCCCTTTGCTCACCAAAAAGGCTGCAGAATAGCAGTTTTTTCCAAAGCAGCAAATGCCATTGTGTTGTCCTTGATCTTGGTTTTGTCCCTTTTTTGAATCCACAGTTTTGTCAGTACAGCAAACTGGGAAAACCATTATATCTTCTCTTTACTCCCAGATTAGTTCTCGTGCATGCAACAAAAGCTGTTATCAGGCTTGTCTGCAGAGAAGCCGCTGTGTCACTGAGCCATGTCCGTGGGCAGCAGCTGCATGACAGCTGTGTTTTGGTCCCAGATAGCTCTGTTTTGGCTTCTCAGAATCATTCGACTAGATATCAACCTGCTTCCTCAGGCAGGTGATTCTGAATACATCACAATAACCCAGTGGTGGATATTTCTCTATTTGTTTGACTTCAGATTGAGGTTGAAAGTGCTGCTGGAAATACACTTTAGCCAAAGATTGTTTGGGTCAATTGTTCCTTCTGGTATTAAAGTTATGAATCATCTTGGCATTAAGGTGTGACCTTTCCTCTTTACACTATTATGTCACCAAAAAGAAGGCAGAAATGGAAATAGGGAGATGATTGCAATAAATTTTTCACCACTGATACGATGTCTCATGTGCACTAGAGTATTGCACTCATAAACCTCATCTTTGTTGGCACAGATCCATATAAAACTTTCTTTCTGCTGACAAAAACCTTCACTTTTTTTTTTTTTTTTTCCAGCACAACTTTCTCAGCATCATAAACCACCTGCTGGAGTGAGCCCTCTGAAGTGACACAGCAGAGATTTCCTTCCAAAGCGACCCAGCCGCTCCAAAAAGATTCACTCCCGCAGTGCAGGGTCCCCACGGGACTGGTCTGTCCAAACACAATGTTTTGATGCTGTTTGTCCAGGGGTGATAGTGAATAAAAACATTTGAAAATCTAAGTGTAGGTGGCGGTGAGGGAATAAATGTCAATTCTTGATCCGTATCTGCCTTGGAAACAGTTAAATTTGCAGAGCAGAATCTCGGCGCTGGTATTTACTACAATTCTAATCTCTCACTAAAAAAAGATTTTCCCCTACAATAAAAACTCTTGAAATTAAATTTGACACATTTGAGTCTGAAATAAACTCCATTTCAAATAAAATTGTATCTTTGGAACAATATACATCAAAATACAGAAGAAAATTGCAGGGAGATTATGATAGGATTAAGCTATTTCCTGCGCAGAGCGATAGCGCTGCAGCCCTGTCAGGAGCACTTCTCCAGGCTAATGCGTTTGTTCCCCATAAAGCACAGCTCACGGAGGATGCTATTCCCTCTTTAACCTGCCAAGTGGAGTGCTGTTAAAAAATAAAAAATAAAAATGGTGCTGCTAGGAGCTTGGCACTTGATATTTCAGCTTATTTTAGTTTCATTGAGTTCAGGCGGCCCCTGGTCAGGGTTCCCCTGGTTGGAGAGCAGCCCCCGGGGATGTCTGTGGGGTTTTGGATGCTCCTCAAGATTTTGGGAGAGGGAAAGGTGTTTTAGCCAACTCCGTGATAGCTCTTTGCTCAACAGGAAGGGTAAGGAAAGCGGAAAGGGAACATAGCAGTCATGTCATGGGTTTGGTGTCACATAAAAGCCTTCTTCATCTTGCCAACCACTTCTCCCATTAATCCAGAATATTTTGCAGCATCTCACTGCTGGTTTAAGTCCACAAGCAAAATGTACATGTAAAACAGAAATGGATATTTTGTTTTTTAAAGAATTTTGTAGATTTCCTGTGTCATACAAACTCTTAGGAACGTAGGAAATGGCTAGTTTTACAATAAAAATTCTCTTCTCAGTGTTTCCAGACCCCAGCATTATTTCCCCCAACCTTTTTAAAGGAAGATACAATTTCTTTCTGAAGAGAAGGATGTGTCTGCACGTTGGGACTGTGCAGAGCTGCCGTCCTTATCCAAGGCAGCTGTGCCAATAAAAGTTGTGGGCATGGCTCTGCCCATGAACACATGGACACGGGTGGGCAGGAGGTGGCATTACTATGGCCATGCAGGAGGAAACTTCCCCGGTGCAGCTACTTCTACACGCAGCGTGCTCTGCTTGCAGTGGGAGAGCTTTCCTGCTCAAGCCTGGCTTTCAATTATTAATAAGAATTGGACTTTCTTCTTAAAAGTGAAGACTGTGATTCATGTTGAAATGTTGAAATCCCTATTCTGTCTCTGCTCCCAAAATGTCAATATTTTGTGATGTTTTATTTTTTGATAGCATTATACATATGGCACACCATTTCGCTGTGATAAAAATCTGAGCATTATGTCATTTTTGATAAAAGGAAAAGAACCAAAGTATGCTTACTATAATTTCTACTTAACTGTTATTAAGAGACTAATTACCATGAACTTTTGTACCATGATTTCATGTAACTTGTTAAAAAAAAAAAAAAAGCAAATAAAAAAAAAACCCTACTTATAATCTGATTCCTGTATTTTGCTCAATCAAAAAAAAATAAAAATAAAAAGAAATGGCAGTCATTAATTTTCCAGGTTAATAAAAGTAAAAGGAAGAAACAATGAGAGACTATCTCCATATTTTAAGCCTGCATAAGGAATTACTCCCAATTTAGTTTACCTTTATATTCAGTTTGAAAGTATTCCAGAGATAAAGTTAACACATAGCAATATTATTAATATATTGAATTTACACAACGCTTCAGATGTACACAAATCTTCCACAGGCCGTTCCCAGCTCAGCAGACCCAGGTTTCCATCCAGCCAACACTTGAGAGCTCCACCTTGTCAGCTGTTAAATTATTACAGAACTCAGAATTTTACCAAGCCAGACCATGTGCGTGGGATCGCTCAGCTGCAGCACAGCTCCTGGACCTCTCTGGTGGCACTCGCAGGATTTATTTCTGAAAATGCTGCTCCAGCATGTGATTGTGCAGGCAGGGGGTTCTGTTGAAATCAGCTGGCATGGTGGAAGTTGGGCTCGGGATGAGCCTCTCTGAGTGGTGAGGCAGTGGAAGTATCAGGACTTGGAAACACCACCCCACTTCTTGAGAGCAGGAGGGGTCAGCATCCTGCCCTAGATAAGGCAGAATCCACAAGAGACTTCTGCCAGCAGGCAAAAGCTGATCTGGGGACACGGATTAGGGACAAGGGAGGACAGTCAGCCCATGCTGGAGGCCCCACACAGAGGTTGCCATCAGCTACAACCATCTCTTGGTTTCGTTGTGTGTGCTTGGAGCCTTATCTGCACCTACCTTGCTATCCACCGACCGTTTTTTGCCACGTGAGCACACCTTTGCAAGCCACTGCAGCACACATAAGAGGAAGAAGTGTGGCTCAAGAAAAATTAAACTCCTGCTCTCAGTGTGTGCCAAAGGCCACCCTAACCAGCCCGCTTATAAATGGGCATCTGACTGCTCGTACCAGGGAATCAGACACGCTTTCCTGTAAAGGCTGGGCTTATCATTCCCTCATTGGCAGTGAAAGCTGCTGTGTCTAAGCCATACTAAGCCCTTCTAAAAGGCCAGTGGGTCTTGTAAACTCTTGCACAACGTGATGGGTGAATAATAAAAGCAGGGACCTGGGAGCACTTTATGCTCTTTGATGGATTTTATGTTGTTTTTTAACAATAAAATTGAGGCTTAATTATATTTACCAATGTATTCACACTATGTAATTGGACCAGATCCTCAGATAAAACATTTCTGTCACTGTTAGTAACTGACAGCCTGGATTCCCATTTGCTGCTGATGTACTCTATGTGTTTTGTGTAGTATCTAACACGAAGGAATGAAATCCCTGCCCCATGGAATTTACTTTCTAAGCAACAGTAATTCTTGGACTCAATATTTGCTGAATTAATTAAATCCCATTTTAGGTCTGATCAAATAATCTCCCAGTTGCAGCAGATCTGTAGTGAAAATAGTCACGGTGCTTTAGGGTCAAAATCCAACCTTATAAAACTTGTTTGCCTAAAGCTGTTGTTGAAGTAGGGAAGTATTTTAAGAGGCACCTTCAGCCAAAGTTTTCAGTGGGTGCGGGCAAGACATTTGCCCAGATAGTTATTGCAGCCATCACAAGGTCAGATGTTGTTTTCATCTAGTGACAATTATTTTCTGAGGAAATATATGAAGTGCTTTTAAAGTAAGATCATCTTATTCCACATCAGCATCTGAATCACTACAAATATTTGTAAATTAAGTAAATTAAGTCGAGTTTGAGAGGAAAAAAAAAAAAAAAAAAAAAAAAAAAAAAGCCAAACCTTTGAAATAAAAGAGCAGGAGGTCTGTCCTGTCCGTGATGATATTTTCACCTTGTAAATGCTTTCACCTGGTACATTGAAAATACTTCTCACAGGAAAGAGAGACCATCCTGAAAATGCCTTCAGCTATCCCTTATATTTAGTTCCTTTGTTAGTGGGCATTTACACTTCATACTCTACTCCTAACCTTTAGGTCTCCCAGTGAAGAACACATGTTACACCTGTCAAATAGTAATACTTGTCATGGCCCTTCATGCCAAAGGTTCGTGTACCCCAGTATTGTCTCTGTAACACCAGCCAGCAGAGGACATTTGGTGAAGAAAAGCAGAATAAGGGCAAGCACAGCCATCCTTCCATCGGAATACACTGCCAGCTTCGAGGGCGTTTGAGGGACTTGCACAGCTCTGCCATTAGAAATTATAGTCCTAAATCAATTATTTTCATGTCCTACAGGCAAAAAGTCATCTGTTTTCTATTCCATTATTATGTTTCACTAGAGAGAGTAGAGCAGCTAACTAACAGGATCTTGCAGATAGAAGGTGCTATTGAACTGCAGTGCTGTTCAGACCACCTGGTGCATGTTGCAGCCGCAGCTTTGCTCCAGAGAAATGAGCACCGCAGTCTTTGCAAGGCATCAAGTGTTTATTGACTCCAGTTTTACAAAGAAATGCAGCGCAGCGAGTCATCAGCATGTGCCCCAAGCCTAGCATGCACTTGTAAGGCTGTGTCATTTCTTGTACCATTCACGTCTCGGAGTATTGATGTACTAAAGAGCAGCGTATTAAAAGAGATGACTAACATCTTTCAGATGCTTTCTTTGTGCTGTCCTCCCTTGTGTAAGCAGCGTGGTGTGTTTTATTTGGAAAGGCTTTGTTTCTGTTTCTAGTGTACATGCTGCTGAGCCTTTATGACTGAGGAGGCAAGTTCAGAAGTACATCTTGTACTTTCAGCGGAAGGCGTTCGGATTTGTGATCGCTGTTATTTCCTGTGGGAGCTGGCTGTCAGAATTATCTATCACAGCATTACCTAGTGACTTGCAAAGATACTATACCTGGGAAAGTGGATGCTACCAACCATGCTGCCCTTTTAGCAGAAACAGTTTGGGAAAAGATCATGCTGAAATAGCAGAGTGCGAAACAGAGCAAGCCCCTTATCTTCACCCATACACTTCTGTGTAATTAGGTATAACTCCCCATCCATCAGGCTTCACAAATTCCAGGAACAGGTTAGGAATTAGTATCCCAGATTTACATATGGAAATCCAGAGCTGTGGAGAATCCATTATCCAGCATCACATGCAAAATAAAATACTGATTTCCTGACACCCACAAGGTTGTCCTCTCAGCCAATTAAACAGCCCTGGGTTATATGAGCATACTAATGAAGGCAGTGACTGAACAGGATGGATAGGCAAGTTGCTAGTTCATGTAGTAGAAGATTCCCATAATATGCAAAGGAGTACCAAGCTCTTTGTGTAACACCAGGAGACTGCACACATTAATGAATGAGCAGCAGCCAAACCTCACCTTAAAGATGTACATTTACCTAATTAGCTATTAATTGATCGATTCTAATTTTCAGCTATGTTCCCACTGCACTGAGTTGTATGGATTCATGCTTGCAATGAGCACAAGGCCCAAGGAGATGTTCTTGCACACGCGCAGAGGAAAGAAGAAACCATTGACTGAGCGTTGTGCCAGCCTCTACAGGGGTGAACTGGCCACGCGGAGAGGAGAGGATTTAGCAGCAAAGAGCAGGGTATCAGGGTGTGTTTTTTTTTAATCCCAACTGAAATATCTGGAGCAATCATCTGTTCATTTAACAGGGCGAGCAGCTGGATGAAAGTGAGACAAACCAGAGGAACGGCGAGGATAAAAACCAGCGGTGTTGATAAGGAAAAGCACGGAGCTCAAAGCCAGCTGAGCACTTTCCCATACGCCGCCGCACAGCCTGCCCTGTGTCGGGGCTCCTGACAGCAGGAGCAAGGCAGCAGAGGGAGGGAGTCATCATCGGAAGGAGCAGGGATGACTGAAAGTATAGCTTCCTGGTCACACATCGTGATGCTGTTAACATGTTTCCCTAAAGCCCTTGTGCGCTGACTTGGGACTGGAAGGCTGCCTGCTGAAACCACAGCATGCCTCCTGTAAGAGGAGTTTCCTAACAGAGGAAACATCTATGTATATTTGCAGCCTCCTTCAAATTTCTAGTGGAGAGATGTCCACATCCCAAGCTCCCCGATAGTCCCCTGGCTGGCACCAAAATGGGCCATGAGGCCGATATGGGAGCTGGTGCAGGGGCAGAACTCCCGTCCCAGTCCTCGGCTGGCTGCTCTCAGTGTTGGAGTCACAGCGACGGGGCAGCGGGAGGAAGCATTTATCCTTCTGAATAATTACCTGCGTGTAACAACAGACTTCGGTCTCCAGAGCTATCAGTCTGCAGTCTTTCACCAGCATTAAATTAACTGGGGAGGAATCTGCAAGTGCGTCTGGAGAATATATAGGAAAAGTTCAAAAGTTTAGTGTGCTGTTGAGCCTGCATGCTCACGCTGTTGGGAAGGAGAATCTCTTGTTTAGGAACAAGACCTTTGAGAGCTACCTGTTTCAAAGAAGTTTTTAAAAGGAAGCAAAATGATAGCAAAATGATGATGCTCTTTATGAAAGTCAACCTTTTTTTCTTTTCTTTTCTTTTCTTTTTTTTTTTTTTAATTCAACTACTGATGGAGGAATGAACAATGTAAGTGCTAATGCAAAAGTAGTCAGATTTCTGCTTTTTTATCACTGATGTCCAGCATACCACATAGCAAATACTTCAGGTCAGAATTTTTAATAGTTACTAGAGCAGAAAATAGAAAGGAAAGATAGCAAAATTTCAGTAGAATACTCATTCTTTGTGTGGTGTATCAGGATAAATTGCTACTTTGGCTAAGTAATGGCTGTATTGCTTTTTTAATAAAATATGAAGTCCATTCCTTTATGGGAGATCTAGTGACTGGATTTTTCCAAAGTTTCTGCAAGTTCATGTGAAAGTCTGATGGACTCTGCTGACAATTAACACACCCTCCAAAAACTGGAGCCCAATAATCCTACACTGTTTATGCAAAACTCCAGAGAAATGGGTCTTTAGAAATGAATCTGGTGATCTTAATTTTATACCAATTTCCTTATCTATAAAATTATTCAATTTTAATTAAAGATGATGTGGGTATACACTCTAGAAATATAGAAAGCACACATCATTATTTTTTTGTAGATATTCACAGATATGTGGAAAGCTTCATCATACTTTGCCATGCTCAGGGTACCCATTCTGGACATCAGAATATGCACTTTGCAGCATTGAATATTCACACAAACTCTTAACAAGGCTAAGGATGCCTTGAAGATCCTACAGTCTAGATGACCTGAAGAGGAAATCAGACAGTGGATTTGGGGCTGAGCTGGGAGCAGATGCAAGGTCCTGCCTTCCATCTCCAATTTCCCTGTGACCATATCAGGGAGCATCTCGGCCCTTTGGGGCAGAAACCTTTCTTCTGACTTCTTAATTTGTACATTAGCTCTTTGTACATTTTGGGTCCTGAGGGAAGGAAAGAAGTAACAACTCCTAGAGGTGTGGTTTTGCAATATCAGGAAAAGCCATAAAACTGTTCTTTCATTTTAGCATTACTGTTGATAAATGTATTCTGATGGACTACGTGGTTTCTCATTCATGGAGATATTTAGTACATTCCTTTAATGGTTGGTGATGCACAAATCGGTTTTAATATCAATAATGAACAATTTGGATGGCATTCAGATTCAAGATCTGCCAAAAAAAATTTGCTGCACGTCAGGATTTATTGAGTACAATACAATGAGGTTGCCAAAGAGGCTGGAGTTCCTTCAGCAGAAAAGTAAACAGATGGTCCCAGGAAAGTGAGCACATTCTTAAACACTGAATTGCATTTGGACAGAACGGAGTCACATCTGCCAAAGCTTGCTGGCCAGAAGTATGGCGGAAGGGAGCCATCAGAAACTAATGTGACATTCTTCAAGCTCTTTCACTTAATATTGATATTAGTAATCTAATAGGAATGTTCCAGAATTGCCAGGTGTCCTTTTGGTTGGCCAATCTGGGGGAAGGAGACATGATTAACAGTTAGTAACTGGATACACATATGCACTGCAGTCTGAAGTGTTCACTGCTAAATATATCCTTTTAGGTCATCATCGTCCACCTGGCCTGGAGCTGAAAGGGTAGATGTTTCTCAATTCAAATAATCTGCTTCTGATTTCTGCCACCAGAAGCCAAAAGATAATCTTGCAAATGTGCATGTCCCTCTGAAAGACTGGCTTTGAGAGAAAACACCAGACCTGGGAGAGCACAGCACGGTTATTCTGGAGATCTTCTCAGGCTTAGCACCGTCAGGGGCTCAGGATCAGTGTTCAGGAGATATAAGGAGTAGGATGTGTCAGGAAGCACATAGATTTTATGAATGTAGCTGTGCTTGTGCAGTACTTTGTAATTATAAACTGCAGTGTAAAGGAAAAGACTGCCTTGCTCTTCAGCTGCTTAAAACAGCAGAATGGGGATTACCCATGGTAGAGCTGTACGTGACAAAGACAGATCATCTGATTCAAGCAAAGTCTTCAGAGATGCACTATGAGGTTCTAGCTCTTGTCCTAGCTTTGCAAAGTATAAATATATCACTAAATCTGACCTGTGACTCAACTTCCCATTGTAATACTCACCTCACAGGGCTCTACAGAACTTAATTCATCAATAAATAAGAAATGTGTGAATATGGTAGGGGCTGTAGGAGTGCACCACCTGGGCATCACTGCGAATCTGGCTCTTCATGTAGGAGTCCTTCCTGCCTAAACATGAATGCATCCTCAGAGCTACCCAGCAGGACTCTCAGTCTCTGCCTCAGTTAACCTCTACCACCACTCTAGGGAGGAACAGCACATTTGTGGTTCAGGCAAGAAACCTCAAAGTGGAAATTCTCACAAACTGGGCTCAACGAGGCCTTTCCTCCTCTACCTCCAGACCCTTCAGGGACAAATGCAGCATAAACTGATCGAGCAAAAACTCCCACTTTCATCAGGGGGGCGTGGAGGATGCTCAGCACCTCGGGGTGGTGCTCAGCATCTTCCCAGAGCGGCACCGAAGCAACTCCCCTGCCAGCATGAAAGGGACAAAATCTTTCAGCCGATCACCTTTGTGCGTAATGGGGAAATGGGTAACATTTTCTAGCCCATGTTTATGCAGGAAGTCAGAAGATACGATCACAACGGTCCCTTCTGACTGCAGAACCTATGAATATCCATTTGTGCTTACTGGTGTGTTTCATGTACACGTAGTGAGCCTATTTCAGCTCTGCTTTACCCCCGCTGACATCAGTGAGTTACACCAGGGATGAATTTGGCCTTGTCACCGTGTTTTGTACTGTAATTCAGTTCCTCCTTTGTTTAACACTTTTGGCAGCTTAATATATTATAAGTGCTGTGTATGTATAAAATGTGTTTCTTTGAGCAAAGAAAAATATGCTAATATGCATATTCCTACTTTGTCTCTTTCTTGTTACCAGTTAATCAATCACACAGAATGTTTGTGACACTTATTAAAGGGAATGAGTAGATAAAAGCACATGACTTTCATTTACGAGACCCTGATAAGTTGGAAATACAAAGGATCTTACCAAAGGGAGTCAGTGTATACTAATGGGTAGAACAAAGGACGGAGAATGAAAAAGACGTTGAATGTGTATCCCAGCTCTATTAACTCCCTTTGTGATCTTGGGTAACTAAGCTCTTCCCCGTACTTTATACGTGTGACCAGCTCCAATCTGGAGACCATGCTGCAGTTGAATATCATTAGGGCTATCATTCTTTTAAATAAAATACTCCTGTGCAGTCAGCTTTTAATTGCTATCAGACAGAAATCCAGATTAAAATCCTGTAGCCTGGATCTGGGAAGATTATGTTTTTAGTGTGTTTAGATGCGGCTTCAAAAGAAAAGCAAATCCCAAATGCTGGGAGTATTACTGATCTAGGTTTTGTTGTTGATTTTTTTTTCCATTTCCTTGTGTATTTAGATTGAGTGGCAAATCTGTAAATCTTTATTCTACCTGGCTGCATAGTATAAACTGAGTAATCCGCTCTTCAGCGTAAAACTCTGAGGCTTTAGATAAATAAAACCCTGGCAATTCCAAGCTGAGGAGCAGAACAGATATTGATCCAGCGCAGGGTGTTTGTCAGAGCACATTACCTTATTGTTCCTTAGGAGAGCACATCTTCCAGTGAGCAGCAGGACTGCCCTGGGGGAACCTTCATAGGATCCTGGGTTATATTTTTGGCACATTTCTCTTTATGTATCCCATCCTGGGGTGGGGAGAGAGGTGGCAGCTGTCTGAGCATCTCCAGATCTTGGGCCCCTGGAGCAGGAGCTCTTGGCAATAGGCTTGACTTTGACCATGGCCCCACTCATGGGGATGAGCAGAATCAGTGCTGGGGGACAGCTGTGCCCCTCCACGCCCACCAGGCAAGGAGCCACTGTCCTGGGGCAGCTCTCAGAGCCTCAGGGAGAGGCTGAGGCCAATAAACCTTTCATGGGCTTGCTCTTGTGCTGCTTTTTCCACCCGTTATTTCCTGTAGGCTGTTATCGAGCTTGGTGCTAACCTTTAAAAGGCAAATATTAAAAATGGCCTCAGACAAAACGGTGCTTGCCTTGGCAAGCTGGCTCACAGTAGTGTGCTTGGGGTGGCAAGAAGAGTGCATGCATCAAGAGGAGGTATGGGACGACTATGGGGCAGCTCCTCAGCACCATGTCCCCTCCTTTCCCCATCTACAAAGCTGGGGCAGTGTTGCCACTCTGCTTCATAATATTCAGGTGGATCTGCAAATGAAAAGTGAGATTTTTGTTATTATTAATGAATCCGTGGATCTATTAATACAGTGCTGTGACAGCATAACAGCATACGGTCCCTTAGATATGGTTCTTAGGTGGCCGTGCAAAGCTTGTGCTGTAGTTATTTTGACTTTTCTGCATATTGCCTTCTGAATTCCTCCCTTTTGGTGAGAACAATTATACTGTAAAGTTTGAGAACTAAAGAGAAGCCTGCAGTGTAAATACTCAGGAATGACTAATTTTGAGAGTTTTTTACAACAAAGGAGTTCAAAATCCAGTGAAAGACCTGACTGTTAATGAATGAAAAAAGTAATTTGTGCACTACCAGCAGTGCAGGAGGTACTTTTATTAGGTAAAAGCAATGCAAAAGTTTGGCATGGGTTCAGTAATAATAAAAGAGCAACTATAAAGAGTTAATTATCTCTGATCCCTAAAGGAAGTATATCTTTCCTATCATCATTGAGGCCCTTTGTAGTGCAGTGTTGGGAAAAACACAACATTTTGGCTGAAAGCCCAACACCTGGCCTGGGAATAATGTTTTACAGTGGCCAAAGATCATCAGCTTCTACTAGATAGAGTGCTAATAATGTGAAATCGGTGCTGAAGTTACCTCATTAGTAGTGCCAAAAGTAAACTCCATAACAATTTTCTATGAAAAAAAAAAAAAAAAAAAAAAAAAGTCAAGAAGCTTGGAGTCATGGTGTATGCTTTGCTTTGATCTTTAAATAATAGTTTCATTATAGTTTCCTATAAAAAAAAAAAAAAAAAAAAAAAAAAGAAGGGTATGGCTGTTGTTGGCATAAGCCTTCCTTATCAAGTCCTCCTCTCCCTGCAAAATAATAGTAATAATAATAATAAACATATAGACTTTCATACAGGTTAAAAAAGGGGAAAATTAGGAAGAAAAAACAATGTAGAGCTATTTGGAAAATATTCCCTCTTCTACCATTCACTTTGGATGAATATTTCTATTTTTATTTTCCATCAAATCAGATAGTGGAGGAATATTTTGACTCCCTTTTAGCACTCCAGCGGCCTATCCCAGCGGTACTGCAAGCGCACCCCGATTCCATGCTCAGCAGCCAGGCCGTGGCAGCTTTCATGTTTTCTCATTGACAGGGGCTGATAGAGAAGGCTCTGTAGTAGAGGTGCGTGCATATATGCGTGCAGGTAGGTGTGCATAAGGCAGAGAGGTTTAAGAAAGCAAATAGTGCAAAAAGAGAATAAATTCCCCCGATGGCTACTGAGCAGGCACACAAACGTGTGTGGAATCCGTAATACGTGCAAGCATTAATAAAAACATACAGCTGTGGAACTTTTTCCACGCTGAAGCAAGCTGTTACAGGCTGGGAATTTCGCTGGCCTCCCCAGGCCAGCAGGGCTGAAGGGTCTTGGGCGGAGAACTGGAGTGGCACGCAGGGGAAAGCTGCAGGGCCCTTGACAAAGACATAGCTGTTTTTTTGTTTTCTGGCTGACACATCACACATCTTGCTGGTACCACTGGGAGAGGAGTAGGCTTCTCTTGAACCTTCCCTGCATTGCACCATCACTGCGTGGTCCCATCGCAAAGGTTTTGGTGAGGTGGATGGTTTGAGCCAGGTGCTGAACCAAAACTCCTCAGTTTGCTGGGGTAAAAAAACAAGAAAGCTAGTAGTTTCTTTAAAAGAAAGCAAGGGACGTGGCAAACAATTTCTGTAGTCTTTGCTTTGCTAGAAAATAAATCTTCCTTTAAAAGCAATTTAATAAAACCAAAAATTTAACCCCCCTGGGAAGGTTTTGCAAACCTAGAACAAATCCTTCCCCAAACAGTGTGAAATATTTCTGTCTAGCAAGGATTTCACTCCCCCTCGTTCAGATATTCAAGTCAGAAAGCAAGGCCAGTGTTTATTATGTATGCCATCCAACAAGTCCCTTCTATCCTTTAATAACTGTGTCACAACACCTCTTTCAGATGCTTGATGGTGTAACGCAGAGGTTAATTGGTTATGGAAATGGCTGCTAATGTTAGAAGTAGGAGGGTAATTTCATCCCCGAGCGGGAAGAAGACGCAGCAGCGGCATGTGAGCTGTCGCATCCCCCGGAGGCCGGTCCCCCCGCCTCAGCTCCATCCCCCTGCCCTCAGCTCATGTGAGGCTAGGGCTGGGTGAGATGTGTGTGAGGGCAGAGAAGGGGCTCGTGTCAGGTTTGCTGTCCCCATGCTTTTTCTGTACCCCCAAAGCTGCTTTTAAACATCGGATCCAAGTCTTAAGGCACACGTGGTGACCTTCACTCTGCCCTGGACTCCAGAGGGGCTTGTGCCCATGCTTCTCCATACTCCCAAATCTCCCATGTGAGCACGTGAGTTACTCCTGTGTCCTAAAGAATTTTAGGTGGCTGTGTCCATCCTGTCTGGCATTGGTCAAATTCCCATGCACAGGGGATGGAGGTGCAGCTTACATGGTGTCTGCCATGGACAGACATTTAGGATCTGCTCTGGATGGCTTCCAGAGACAACTTTCCCATAGGCTAAGTCCTGCTGATGGGCACGAAGCAGCGCTCACTCCACAGAGAGGCCAAGGCGGCCATTCACTGGGGCTGCTCCTTGGAGAAAAGCAGTGCTGTAGCTTGCTAATTAGAGATGGGGCACATATGTATGTTCACCTGTGATTTAAATCAGTGCCCAAAGTGCAGCAAGCACCGATACACCGACGTGGTGATGCTGCATTTTGCAAGTTTCCCTCTCTCAGTAGCAATGGACATTGTACTTTGGCACGGGAAGAGTTAACAGTCCCTGTAGACATACTTATGTTTATAACATAGCCATCAAAAGCTTTTAACCC
Source organism: Oxyura jamaicensis (assembly GCF_011077185.1). Taxonomy (NCBI): domain Eukaryota; kingdom Metazoa; phylum Chordata; class Aves; order Anseriformes; family Anatidae; genus Oxyura; species Oxyura jamaicensis. Next base: position 32,594,652 of record NC_048898.1, on the reverse strand, counting down.
AGAATAACATTTACACGAAGGCTGCAGAGCTCCATCATGCTGCTAATGCTTGCAAGATTTCCCTAAATACTTTTCCGGCAGCTCTGCTTATGGAGAGAGTCCAGAGGGAACGAGGGGGCTGATGCAGCGGTGACACCGTCCTGGCTGCAGTGGTGACACCGGGCTGATGCGAAGGGACAGTGACAGATCGGCTCATCAGACCTAGCACGTCTTGAGGAAGAGACAGAGAGGCAAGTGCCTGAGATTTTGCCACCAAGGAAAGAGCTCAGGCACGTGCCAGCCTGCCAGGGAAGAAGGGACTTGAAGGGCTATGCTTCATGCACTTCACTTTCCTTTATATCTCCAGTGAAAAACAAACAAACAAAAACAACAACAACAACAAAAAACAACAACAACAACAAAAAAAAAAACTGAAGGTTTCAGCCATCTCATCCACCACTTTCAAACTGAGAGCGCGAACAGGGCTCAGCTTCCCTCTGGCTTCCTCATTCCCCCAGCCCCATAAGTAATGTGCCACTTAAATGTGCACAATGCCCTTGATGATGAGTTACTGCAGCAGCATCACTGCTCCAGCTGCACTGCTTCCCAGCGTGGCCACGGAGGAGCAGCAGGTGTCCTCACCATCCCACCAGGCATCCCCAGACCTCCAGTAGCAAAGGCAGTGGAGCCAACTGGATTTGCACTCACTGAGGATCAAGCCCCCGGCACGCACTCCATGAGTGAATTCCTACCCGGAGGCACCGGCATATTTAGCCCTGACCCCACAGGATCATTACCTACCTGTAGCAGCTTAATTTACGTGCTCCCCAACACCTTTAAGATTCTTTATAACCTTGAAAATCCCCTGACAACAAGTATTTTCTACTAGCATATGCCAGCAAGAAAAATGCTGTGTGGCCACACCAATTAAGACCGAACATTTCATGCATCCGCGGTGTTTTTTTTTATTTAGGTGCTGTCTATCTTTTTAACTAGGTTTGTTTTTATTGAAGCAAAAACCTGCCCTTTCAGATGAGCCGGCTGGTCTATCAGAGCTGACATTTAGTGGAAAACAAAGCACAGGCATGAGAAGGTTACGAGAGCTGGCACATGCTTGAGCCCAGATTAGCCCATAACAGAGCTAGACTCGTCTAGTTTTACTTCCAAAAAAATCCTTCTGTCAGGAAATTTTGTCCTGCTTGCAAGCAGAGTGGGAGGCCAGAGCAGCACTGTTACTCCACAGCTGCAAAAAAATGCAGGTTTGGGATTTATTCTGTCACATCCACCCCAGAACTGACAAAACAGGCCAGGGCTGGCTGCATGCACAAGCTCGGTGGCTGAATCTGCCATGGTTTCACATTTTTTTCACAAGCACCATGGTGCTTTGCATGGGACCTGATGCTGGCAGCCAAGCACCGTCCCCCCTCCGGGGCCAAATGTGGTCCCTGCTGTTGTGCCTCCATCTCCACCACCCACAGCTGAGCTGCTCTCTTGCCATCTTGCCCAAGCCAGCACATTTTTGCTGGATGAGCTCTGATCCCAGCAGGATTCAAGCTCACATGGCTGGTGGGAGCTGAGCACCTCAAGGCTGTCCCTTAGGTCTGGCACCACGCAGCATTGCTGCTCACAGAAGACAAAAAAAAAGTGGCCACAAAGCCACCACCTTCTCCTGGCACTCTCCAAGCAGCTGCCAAGCAGTTGGTGTTGGCAGGAACCTCCAGCTTTCTTAAACGTGGGCCTACAGATGTCAGGGACTGAGGCAGAAGGGCCCGGTCTGCTCTGACAGGGAGCACAGGCACCGGTCAGATCAGCCCAGGGACAACTTTCAGGAAAATGTGCTCCTATAAAACTTAAAGTGCGAGTGTGTTTGTTTTTCATCCAATTGTCATTATTTGCCGGTAAATTTTAGTAGCTGAGATATTTAAGCTAAATGTTTGGAAGAAAGGCTTTCCCTCTGCAGCTCAGTGCCTTTATCTCCCTATTCATAGACCCAACTCAAAATTCTTTACTCTTAACATCATCATCTGTTGTCATAGAAACTATTGCAATACATAAGTACTCTAAATGACTGCAACTTCATTGAATGGCAAGGGATCAAGATGGACTGTGATGGGGGAACACTTTAAACAGGTTATCAATCGACCACAATTGATGGTGAGAAGTATTCAGTCTCTCAGCACAACATGCACAACATTCATTTTTATGCTAACGAAATAATAGAAATGTATTTATTGAGCCTTTTGTTTATTCGGTGCACTCTTTGCAATGAGGTATGCGAGCTAGGAGGCCCCTTGTTTTCTTCAAACAAAACTGTGTAGCCCAGTCCTGAAGCAGTTTTGCAGGTGGAATTTCTAAGGGAAAGGTGGGTTCCAGTCCTTACTTCTTTATGTTTATTTACACCTTACTAACAAAGAAATAATTCACAAGGTTGATTACCTGTGATGGAGCAGGCTAGCACCACAACATCGCCTCTTTAGCAACAATACACAAATGTTATCTTCAAACTTGTGGAACTACATTCACCAAAACCAGTCATGTTCTGATGCTGCAGCAGCTTACACACTTCCAGCAAGTCTGCAGTCCTTTAAGTCCCATACATCTCTCTGAAGCATGTACTGTTCCCAAGAAGCAGAACAGAAGGTCAGTTACAAGTTACCGTGGTATTTTTTTTTCCTTGCTATAGCTGCAAACTGCCAGAAGAGCTTCAATTTGAAGCCTGAAGAAACTGTTATTCCTGCATCATCTCAGTGGAATGCAAAGCTCAGACAGGTCCTTAGGATGTGTAAATGTCACAGAGATTCAGTTTTTCAGAGAAGTCATTGACACTCCAGTGACAGCACAGCAGTATTTTGCTTCTGGTTCAGTACAAATTACAGACAACTTGACATTAGAGACCTTAGAATGCAAAAGCAGACTGAAATCCTACATGATCAACTGACTTCCCCTATTTACAAAAACACAGCTTTCATTTATACGTCTCTTCAGGGACAAATTGATGGGATGGAACGGGAATGGGGAGCAGGCCAGGGAAGTTTCTGATTCACATGGTACTGCCTGCTCCATGCTGAAACCTCTGAAATATGGCTGCGACTCTCCCTTGCAGGATGCTGCATGGAAATATTACTGGCACGTTCGTAGAGCTCTGATGTTCGGCCTTTACTCTCTGAACCCCCCTGCATTAAGCACAGAAAGCACAGAGGGTCAAACCATTCAAATAAGAAAAGATCTTAGCAGCATTTCCAGTCCTTGTTCGTGTTGTTTATTTCAGATAATTGCCTGAGTTCATGTATGCCGTCTGGTGACTTTGCCGTTATCCTCTTATCTGTATTTTTACACGTGATAAGAGCCTGGTGACCGTTCTGTTGGGATGGCTGAAGGCAGCTTGCTTCTGCCGTTTAAAGAGGTCGTTTGCTGAAAATAAGACAAGAGAGATCACAGTTCGTCCAGGAACTACTGCAGGCCAAGGGGGAAAATAATAGTTTGGGCTCTATAGACAAATTAAAGAGCACGATACAGGCTGCCGTGTGCGTGTTGTGCCAGGACATTGTTGAGACTTGGGTGAATGGTAAAAGGACAGCAGCAAAGGCTTAACTGCCTGTGAAGTGAAGCTGTGATGACTTACTCCCAGCTGAATCTCATGGAGATCAAGAGACTGTGCTAACACCACATCCAACAGCACAGGAGAAAAGGGGTTAATAAGAAAAAATATGTGCCAGAACAAATAGCATATGCTCTTGCCCCAAACAGTGGCTCCATGACCTCAATTCCTACTCGCAAACGAAGACCGAATCAAAAATGCAGGGCCATTTTTGATTCCCTACAGTTTGCTTTGTTTAGCTCAACCTGCTGCTGCTGGCTGCCTGCAAATGTAGAGATCCCATACCTCATCCGGAATAAAACCAAGCGGCTCGAGAGGATGCTCTGTGCCTTGAGAGAGGGCGCAGCAATTCCTTTGCCTGCCCCTGATCCTCGGCGGGACGGTCGGGGCACCCACCATGGTGGCCAGCCTTTGGGCATGGGATGACTTTGGATGCTTGGTTCCTGTGTTATGGGGCCAGCGGAGTGGGGCAGGAACCCAGGCGGCCCCAAACTCCTAGCTAGTGACACCACTTCGTGAGGAAAAGTCGCTGCAAGTCTCAGCGCCAGCCGAGCAAGGCTTTGGGGCCCTGGGCCAATCAGAAGGCAGGGTTTATATTGCCTAATTAATTCAACTGTCATGAAATTAGACTATCATGTACTTTGATATCTGTCTGTTTTCTCAGGTGCAGTTATATTTGAAGAGACCCCACGCCTGTTTAGCTGTGATCCCTTTTGGAAATAATTGGTGCAGTTTTGATTGATAATGTGTATTCCTCTTTAAAAGAAAACACACTATTTTTCATAATCAGAGGCTGAATGCATAATGAGTGCTCTGGTGCTGCCTTTAGCATCAGGTCTGTCAAACTGCACAGTTATTTCCATATTGATGCAAACTAAGATATTACACTCCCTCATTACATTGACATGGCACATCTTTCAACAGTCAGCTTCCAATCATACGTTCCTTGCAAACAAAATTACCTTCATTTTCTCTTTTGCTACAGAAGGAACTAGCAGTGGAAATGTGCCCTAACAAGCTAATCAACTAATTTTTAGAATATGTTTGAACCATTTAATATTCTAAAAGAAAACAAGAAAAAGTTGCTAATGGGTATGCTGGCATAAACAGAAATAAATAGACAACTGGTTGACTGAACATTAGCATACTTAAGTTTTATCGAAGTCACAGTGGAATTCATTTTGCAAGTCAAAAAAGCAAGATCTATTTGTATCCATAAGCCAAACAACCTCATTTACTCTGTACATTCTTGAGCAGATAACCTTGGTTATGAAGGTAGGAGAAAAAGAGGAAACTATCATTTTATGAGCCAAATACTTCAGGCGATAAATTGATTTTAGTGGGACCAGTGTGTAGGGCTCCTGTCAATAGTTCGTGTGATGATAATGGCACTGCTGCGAGGAGAGGGGAGTTACTGGGTATGGGCTGCCCTTGGGTGGGTTGGCAGGGACTGAGGGTGGCTCTGGAGCAACATCCAGGGATGGGGAGATGGGAGAGGCAGCCGTGCATCGCTGGCTCCTACCTCCTGTCCCAAGCAGGAGGGGAGCAACCACCAGCCAGGACGAGTTGGGTTTTGAAACGATCCGGTTCAATGAAAGGGGAAGGGTTGCTGGAGGCAGGCTGAAAGGGAACACACCTGAAGAACACTGACCAGAGAAAGGATGGCTAAGGTGCCAAGCCCTGTGCAGGGATGTTACCTGTGGGGGCTGAGGCTCTGACCTGCATCACCAGCCCATGGAGATAACCCTAGAAGGTTTGAGAGGATCCTCTGGTTCTTTCAGGACTCACATATTACATGTCCTTTTTTAACTCTGAAGAGGAACTACAAACCATGTGGGAAAAGCCTTCTGCCCCACGTTGCAGGCTTTGTTTTCAAAACGAAGCTTGGTTTAATTTCCTAGCAAGATGTAAGTCCGCATTTGCTATATTTGTAGTTTTGCTTCAGAAAATTCATGGAAAAGCAAACTATTGTGCTGATCCTGTATTTAGCCAAACCCTCGACGTCTCCTCTGGGTCAGAGTGGGAACAGTGACAGTCCTTCCCTGTGTTGTGTTGTTGCAAAACCCTCAACTGATAAGGGCCCTGGTGGCCACCGAGGCTGCTGTGCCTGCAGCCGGCCCTGGGCAGCACCTTCTCCTTGGGCAAGACGGGAAGCAGCAGAGCCATCCTCAGGTGAAGAAGGGACTCGCCTGGTGCAGCTGTGTCCCATGTGTGCATCACAGCTCCAGACAGAGCACGGATATGTCTGTATGTCAGCTTGCCTCTTCCGATAAATACACACTGCGCAGAACATGAAGGGATCAACTTTCAGCCCGGTCTGAACCAAGAATTGGCTTTTGCACAAATTATCCCCAGATTTCATTAAGGCCATGCGGACCTTGAAGCTTCTGAGTTGATCCTGAATATTTAGATGGCAGTATTTCCATGCACAGGTTGCTGTCAGGAATATACAGGGAGATTCACACATCTGAAACCACAGTCTGTTAACCAGACTTTCAAGCTGTGTGTCTAACAGTGGGGCACTACATTTTGCATTTCTTCAGTTTCACATCTGAGACTCCGACCCTAAAGACCAGTAGGTCAGAGCTGCTGCAAAACCTAACTTTATTCTCAGCTGCATTTCCTTACGTACCCAGGGGGAAATACCTTCCAAAGCTGACAGTTGCATGGGAATGCACCAGACTGTTCCCCGACGTGGGATTAAACAACATACTGTGCAGCAAGAGAAACATCTGTTTGTTCTTGAGCTGAGCAGTGACTGTCTCAGATGAGGGTCCGGAAGAGGAGAACTGCTCAGGATGAAAGCTTGCACTTCAGCTGTTTGGGGAAGGAACGCACCCATGCTCCTGCAGAATATTTCCGCTTGATCATAAAAGTCAAGGCAGTGGCTATTCCAGCAAATACCCCGGCACCGCTGCAGCATGACAGCCAGCAAACAAAACTGGAAACACTTCTGTCATAAAATCACATCCAACAAACCTAAAAGGAGAGCTAAGGAACAGATGTCCCAAGATCTGTGAGTGTATCTTATCCATTATGGATGTCTTTTAGTCTAGAAAACAAAAAGGAGTTTCTGGGTATGAAAGCGGCTGTAGGAAATGCAAGGGTGGAAGAAGCTCTCGTCTAGTGGGAATGGCATATCAAATCAGAGGTTGTGGGCAGCAAACTGCAGGAGAGGTCAGGATGCAGCCGAGGACCTGGTGTGTGATTCAGTGTCCTTGTTTCGGTGTCGTGCACACCTCTTAAGAGGTTTTGAACGTGCTCCTCAGTTTGCAGATTTAGATACAGATTTTTTCCAAAGAAGTGTGATGAGTATCCCTGAAACCTGATTTGATTTTCTCCTTTTGCTATTTTATCTGGCGTGGGGGAGGTTTAGGCCATACCAGATTAGGAAGTGTTATCCTCTCCGCTCAGCCAGAGTGTCTCCGGACAGGCAGACTTCCAGCACTAAGCCTCAGGTTGCCTCTGACTGCAGGTTCAGCTTTTGGAGGTACTTTCCACCCAATCGCTAGTTCAAAAGATACAGAGTCCTAGGCCTGGTAATTTCTTTACATAAATAACAATTCTGCAAAAGATCCTTTTAAAGATATCAATTATACATAACTAAGTGCACTTTAAAGACTGATTTATTTTTTTAGGGGGTGGTTTTGAAGCACTTTTGAATTCATTGAGGTTAATTTTCTCTTTACAAACAAAAAGCAAGTTTCCTATAGAAGCTCACCCCCTGGCAGGTACATTGTTCCACTTCCAGGTCTAGCTATGTGATTGCTGACTGCACCAATGCAGAGCCCCAGAGCAGCTGCACAGATATAGGACCACACAACTTTTTTCCTCATTTTCCCAGCCCATGCTGCGTGGTGGCAGCTTGCAGACGGAGACTGGGACATGTGGTGGATATGTGCTGGGGCTGCCCTCCCTCCCCGAGGAAGCACTTCCATGAAATGACATCACGTAGAGGTTAAATAAGTAGTGGTGTGAAGGTGAAAGGTTTCATGCTTGCTGCCCAAAATGAGCCATGCCCCTTCAGTGGTACCAGCCCCTTTGAGGGCATCTGCAACCTGTTCTTCCACCCAGGCCATGTTCCCAAGAGCACCAAGAGCACCTGGTGATGCAGCAACATGAGCTTGAACTCCTGATAGTTTTCCACAGACCGCTTGCAAACCTGTCAGAGCTGAGCCCAGAGCCACAAGGCATCTTCCTTCCTTCCTTCCTTCTTCCCTTCCTCCCTTCCCATGTCTCCCAAGAGCAGCAGGAGGTCCTGTCCAGACAAAGGGCTCTTACCAGGGTAGAGTGAAGGCAACCTTTCTCTTATATCATGTATGCAAAGCTCTGCTCCTGCCCAAAGGTCTAAACCAAGTGTTTGTGCTGCATTAAGAGAGGTTGTTTGATATTTCCCCCATTCACCATCCCTCTGTGCAGCAAATGGGGACAGCCATCGGAGCCAGCTCACAGGGGCGTATCAGAATAACTGCATTAAGGGCACGAGGCACTCAGCTCTTAGAGGCATATGGATATCCACAGCAGAAACAGGAGACCCCAATCATATCTTTCCCTCTGCCGTGCGAGCCTCTGTTTCTCCTTACAGTTTCACTGACAATACAGAGAAATGCCACTCAGGCACAGCAGCGTGCCTGTGCAGCGTGGATTGCTGGAGAGTGTAACATAACAGCCAGCCGGCAGCTGATAATCTGCTTGTAAACTCCTGTTTGAAAATAAAAACAATCCCATTTTACAGTAACCAGATGTTTAACAGAATATTAGTATCTACAAGAGCCTTAGGCTCTTGTTTTATAAAGGTCTGAAGAGGGCTTACAAAAATGTGAAATCACAAGCAAGTATACAGTTCAAAGGCTTCTCCAAGCTGTGAAATTCTGTGCAACGTGGGCTAGATGGCCTTTTGTTTGTGTCTGGTACGTCGGATGGGATTGACTGCAGAGCGTTCCCCTATAACTTACCTAACCAAGTTCCTCCGTGCTCAGATTTTTCCCTGTTCTTTATTATCCATAATTGGATAACTTCTCTCCAATTTTCTCCTTGGAACCTTGAAGATAAGGTTTCTGTTTAATCATCCCACTTTAAGTACTTGCAATCAGACAGGATATTGCTGCTTTTAAAATAAGACAATGACATTTAATGACTTTCATTTCTTCCTATACAAAAGATTAATTTATATGCTGGAGTCATCTTTTTCATTGGAAAATTCTCTCTCCTCTTTCTGAAATGATTCAACCTGATTAACAACTTAATTCTTCTTTTATATTTCTGATTTTGTGGCTTTCACTGCAAGCCTTTGCTTGTCATCTTTTTTTTTACCCAGCCTGATTTAGCTTTTGTTTCTGAATTAGTCTGAAGTCAAGAAGCCAGACAAGCTGGAAGGTGTGTGAGTGCAAACACGCTGCCACGGCTGGCAGGGAGGAGGTGGGAGGCTCTGTGTGTGCTGGGGCTGCTGGAGGCAGAGAGCACCCAGGCAATTGGGAAAAGCCCTGGCCAGGCAGGCAAGGAGAGCAGAGGGTGAATGAGCCAAGAGCCGCGAGGAAAAAAAATGAGGGCCTAGGGTACACCTTGCCTGGCTGTTTCAAAACGCTAAAACGCAGCTTATTTAACCCACCCTTTCCAAGCTGTCTGCTGGTGCTGTTTAATATGCGTCGGGAATGCTGTTGGAAAGAAAAGTTTCATCAAAATGCTCTTTGACCACGTCATCTGGGTACTGCTCTGAGTACTGACGTGGAGTGTCTATGCAAAGCCTCGTGCTGCCTGCATGGTTACTGGTTATTCTACAGTTAATAACACGCATTGCAAGCTGATGTTTACCCACAAACAGGTGAAGGTTTGCCGTGAGCAAGGTAGGAGCTTATTTTGTTTACTGCTCATATACTTTAAATGTAACGCCATTATCTTTACTCTGCTGACCATGGTTTTCTCTTTGTGCCGCTTTGCTTTACTTAGTTTCTAGCTTTGGTCTCTGATAGGTACTTGTTACACGACTTCTGTAGTATTTATGTGGTTATGTATTACGTTACCCTTTTTCTTTCAGATCAGTCTGGGCTCATGCCTCTGAGCCGGCAAGGCCCCCTCCCCCAGCTCTCAGATTAGGCTTTCCCAGAATATAGGAAAATGCATTTGAGCAATCCCCACAGTAAGCTTTATTATTATTATTATTATTATTTTATTTTATTTTATTATTTTATTTTATTCTATTTCTGACAAAACTCCTATTTCCACCAGATTTAGCCCCTGATTTTTTTCTGGACTCTGAAAGGCCCAGTCTTCCTCATGGGCCTAATCTATAAATGCAGTGCTCAACATCTCTAAATACAATGTTCAAGTGTTGGCGTCAGCCACTGTGCCTTACAACTTTCCTACTCCCCTAATGGTTCTTTCTGTTCTTTTCCCTCTGTCTTTGTATGAGACAAATGGGTGAGCCCAGATGCTTTCCTTTGTCCCAGTACAGCCCCTGGATGTGGATGAGTTGCTCTTCCCCTGTGTACAGAACAAACGTAACGAGGTTTGTATGGGGTTTGAGTTATAACACCATGTTTCCATGCTTGGTTTAGCTCCCCAGTCTGTTTTTCTTCCTGTCAAGGCATTACCCCGCATCGCTGCCATTGCTACCAAGCAGCACTTCGTTTGCAGTTAAGTGGCACCTTCGTTTCTGAAGATGGCACATCATTTTCTGCTCACGTGCTGGAAGTAACCATCATCAGGGGCCTCCTTGTGCGCCCAGCTCCGGGGCCACGGGCATCTGGAGTTCTTCTCTCGCTGCTCCCCACTGTCCCAGGTCTCAGGGGGTCCTGGGGCAGGTGCACGGCCCAGAGCCCCCTGTTCAGCTTCCCAGGGGAACGTCTTCAACCCTGCCCCGGGGCTTGCCAAAGGTGGACGTGCAGTGCGGCGTGCTAAGCTAAGCAGATGCTAATGATACTTCGCGTCTGAGGGCTGTGAAGTATTGTAATGATGCTTTAACACAGCTCAGCAATCAAACACTGGAGTGTAATGAAAACAGGGATACGTGTTTACCAGACTATAAAAGCATATATAGGACAGAATGAAAATGATTCTTCACTTAAGGGCGCGCACGTGTAAATACACGTACGTGTCACTTGACTGCTCCGTGCCACTTAAACCCATACACAAGCCCATTGCTGGAGCACGGCCACTGCAGAGTGGCAGCAACACAGCCGATGAGATTGGATCCACTTTCCAGATTAAGAGCCTGATCTTGCAAATAACCCCAGGCTGCCGAAATCCTACAGTCACACGGTGCCCTTTGTGTTGATACCCATGTCCTGCTGGGGACGGGATGCTGCCTGCCCCGGGGCTCTGCCGTGCACCCCAAATCCACCACAAAGGTGGAAGCACCCTGAGCTTGGGCTGCAGAGCCCGAGGAAAGCAAACCGAGCACCAGAGATGACAGATAAAAACAAGCAAGTAGCCTGGGAGGAAAATAAGCCTGGCTCAGGACATTTAACCCAGAGCATTGCCTCTGCTGTTGAGTTGGTTTGGCTGGCTGGAGAGACGGCTTGGATGCTGCGAGCACTCTGAGCGTAGTTTGTGCATGGTAATTTCCTTTAAGAAAAAAAAAAAAACGCTGTGAAGGGAATGAGAGTTGACATGACAGATTGTATCTGCTGTGCCTATTGGCCCCAAAGGCAGTCGTTTGTGTTTTAAAATTCAGTAATTATGTATGTACACAAATGTTTCTAATGGGCCCCAAACAGTTAGCAGCAGAGGCCACCATCCCTGAGCTCTGAGCAGGAGGCGCGGGAAAGATTCAAATGAAATAAATTTGAAGGGAATGGAAAGTGAAGTCCACCTGAGTGGAGAGAAAGCTCTGGGAGAGAAACCACAGGACCAGCAACAGCCACAGGTTCCCTGGTCATGACAAAGGCCACCTTGAGAAGTCTGAGGGCAATGGAAGAGTAATCAGGAGCTTTGCAAGTCTGGTTGCACGGCGTGTACACAACAAAAGCACCCAAGCCCATCTTCCAGAAGCGTATTTGGTCACACTGGGTGGAGGTTCCCCAGCTTTCATGGGTCTACAGCCTCCTCCTGAATGTGTCCCCTGCCGAAAGGTGCTGAGGGCACCAGCTTGCTAGGCAAGAAAATGCCACTCCTCTGGCCTGGTGTGACTGCTGGCAGTGCAGGACGCCTGGGCTGGCTCTTGCACTGCTTTTCGTTCTCTTTTCTGTGGCCAATTCCTCTCCTACCATCTAGCAGAGAACCTTGACCAGGCAGAAGGGGCCGTGGGGGCAATGCCTGGTTAATGAAGCACCGCAGCACCTTTGTTTCTCTGGCTGCCTGGTGCCCTGTTCTCACTTGTACAATTATTACAAAAATCAGACAGAGCGTTGCCTTGAGATATGATTTTCATAGTGGGATAGATTTTATTATACCAGCCATACAATACCTACCATTATCATTTTGATTATATGCTCCTCTCATTTGCACTATTGGAACATTATCTGTGGTACATTCATTATTACTTTATAAGAAACTGAAACTACATCCTTAAGATGAATTGTAAGAAAGGATTTCTATTTCCTCAGATAGATACTTTGGCTGAGAACATTAAGTGGCAAACATTATTTGTAAAAGTTTATTTTATTTTATTTACGTAAACTCTAAAAGAAAGAAATAACATAGATATTTCTAACAGACAGAAAAGCCTACGGCTAGTTGCAACAAATGACTGCAATTTAGAATTCATGTACTATTAAGAAGTTCTGATTAAATTGTAAGTTCCTTCAAAGGAAGGAAGTGGGATAAATGAAAGGCTGGCTTTGGCCCAGTGGGCTTGGATGGCCGCACAGAGGGCGAGGGCTTAGTGGCAGATCCCGGTCCCTGCTGCCCCTCGACCCAAGGTCTCTGAAGGTCAGGGATGTGATGGGAGAGGGCAGAAGGTCAGGAAGATATTTGTATTTAATAGTCCCTTGGTGGTGGATTTAAAGAGGAGCTGTGGTCACCTGTACAGCTGGTGAGAGTGCACCAGGGAGTGTAGTACGTGCCCATGGTGAGAGCTCCCAGCGCTATGTGTCCAGCAGCAGGGACGGCCTTTGCCGTAGGAAGCTCGCTTGCACCTCCTCTTCATGCTGCCTCCACCCTGCGGGAGGTCTTCTCCTCCTCCTCCAGTACATAGGAAGGAAAACCACCGGCTGCAGAGAGCTCACCCACCTTCCAGTGCAGGTCCATCACTGCCACCACCACCAGTGGGACGCAGCCCTCGTGCCCAGGGAGCATCGTGCACAGGGAACTGTCTCAGCGCTGGAGCAGCCAGCCCCAGCTGAGGATGGATTGGGCCATGGCAAGGAACCTGTGACGATGTGAAGCCCACTGCCAATTTAAAAAAAAAAAAAAAAAAAAAAAAGGTGCTCGATGGCTTCACTGGAAGAAATCACACTTTGCTCTGTAGCTAAGGGAACGTTTTCAGGCTGATTGCAAATCATAAATATTTTATGTACTGTAATTACTGGTTCTTAGGTATCATTTTCTAAATTATTATTATTTCTATTAAATGCATAGAAACTTGGGATGGAAGAGTGAGTTAATGCAGTAACACTTCATCACTGAAGATCTGGGTTTGTACAAGGTCATAAGTGGAACTGCCTTTAATTTCTTTCCACCTACTTGTATCACAGATCACTGTAAAAAAGGAGAGCCAGTGCTCCCAGACTAGGCAGGACGGACCCTGCTGGCTGTGTAAGGCCATGTGGCCAGCTTCTGCCTGCATAGTGCCCAGCTCTGGCTGATATTTCCACTCTCCAGAGAACCAAACTCATCTAGGCACAAAGGGCTTTTAAAAATAGCATTAGTCATCAGCTAATAGAAGCTAAAAACAAAAGTACCGTAGGCCCATGTGAGTAAGGGCTGGGTGCCCTGGTAGGGTTTTATGCTCCCCTTTGCTCCTTCCAGCTGTGTCATCACTGTCTTTGGGCAAAATGTGCAACCTTTCTCCTCCATCTGAGCAATCAGTTAAATGGATACAGTAATTTCTATTTCACGGGGCTGTGCTAAGACGTGGCTAATGCTAATCACACTGAGATCTCTGATATGAGGCATCCTATGAAGCAGTCCAGCAGGACAGGGACAAGTTGTCGTGGAGCTGAGCCTCCAGAGGTGCCACCAAGGAACAAGCCACCTGGGAGTCTCAGGGTCCTGGCTCCTGAGCTCCAAACACAGTCTTGACCCTCTGGCTTGTAGCCAGGTCCCTAAACCTGAGTTTTATCCCCACGCACCCCACGCTCACACCACAATGTCCCATTACAGGCACTTGGGGTTTGAGCCTCTGGTGGCGAGCCAAGGGGTGCAGCGGTGGCAGCCCAAGGGGAGGTAGCTGCCTCCAAGGCATTAAATAGCATTATTACAGCAGCCACTCAAAACCTGGGCGTTGCAGCAGGCCGAGGACCATGCTGGTGGTGAGGGGAGTGAATTCAGCCCCAACCCTGGCCAGGGGCTTCTGGCTGGGCGTTGCATTCCCTGCACTTTGCCGGTTTCTGGCTGACCCCTAGTGCTATCCGCGCGCACCTATCCTGCGCAGCAATTATTACTTACAAGTTGGTAAACAGAAGGAAAATAGTCAAACTAATCTGGAATAAGTCAGATATACTTTTTTTCACCTCTGGGGAGATTTTCAACTATAACAATGTAGCTTTGAGCTTCTGACAGATGCTAATGAATTGTTGTTTACATGTTTGATTTACTGCCTAAACAAAGATAAGACATGCTCTTGAAAACACATTGAATGCACAATCCAAACACATCCATTAAATCTGTCACAATAAACATGACAGCTTTCTTCTAACCTAACAACTGGCATGCCTCATTTACATATTAATGAGAAAACTGGGATCAGTCTGCACAAATTGCTTCTATCTTGCAAAGGGGAAGCACTGACTGACAGTGCAGCTCTCCGTGGTGTAAATACAACAAGTAAATACCTCTGCCATCTTAATGGATTTTATTTTTATTTGCCTGTTTGGTTCCACTCTTATTGATTAGTTGTCTCTCATGAGCTGCTGTGACAGACTTTGCAACTGCAGGGACAGGCATTGAGAGAGTTCCCAAAGCTTGCTGGGCACCTGAGGTGTCGGCTGGGCTTTGGGGTTGGCAGTCCCGGGGGCACGGGAGCTGGCTAGGCTGGGGGATGGATCTACCTGGAGCACCTTTCCAGTCATTATTGTCCTTAAAATAGGCTGTGTTGTCCTTAAAACAATTCTGGAGGATGAACCATCCTGCAGGTGGGAAATCGAAGCACAGAGGGGAAACTCTTCACAAATCCACCGCTTCTGTCCCATTTACAGATGGGGTTGGGAGCTCAGTCCTTAGAGCTCCTTGGGTTCTCACTTCCATGAAGGCTGTGCCAGAGTACGCTTACCTCCTGCCATTAGTGTAAGAGTGCCACCTAAATATCATTGAAACCTGAGCTTTAGGCATAGAGGTGACCTATAAATAAGTTTTCTGTGAACCTTGGAACCTCCAAAATCACATGATGAGGGAGTACGTTCCATCTAACATTTATTTTGGTATACCCTGAAAACTGCAGAATACTAAAAACCCACATCGTGTATCTCTAACGATCTGAAAGTTAGGTATCTGCCCTTGGCTGGATGTTGAGGCTCTCTCTGTGCCAGCGGGGAACCCCAAAAGCCTACAAGAGCAAACTGTGCCACCGCCAGCACCAGGCTGGGCAGCGTAGCTCTGCACCGCCTGGAGAGGAGTCTGGGGAAGCCTCGTGCAGCTTTCGGACAGCTAAGGGAGATAAGATGAATTGCACCTTAAATGTCACTGACTTTCAATCAGGTTTACACTCTGAAGTGCTTAAATTACCTTCTAGAATGACACTTCGTTTTCTAAGTCACTGAGCTACTTTTGGAAAATCGATTCTGAGCATGTATCGACACCGCTCTGCTCGGCTGCAGCACTCAAGCCTCGTGCTGTGCGGCTGTGCTCGAGGAAACCCAGGCCCAGGTTCAGCAGGAGATGGATGCCCAAAGGAGCGTAGGGACCCTGGAAACCAGATCTTTATGCATGGCCATATCCAGGGATCATACCACTGCTGGATGTTGGAGTGAACATGATTTTTCTGCACAGCCAGAGACCTTTGCAGCGGAGACACGGGAAGTTGTGTGCTCCAGGTCCAAGGGAACATGCCTGAGATAAAGCAGATGCAGCCCTCAGCTCCAGCCAAATCCTGACTAGATCAGGAAGAGTGGTACAGATTTGAAATCCATTTTTTCAACAGAAGAAGCTTTCAGGCATTCAAATGCAGCAATTCTGACCATTACGGGTCCATTACAAAGACACTGGAGAGCTATTTGCAAAATTTTGATCTGCCTCTAGCTGTACTCTTAAGGCATAGCTTGGGCTTTTGATTCAGGGAAGTTTCCTCTTGTAATAGTTTGCTCTAAAAGGCTATATGAATAACACTAGAAGCAATCCAAACTGTTCCAAAGGACTCGGGGGAAATTAATGCACTCTTGTGCTTTTGTTTTTGAAGTTTAATTTTTTTTTGTCTCGCTGAACTATTTCCTCCCTACAAAATTGTGCATGCTGCTTTATTCTTCCGAGGCCCACACAACCAAAAATTTCAGGAGGCTAATTTTATCCTGAAATGTGTAGTCCTATTTCTAGATTAAAAGGGGTGTGTTCAGCTACTCTTGGAGATAGATTTCTCCTTTTCCTCTCTGAGACTCTGTGTGACTCACGTCTCCAGACGTTAGTGGTTTGCCCCTGAAGTAGTCTTTCATCTGTTTATGGCTGAACAGTTTGTGTGCTACTGGGCATGGTGTAATAACTGAATTTGTATTAAATAATTAACATCAAATGAAACAGATTTTGCTGTAAATGTAATTCCAATCCAGCACTGCAGAGCCACACTTCAATGAATGAACGCACCCTGGGAAACCCAGGCAGCCTGCCCCAAAATGCTACAAAGCCCCCGTCCCCTGGCTTTCTCTGATGACAAAAACCACTGCCCAGATGTGGAGGCAGATCCCCCAGCCCCACGCGGAGAGAGGCTCTGGGGAAGTCAGCCGGGTGTCTGGTAGAATAAGCTACTGCTCAACCATGCTGAGCACAATTAGCTGCACACAACATACAAGCAATGAGCTGATTTCATTTCGCTGTCAATCAGCAAGGAAAAAGGGCCAGCATAACGCAGATACTAGCTTCCCTTCAATCTGAGAAGAGCTTTTGGGGAAATATTGTAAATGTCATAATACAATATGTTAAATATAGTAGTTAAAATACTGTTCTGCAGCCAAATTTGCTTCTTAGACGCATACATAACTCCCTCTGGCAGGAACAGAAATCGTGCAGGGTAGCCCCACATAAAGGAAATCTGTCCCGGGGAGGGAAGATGGGCTGATCAGTGTGTGCTGCGTGTGCCCTCTGAGCCGAGGGTCACGAAGGGCTGCTGGATATAAACGTATTCAGGACGACTTTGGTGGCTAATGAGAAACACTTCTGGAAGAGATTTCTAATCTCGTGCTCCAGGACACTGGACCAAATCCTGGGTCAAAGCTGGTATTCCTGCTCCTCTGTACTAATGAACCATGGACTAAGTAAGCACAGGAGTGAAGCCAAGAAGACCCCAGTCCTAATCCTGATTTTAACACCGCCTGCTTGTGGTTGCATGCAGATGACTTAAAGCTGCTTATCCCGCACCGTGTAAAACCTTAAACATAATTGTACTGATAAGGGCAGCAGCTGTAGAGAGACTGAACACAAGGACTGTGCTTCCCATGTTCACTGGTGGCTCTTCCCCGTCTAAAATTACAACAGCTGCACAGGCAGAGATTTGCTTTAACGAACGGGGCCGCTAACCAGCGAGCACTTACACGGCGAGGTTGTCCCCGTCTCCAGCACCACAAACTGTTCCCAATCAGTCAAAGCCTAACAGATGGATGAGACTGACAAACAGGGCAAAGCTTTGCTGTGGAGGTAGTTAATAAATACAAATAGATAAATATTGGTTTGCGGGTAGTGATGGTTCCAGGTGGTAGCTTACTCCGGGTAATTACGGAAAAGAGAGGTTTTTGTAAGGAAGATGAGGACAGCGAGGAAGCATATGTCTGATGATCCTGTAACACCTGGATCACCTGGCAGAAGATGGCTTAAATAAAACATTTTGACACCGAATGTGCCATCACCGATACTTTTCAGTCATGATGCCTGCTCCCTATAAGTATCCTGATGCATGCTAAGGACAAAAGATGATATATTCTTCATATTTGATCGTATTTTTCGGGTGACCAGGAGGAAGATGAATAAAGTAGAAGAGCACAGCAATTAAAGAACACGGAGTAATCAGCATGTGTGGATACTGAAGGAGGAATGAGCCCCTCCACTACAGGAGGTTTGAGTCATTGCAGCTCATTGTGGAATAACCAGATGGGAGTCACGAGTGGGTAAGAACCACCAAGAAACCGATTAATAAGGTGAAGAAAGGCAGAATCCATCCTTTGCAACTTTCCTATGTAAATTTGTATAATTCCTTTAAAATCCATTATATTTTTTTTTTAAATTGGCACATCCAAAGTAAAGGAGTTCCACGGTGTAAGTAGGCTTTATGTGAAAAAAAAAAGTGGTTCCCGTTGCTTGCTTCACCTACTGGTCAAAAGGCTCATTTGGCATTCTCTTATTCTTAAATTGAGCAACACATAATCATTCCCATTACACCTCCTCCATGCCACTCAGGCTATTACAGATCTTTATTGTATTCCCCCTTCAGTCACCTCATTTTCTGAGCTGAAGGGGATGTAGGAGAACTGCAAGCAGTATTCGAGAGGAGAGCACCACGACGTTGTACAGCGGTGAAACGATGTTGTATGCTTTAGTGGTATTTTGTGACAGTATAAGGATACCAACGGAATAAAGTTCAGAGATGGGCAGAATGCCTTTTATTACACCAGCTTACATAGCTGGAAAAAATGAAATGAGCTTTCAGGCACACATGCCTATAATATTCTAGTTGCCTTTTTGGCTGCCTATGAGTTCTGACTGATGTTCCTTCAAACTATCAGCAGTGGCTCTCAGATCTCTCTTCTAAGTGGTAATAGCTGAAGAAGAGCTCATCAGTGAGTACACAGAGTGAAGGCTGTTTCTTTTTCCCCTTTGAGCAGATCAGAACTGAATTTGATCTGCCATTTTACCAGAGTCATTGCACGTTGTGGGACCCTCCGCAGACGGCTTTGCATTTGACTCTTGCATCATTTTATATTGCATTTTCATTATTTATCTGCTTTCCAGAGGAAATTTGTAAAAAGGGGTGAATAAAGCGCAGGGGTCAAATTAGTATATGCACCTCTTCTGAACCAGCGCACAGGTATTGATGGTTCAGCAGCTATTCAGAATGAACAATCACTCCACCAGAAGGGTTCTTACAGAGGCATCGGCAGCCCTGTAAAATTGCAGTTCCTGCGTCCTTTTCTCATGCTGGGTGCCGATCATTACAGCTTCCAGCTGAGCAGCTGTCAATTTGGGCTTACCTCGCCTGTAGGATCCCAGTTGGGAAAGCCTTGTTAAACTCTCATATTGCAAAGCAATCAAACGCGTTTGTTTGTTTGTTTGTTTGTGATGATTTATGCTGTGATTAGGCATTTGATATTACATTGGTTAAGGGAAGGTGCAAGCAATCTCTTGAAACAGTGCCAGCACTAAGTCAATATTTCATTAAGACTCATTTATGAGAGAGCAGCCCAAGTCCTACAGTAAGGCCTCTACACGCTTCATAGGCATGCTTTGGGTGAAAGACCTTGGTTTTTTAAAAATACGCTTCAATATGGGCATAGTTTTAACTGTTACAATCCCTAACAAAGGAAGAGTTATAATAATAAAAAGATGTCTTTTATGGACAAAATTTATTCTACTTCCCAGTAAAAATATGCAAGCCAATATGTGAGCATGAAGACATTGCTACTAATACATCTGCATGGGTGTACAGGCAAAGTGGGAAAGTTTGAAAGAAATTGGGCAAGACGAGACCTGCAGCCTGTGGCAGGGTTTTCACATGCAGTATTTTTGGTGAGGGTGTGCATTTCCTCCCCACTTGTCCCTTGTGCTCTCTGCTCTTCATGCCACATGTGGCTGGCCCACGCCGTTATTGCCCCGTGCTAGATGGGCTGGGGCAGCACTGGGACAGTTCGCATCCAGCCAGATACAGAAACAACCACAGCTTTTAAAGTTGCCAAAACTTGGACACCAAACCAATGAAGAGCCCAGCAAGAGATAAAAGCAGGAACACAGGCGTGCTGCAAGAACAGCTTCACAAGCAGTGGCTGCTGCAGTAACACTGATGGTTTACACTGAAGGATGCTCACTGCTCCTGGAGACTCAGAGAGGAAAACATATTTTCCTGTTACGTGAGTCCAGAGACATCTTTTGGCCCCACAGTTACTTTTCTCAGACTAGGTAGCACCATCGTGCACCCTATGAGTGAGGACAAGGGTGCTGTTTGCCAGGCAAGGAGGCACCCACAAGACAAGGGAGGCTGGGTGGAACAGGGGAAGATTGCACGGGGAGGTCAACGTGCTCGGTGAGATACTGCCAAAATATGTATTTCCTTTTTAGAAACCTTTTTTGAAGAAAAGCCTCATGCTGGAGACTGTAATTAATAAAGGAACTATTTATACAGCGTCACAAAATTTACCAGTCACTTTATAAACACAGATGATCCATGTTCCCTGTCCCAAAGCACTTAGAGCCTAAAAAAGGCAAGAGACAGAGAGTGGTTTGGATGAGGGAGAGTGCAGGGATTATTAATGAGGAGGACGGGGACGGGCTGCAGTGGCGCTTTGTGAGACGTGGAAGCGTCACAGCGGAAGCCCGGGTTTGTGTAAGGAGAGGATGGAAAAAAGATGAAGGTTAAGGCAAAAGTGAAGAAAGAAAAAAGTGAAGAAAGTGAAAAGGCGAGGAGACACCACAGCAAAGGGTGAATGAATGCGCGGTCGAGAGAGGAGAAGTGGGAAGGCAAGGCGTCAGAACCGAGAGGAAGCGAGATAAAGGAAAGGAAGTTCAGGCGGCAAGAGTTAAGAACTTTGCCATTGATTTTGGAGACCAAGGAGGAAAATAAGTAAGAATGACAGAGAAACAAGTGGGATTAAGGGGAAGTGCTTGAAGATAAGCCAGGCAAGAAGGTAGAAAGCAAAAGACAAAGGAGGGCAGGCGGTGCAGGGAAGAATTAATGAAGGAGGTTGGGCAACCGGAGGGGACAGCGATGCAACCAAGCAACCGGACCTGATTCTGAAGTGGTAATATGTCTCCTCTGGTGGGAAAAAAGATTGCTTTAAAATAGCAGGGTGATAAAACTGAGGCATTACATCTGCCCCCACCCCATCGCCACCTGGTTGAGCCCCTTTGCCTTGGATGGCAGCAGCACCAACCAGGCTGGGGTTGCAGTAAACACGGGGGTAATGCTGCAGCTCCGTGACACTGCCTGCGATTGGCACCTTAGCCAAGAAACGCAGCATTCAGGCAATTCAAATATACAGCGGTGTCCAATATTCCCTCTGAAAGAGACAGCCCATGTATGTCTGAGTTTTGAAGTAGTAAAATGCCACAGTATTTTTAGTCTTTGTTTGATCAAAGGAAAATGAACCAGATAGACAAGTAAAAAATTACCCAGGAGCTGAAGTCACTGCTGATGTCTTTTATTGTGCTATCATACAAATAGGAAGGATGTTCTTTTCATCTGACATAATGAAAAATGTATACCCTTTTCAAACTCCCTGGTATTAATTCTGAAGTTAGCTCCAAAAAAAAACCCTAGATGTTACCTAGAACTTGACGACTTCTGATTAATTTAATAGGAGAAATCTCTTGATATCGAATACCAGCTACTGTTCAGGAGAAGGTGAAGAGAATATGAATTTTATTTTAAGCCCATCTATTATATACAAGTAATGATAAGGAGCAATTTTCAGATTTTTTTTTTCATACTAATATTTATTGTTCATAATAGATTAATATGGAATGGAAATGTTCTCATAAGAGATGGGGACGGCTCACGCCTGATGATGTGCAGCTCAGAGCTACCCAGTCAAGTAGGGAAACTGAGCCTTTTGTATGAAGAATGTTTTCTACCCCAACTCCCCGGTGCCTTTGCATCAGGCAGGTGCTTTGCACCATCAGGCTCTCTTCCTGCATCCCGTGCACGCATAGCAGTGCCCAAGTTACAGTAACGCCAGCCTTTGGGGTCTTGCTCCACACCTTCTAAAGCTGAAGGCAAAAGTCCCATGGAACTGAGTGGCCAACAGTCACTCCCTGAGTCAGCTTTCAGGATTTGCATGGTAAGTCATCAGGGCTTCTCTTGAGCTACTGTTTATCATAAAACATGGTAGAAATAAGTGAAACTTTCAGCTGAATTTGAAAGTCAAAAGAAGTCCCGCCTCAGTCATGGTTTAGGGATACTACTTCATCCACAGGGAATTCCCACATAAATGGGAACTACGGTTGATGGCTGGGCTGCTGGGAGGTGTGTGATGGAGGTGCTGCTGGGGGCGCTGGGAAGCTCTTCCCACTCAGCTCATGTTGAGGAGTTTGTGCTCGCTGCATTACAGCCACGAGCACCAGAGGTAATGCATTTACAGTTCATAGTTGGTCATTAGTTTGGTGGTAGACCACACGTTCTTAGTTTTGATTGTGGTCAGATATACGTGATCCACAGGCTGAATGTTTTTGCTGTGCCATGTAGGTAATTGCATTCATAATTTCATATCCAAGAGAACGATGGAATGAAAAACAAGCCCGCCCACCGCAGGCTGGCTTCTCCGGGTTCTGAGATGCATGGAAATGGGTGGAAAGATAAATTAGGGTCTTGTTTTTGTGTCAGATTTGCATCAGGAACCAAAATTTTCTTAGAAGTAGCTTTGGAAAACTTAATATGACTATCCCATGGTTTAAAAAAACGTCATTGTGAGCAAGTGATGGTGAGCAAGTGGCTGCTTCACCGTGGAGCCAGACACACTCAAACACTACAAGGACTTATAAAAGAGTCTGAACATATAGAAAAAGTTAATAGGACTGATTTTTGTTTGTTTCTTTTCAAAGTCTAAGTTAAGGAAAGACCATCAAATAATAAAATACTATGAGCAATGAGAAGAAAGTATCTTGAAAGGAGTTAACAGGCTGTGTAAAGAAGAGGATCTTGCTTACATGCAGTGTAGGAAGTGTCCAGCTCACCATCCCTTTAGAGCAAGGTTATACCCTGAACCAGGAAAGACAACCCCACACCCTAAAGGGCTTTCCTGGTGTTGGACACTTTCCTGAACTGGGGCCATAAGGTTAGCCTTTCGTTTACACGTATAGTTCAGAACAGGCTGAATTGGTTCCCTTTGACCTTTTCTTTCCGTGCTCATCCTGCCTGTCTGACCCCAACCCTCAGCCCTGAGCCTGCAGCTTGTTCCAGAAGCATGTGGTTGCAGAGGTGAGAAAATTGGGTCCAGAAAGGCTGGAAACCACCAGCCCAATGGATGTGCAAGCACCAAAATGTCACCAGCTTCTGCAGGCAGTGCCAGGGGAAGCAGCCCATGGGCACCAGCAGCACCCTAGCCCCAGGGCACCACCAACGTGGTGAATGCCCCCTGGTACCAGGTTGGAACTATCAAACCCATAATCTCATTAAAGAGGGGATTCCTGGTTTTTAAATCTCTCTGGTACCTGTTCAGTTGTGTTTTTTAATCACAAACCAAAGCGGGCTTTGCCCTGGAAATTGCTTTGTGAACAGAGAAATAGGAATTAGTACATCAGAGCCCAGGATGCACTAGATGAAAGGACACGTTCCCTTTCTTGCAGAGGGGCCTTGCAAGCAAATCAGGTGTTTATTGTTCCATGCACTTTCATGGTAGGAATCCAATCTTTCAATTAGGAAGATGAGGCAATTGATATTCTCAAGTTTGCATTTGGTTTGTCAGCTGGGATATTTAAAATATTTTTCTTCTCTGTACTCGGCATTGCTTAGAGGCAAAAAGAGAAAAACGTGTGGAAGCTGCTATGAAATACTCCTGCACTGAGCCCGGACTTACAGGTTTTGGAAGTTTTTTGCCTAGCCTGTGAAGTATTAGCCACGTTTCGCATAGCTCTATCATGTCTGCACTCTTTTTTTGCATAAGAATAAGATGAAGATCTCCTTGGTGACCACGGCGCCTTTATTAATCCTCCCAGTGCGGTTACTATTCAAATTCAGGCCAGTTTTATGTCCCGACTTTATGTCCTCCCTGCGGGAAGGTGTGCACAGCATCGCTGCCGCTCGCAGCTGCCGGGTGAAGGAGTGCTTCCCGGCCGCCTCATCCCACCGCCTTTCCACCAGCTGTTCCCCACGGATTCAGTGCTTCCAGAAACAGCTCAGGGCTTCGCAGAAAAAAAATGTCATTTTCCTATCCGGGGCTGGAATCAGACCGCCCTGGCTGTAGGACACATGCAGTGCAGGGATGAGAGGGCTCAAACCCCTCCAAGGAATGCACGAGCGTGGTCTGCAGCCAGCCGCAGGCTTGGCCCATCGCTCTAAGGGCAATGTCTCTGTATTTCTCTACACCCCTTGCTCTCTTTCACACTTGCTCTGCCCTGCGTGTGCTCACTTTAGATGAAGGTGGAGGCCTGGATCCACATGTGGCAGATCACCCAGCATGGTGAAGGTTTTCACGTTGGGGTCTCTCTTGGTGTTTCCCACTGTCCCGGCCCAGCCTCCCGCATCAGAGATGGGCTAAAGGCCCTCCTGCCTCCCTGCCCTCCTTTGAGCCCCCAGGGCATGTTTCCTATCTCAAAGAGGGGAAGGTTTTGTTTTTCTAACACTTTGTTGCATAGTAATAATCCCCGCCGCTTTGCAGGATACTTGTCGTAAAAGACTTCTGGGATGGATTAAACTCCTTGGCACCTCCTCAGTGATTAATCAATCTCAATAGGCATTTATTGCTTTGTTCACTGCAGCGCAGGAGAGATTATCCCTTAAATATACTTGACTCTTTTGGTACCATTCAATTACACCAAAAAGAGCCCCAACACATATACAATTATTTTGAACTACTTCTCCAGCAAGGAGCAATTGATCTTTGAGAGTCTCTTCCTCTTCTTGTTATGCTGATTAATAGCCTTGGAGTTAGTCCCTGAGAGGAAAACAGTTCCAAAAATAGATGACAGTTTCCATCTTCATATTTTAATCCCTCGAGGGCCCTTAACATCCATAACGAAGCCTTGAGGAACTTTCCCATTTCTCCCCATCTTGTTTAACCTCACCAGAGGCAGGGCATGGAGACTCAGACGGCTGCTGCCAAACGCAGGGAGCTCTTCCCCCGAAAAGCCCGGGGGAGCTGGGGACATGGGACATCCCACAGCTGGAAGCCAGGGGAGTCTCTCCCCCCATCCTGGGACAGCAGAAGGCATTTGTCTGCGTGAGTTTGATTTTTAACGCTGATGAATTGCTGTGTTTCTCTCATTAGGAAAGAAATAAATTGAGTGGTGCACAGCAGCTTGCACCGGTGTGACCAAGTGGAGGTGCTTCAAGGCACCCTTAAAGGGTTTGTCTGGGAAAAATATCAGTGATTTTACAAGTTCTCCTTCTCTGTTCCCTATCAGGCTCTCAAAATCTGCCTTTTTATACTACTGTTGGTTTGGATTTTGGCTCACTCCTGACTCTTTGCTTGCTTCTGAAGTCGGCCACCCGGCACTGCACCACCAGCACAAGGGGCCCTGAAAAAAGAAGGGGGGGCACGTGGGAGGAATGTGTTCCTCCAGGGGAGGGATAGCGAGCACAACAACTGCGGTGTCGGTGGAAAATCCTGGGCAGCTCGGGATAGAAATCCTGGGAGCAGGGCAGCTTGGTGGCAGCGAGGGGAAGAGCAATGGGATGAGTGGGAGAATGTGGCTGGGGGAGCTCAGCTTCCTGCTGCAGACAAGCCCCTGCCATTTCCTACTTTCAACCACGAGCCTCGTATCTAATTGCACATTTAGAGCCGCTCTCGTGGCAGGCAGATGAGTCTGTTATTCATTTCAGAATTGCGTATTGTAGTTACTCTTATCCTAGGATTTTTTTTTTAATAATATCCCATAACAAATGAAAATAGCCAGAAGAAGGAGATGGTTGTAAATCTCAGGCTTTCCCATTAACCAGGAACAAACAAAATCTACTGTATCAGCAAAGCAACGCTGCAAAACCTGGAGAATTGCCCTACAAGAGGAAACACACGGGGGGATCAGCGCCTCCAAGCAGCCAGGCTTCTTCAGACAGTCGAGGCCAGAGGCTTTGGTCCGTTGCAGCACAGAGGCTGCTTCACCACTTCAATGAAACACGTAGCAGAGAAGGGTGAACTGCCCCGTGCCTGCGGATGCAGTCCTGCATCCATGTAAGCACGGTCCTGCATCCTCCCTGCCCCAGCCCTCCCAGATGGCCCCTGCAGCAAAGGATTCAGGGCTGGCCAAGCTCCCTGAGCCATGATTCCCTCCAGGAATCTGCTCCTTGGGTGCAAATGGTGGCAAACCTGGGGTGCCCATGGAGCCCTTTGTGCTGGCCGCCCGAGGTCCCGGGGTGGTGCAGGGCGGCTTGCTCTCCCTGCATGCAAAGCCTGGGGCTGTGCGAGTGCTGCTGCACATTTTTCCTTTAAAGGAAGAACACGGTATCAGTTTGCAAACAAAATAATGATCTTTTGTTACTTTTCAGGAAATGATTTTTAATATACTTTATTGAAGCGAGGGAAAAACAATTTAATTGTGAGAGCTGCTATGAACCATATTTAACCTCCAAAGTACTAAACTGAGTGTTTTCAGATAAGTTATGGTTTTTAATCTAAGTTAAACCATTATGTACGTAAACACTATGTTTTTGCTATTCTAATAACTGCCAGATTGGACTTATCAATTCTTTTTTTATCATCTTTTTTGTCTCCCAAGACAGACTGCTCCATTTGAACTTTAAGCAATATTTTATGTTTTATTCTTCTTCATTTCTTTTCTGTAATGTGCAGTGCAATACCATATTCTTAAATCTGAGTATGATTTCCCTCATCTGTAACTTACTGGCTTTTCTAGGAGTTCTGAAATGTCTGGATAAAATCCCTGCTTTTGAGAAGCGCTTGCAAAGCATTTGTATTTCATCTGTCCTGGATGGCATCCAGTGGTCTGTTATTAGTTCAACACTCTGATTAATATTTTACATATACTTTACTAGCACTTGAAATGAAGTTTCTTTCCTGCAAAGATTAATTACTGAGTGAATGGTATCAAAACCATATTATTCTCATAATTCATTTGCGGAGATAATCTTGGTAAAACATAGCATGCGCAGCGAGTTAATTATGTGACAGCAATGGAGATGGTTTAAGATTTACACCAACTTCCCTGCCCCTTGAATAACTGCCCTTAGGCAGCAACAAAACACTGTACAATAACAATTTCATGTGTGGGAGGAACAATAAATATCTGTGAGCAGGAATTCTTGACTTTTTAGCTTATCTGTGTATAAACATCCCATCTTTCCCCCTCTTTCCCAATGCTTTATGTATCAATCGCGCCTTTCATGCGAAGCATTGTAAAGCAATGCTTTACAATCATTAATTAATCAAAGTTTCTCAACAGTAGGTCAGGTCTGAGCGCCCTGGCTGTAGCTGGGGCCGGTCGGGCACGGCGGGGTCGGGACAGCGAGGGAAAGGGCAAGGAGGAGCCCAGCACCCTGGGGACCGGCGCTGAGCTCAGGAGCCTCACCCAGCGCACGGCTCGCGGCCGGGTCATCGCTACAAGGAGGATATTAATAACTCTTGTTTGTTCCCACGTCCGGCAATCTTTTGTTATTAAAAAACTACATCAGAATTGCATGCTCTATGCCCGGGAAACAATAATACTGAGACGCTGTAACGCAGTAATAACTTCAACAAAACTTTTTTTTTTTTTTTTTTTCTGGAGCGTTTCCTCCACCTTTCCAGAGGAATGTTTTCCTTTTCACGTTAACCACTTTTCAAAACACTTTTCAAGTGCGTGCCAGGTGCAAACATACTGCCTGGTCCCCATCCCGCAGCAGCAGCAGCAGCTACTGGCATTGCCCAGCAAAATGACATGGAGTGCAGGTCTGGCAGTACATGATTCAAGGGCACTAATGGAGCCATTAGATCTTCACTTTTATTTTTAGTGCTTTTTCTCATTAATTCTCAATACTGTTTGCCAAGTCTCTTAGCAATTGAGACTGCATAGGTCTCTAAGCCTTTGGGCCACTGGTGATTCCTCCAGGGCTCCTGAGCAAGGGGCTGCTCCCAGAGATTGCTTGCTCTGAGCTGAAAGGGTTTTTAACAAGCAAGGGCAGTAGGAGGTGTCCCCTGAAAAGTGTTATCGATACAGGAGCTCATCTCTGGGACATGATCAGTAAACGGTGATGAAAAGAGACTCTCTTCAGGACTAAATCCATCAGCTTCTAAAATCCCCAGTAGGCTGTAGCCCAGCGACACAGTTGACGGGAAGAGAAATCAGTGCTGCAGTCATCTTTCTGCTCTGTAAGGCAAGCAGCCCTTGTCTTACGCAGCCCTTTTCCACTGCGAGCCTGCTTATGACAAGGTTTTCCACCAACACCGGCCGTGTGCTGGCAGGCTCCCTGTCTCTTGCTTGCAGATAAGGACTACAGAACCACAGAATCACAGAATTACAGGGGTTGGGAGGGACCTCAAGAGATCGTCGGGGGTCTAACCCCAAACGCTGGCTGCTGGTTAGAAGCCCTTTTGCAGGACGTGGTCCAGCCTCACGCTGAGCGCTCTCATCCCAAACCAGGCAAGCCCTTAAGCGTGAGTAGCCCTGATGAAATCAACAGGATTGCTCCCATGCTCTGAGTTAAATGCATACCTAAGTGCTGCGGGGTCCCACCGTGGGTCTCCCTCACCCCGTGCTCACCGGTGCCTGTCCCCAGGTGAGCTGCACATGTCCAGCACACACACGTGCCCTGGGCAGATGATTGCTGCCCCCCAGGCTTCACCGAAGCAAACTCTTTATGTATTGCTCGTCACTCCTGCTGTCAGATGTGCTCGCAGGGTAGCGTACTCACATTTTTCCCTGCCTGACCCTCAACATCTCAATTTTCTGTCTGCCTTTGAAATCTTGGCTAATTAGGAGGCTACATGTTCCCTGTGAGACTGGCCTTTTGTGCAGAGTTTGTAATTAGAGTGACTGCGCAGTGCTCTATTAATTGCAAGAATTGTGATTTTTAGATTAATGAGTTAATTGCTAATATCTGCATACGATGTTCCCTCAAGATGTATTACATTACAGTAAATAAACCTTGTGTCTGGAATGGCAGACATTAAAGGAAACTGCCGTGATGAGTTTGAATACTTTAGATAGCTAAAATAATATTTACTCAAAACACAAAGTGTGTAACACTGGATTTTAAAGCCTCTCCTTCCCCCCAAGCCCCCTGCAATAGATAACATTTTTATTTGCTCAAACAGCTTCGATATCTCACGGAAAGGAGCTGCCAGCATGCTGCCACCAGCGGCCCTCCATCCAGTGCACCTCCCCAGGTACAGCTCAGATCTCATTTGTTCTTTATCCCACGTCCTGCACTTTTTTCCCTTCCTTCCCCCAAGCGATGCACCAGCAACCTGTGGCTGCCTCGCTCCCGCCCGCGCCGAAGGCTGGAGGCTCAAACCCCCAGGCTGCTCCCGCGTCGCTGCTGCGGAGAAACTCCGCTGGAAATGTAACAGCCAGAGCTAGCCAAGGCCTCGGTAACAGCTGAGTGATTTTCATCAGACAAGGAGCTGCTCGCTGGAAAGTGTAATTTGGGGACAGCTGAAACTATTTGCAAATTCATCAGGATTTCAGGAAGTAGTGTCATGTCAGGGAAAAAAAAAACTCCAAATGAAAAAGTTTCTGAGGTTTCCAGCTTGATGGTTTCTAGATTAAATGTCTCTTTTTGGTTTGAAAATGAAATTTGATTTAGACATTCATCTAAATTAAACAAAAACCTGCTGAGAATGAACACAAATGCTGGTCTGCACAACACAAAAACCTTCTGGGCTGGCCCAGAACAGTTCTTTCCTTTGTGTGCTCTTTGTTTATTTGTTTAAACAAAACCTCGGCCCTATCAGAAACAATAACCCTCTATTTTAGTTTAGTCTGTGGCCCGAGTTGTTCACATGCCTCCTGCTCCATGAGGCACAGAAATAGAGGGAGGATGGGTTAATCCTGGCAGTAAGTTCTGCTCAGCCCAGTATCAGCATCCAATATATTGATAATTAGAGAAAATTATGACTGGGAACGTGTCCTCATGCTGCTCTGGCCCCAGGTCCCAGCAGACCCAGGTGCCACCCATGTTTTTTTTTGTTTTGTTTGGTTTTTCATTGCTGTGAAACATCAGGACTGGATGTGCAAGGAGGGGAAGAAGTGGGGTGCCGGAGCTCCAGCCACCAGTGCTGGGTTGCCAGTGGTGAGGGATCCGACAGGGCTGATGCTCTGTAGCTCCCCTGCCAAGACTCACATCCGACTCAGCCCCTATAGCTTTGGGCACCTGACTGTTAAAAAAGTGCTATTGAGAAAACAACAGAAAAGGATAATGATCAAAAAATCCTCTTCACATGTCAAAGTATTTTAGATCTTGAGCCTGGCGAACCATTTCAGAATGCTTTCCTGAGAGAGAAAAACAAAAACAAACAAACAAACAAAAAAACTTGTTGGTCAAGAAGGATGGAGCAGGCATGAAAGAGAATGGCAAAGAAGGAGCAGTTGACTGGCACCAGAGCTCCCAAAGCTGCTTCTCCATCGTGGCAGCCCCTCCGTGCTTCTTGCCCCCCTCCTGAGGTTTTGGCTCACCAGGGATGGGATGCTGGACTCGAGCAGGGGGAGAAGCTTGCTCTTTCTCCCCTAACATTGTGTGCTCACTGAGATCTAGAAGTGTACCATGGCATCTCCCAAAACCTTTCCAAGGCATGCATCCAAGGGAGCAGCACTGCTTAGGAGAGCAGAGGGGCGAGCAGGCTGCTGGGGCAGAAGCGGGGCTGAGCTGGCTCCATTTGCCTGCCACCACTGAGAACAAGGATCAGGAACGTTTCTCACTGAGCCTCCCAGAAACTGTGGCAGAAGAGCATATGCATAAAAACACGGGGACCAGCAGGCCGGTGGCATCGTGTGCCGAAAGGTGCCGAAACCAACAGGAACATCTGACCGGCTCTGGGCCGGGGGCTGCGGAGAGCTTCCCGAGACCTGAGGTCCTGGGCGCCAGGATTTCCTGGGGATTCAGCGAAGGCTGAAGACATTTCTCTGCCTGCTCTTTTCTGAAGTCTAATCAGGAAATAGGAACAGAAGAGAACAGATTTCTGTGCCTTTTATCTTTCTCTTTAAAGGACTGGATTCCTGCAGCTTATTTATTGCAGACAAAAAAAGTAAAAACGCTTACTTAGAAACCAAGGCCCAGTCATCCCTGGAAAGGTCTGGTGCTTTCATGCCATCTCTCCTAAAGCAGCAAAAATCCACGTGAGGACACAGTTCAACTGCTGAAAGAAATGCATGCACCAGCGCAGCTTGTTCCAATTCGGAAAGTAAAATAAGCAAGATGGTACGGGGCGTGTTTACACCGGTATAATTATATCACAGTAGGACTTCGAGTGTGTAACTGTTTTGGTTTAAAAAAGAAATTAAAAATACATCCTCTCTCTAGCTGTCGGTAGCTTCCTGATTAGCATAAATCTAAAGACCTGTGCTCTGGTGGGTGGGATGCTGGTGGGACCCAGCTCCTCCATGGTGCACGGCGTGACTTCGGGTGAGCCCCTCCTCTCCCTCTGCCACATTTTTTTTGACTCTTGGCCAGCAGATCCTTGGGGACTGAGGTGCTTTCCCTGAGGGCAGCCTAAGGATGAGGCCAGAATTGCTGACAGGGCCAGATCTGGTCCACCTCTCCTGGTCTCTTGTCTCCAGTGAGTCAAAATGGGCAAGTCAAGACAAACTCTGAGCAACCACAAATATCCTTCTTGCTTCCAACGCCCAGCAGGAGCAGGATGCCCTGACCCCAGACCGTACCTAGATGCTCATGTGCAGTCATTGCTAACACACCTGTGCTCCATGAATGTGTTGCAGCCCTGCTTAACCCACGATATAATTTGGCTCTACAGCATTTTGGCGGCAGCCTGCTGCACGATTTAATTTTGCACTACAAGAAAAGTCTCTTGGTTTGAAAACCTGCTACCTAATCATGATTCAATACACTCCTGCGTGATAAGAATTAGTAAGTGCTTGCTCCCTATCCCTTTTCCCACAGCCTTCAGGACTTTATAGGCATCTGGCATATCCCCTTTGGCCAGCTCTTTTCCAGCCAGAGCTCAGATGACACCTCAGGCACGGTGGCAATTCAAAGAGCGAGTGACGGCCAGAATCAAGCGGCCGTGGGTGAGGTCTGGCACGGCAATACAGCCCAAAGAATAGGGCAATACAGCCTGAGGTGTACGAGGAGTACGGGTGTACGAGTGTACACGTGGTGCTTTATCTGCCCGAAATGGCTATTACTGGTGTCCCATTAAACGGCTTGGGAGCCTCGGCTCATCCTTTTATTTTCTTGCAAAACTCTTTCATATTGACATTATAATGTTAAATCTCTCAATAATTGGCTTACAAGACAACAACAAACACAGAACTAGAGCTTGCGTGCTGTAGTATTCCCCATTAAGATATTAAAGCGTGCTGAAAGCACGGGCAATTGAAGTAGGGCAGCATTTATGGAAGGTGAACTTTGAGGAAGAACGGTAGATAAAGGGGAGGGAGCAGGAAGGGCTCTATGTATCTTTATCTAATAACTATTTGTTTAGAAACACCTGGCACATACATCAAATTAGTGCATCCAAATGCCCTTCAAACTTTAAACCAGACAGATTGATTCAAGAACCTTTCATTAAACTTTCCAGGAAAGATTAAACATCAGCCATGTGTTATATCAGCAGCACAATTCTGCTCACGCAGCGATGACATTAAGATGTTTTATAGAAGGGGTATACAAATGTGCACGTGTTCAGCAAGGCTTTTCTCCAGCCTTGTAATTCCTTGCTTAAGAATAAAAAGCGAATAAAATAGCAAAAAAATACCCCAGCGGTTCTGCATAATGATTTCACACACATGCAGGGAGAAGAACAAAACAAAACAAAACAAAACACCAGCATTATCAAAAGAGAAATTTATTGTATGTTTGCATCCTTTTGCTCATGTTTGCAAAGGGAAATGGATTTGAGCATTTCCTACAAAGCTGAATTCAGCATCTGTAATAGGGCAGAGGTAATACGTATCCCCTCTTTCTAATCATTGATTCAATTCAAGAGTTCTCAGCATGCAACTCCTTTTCTTTCTTAATGGGAATAAATTTGCCAAGAAGGGATAACACCAACATATTATGAAGAATATCAGCCAGCCCCAGAATTTGTGCAACTTGGTGAAAATAAGTCAAAATCTATATTTAATCTAATGTGAGGGAAGTACAATACGGAGAGTGTAGTTACTCTCGAAAACAACTGTCACTGTTATGATCAATGCGCGAATGAATTAAATGGTTTTATATATTGTATTGGAGCATCCTGTGCATTTTGTGGGTCTCACAACAGCCTTGAGGCTGTGGCTGATGGCAAAGGAGGACGGACGTGCTCGGCGCAAGCTGACAACATGCAGGAGCATCGCAGTGCTTGCCAGAAGCCCCCTGCCACCCCTCGCCCATCTCCCAACCACAGGGAAGAGAAGGAGAGTGCCTGGTGTTTAACGGGGGAATACTGAACACCCCCACCAGACCCTGCAAAATGCAACGCCGTGGTTCGGGGGGTGAAATCTAGCGCGGTAACCCTGGTGGCACCACGTGTTGAAACGGTGATATATTAACACGAGGCCGGACAAATGCTTTGAAGGTGGCGCAAGCCAGCAGTGCCATAAAACCAGCCCTGGCATCGCTGACCCCACTGCTCCTGGCCACGCGCACAAGCACGTGTCCTCTGCTCCGACTGCAGCACAGCCAGGCTGGGGAACAGATCCAGCAGAAAATAAGCTTTTTAAAATTTATTTATTTTCATTTTTTTCTTTTTTTTCCCCCCCCTGGGATTAGTGTTCAGCTGGATCCGTTCCCCGATCCACTTCACCTTGCAGCTGCACAAGTGCTGGTGCTGGCAGGAGCGGCCGCGCGGGCCCGGAGGAGGCAACTGCTTCTTGATGCACTTGCAGCAGAACCAGCTCCAGAGCACAGGCTATGTTTTAATAGGGTTGGTTTTGTTTCAAAATTAAAAAATAAAATAAAATAGAGAAAGAGCCTCTGCACAGACCGCAAATAACCCGCACCTTCTGAGCTGCAAGCTCAAAGCTCGCCACAGCCTTTAGGAGCAATTTTCTTCTGCCAGAGCTGTCTTTCCCAGTGGATGACATATTTATAGCAAATTATACAAAAAGTGATCTGAACCACCCTCTTAATGAACTTACTGCATCAAGTGGTGCTTTTACAGGATTGATACCAAATGTTGGATTTTTGACTTCACACTGGATTAAATCAGAAGTAACGGGGCTCGATGGCGCTTGGATCCCAGCGCCTCTCTGGTGGGAGGTCAAAACTAGGGCAAAAACAACCCGTCTTCTAGATGGTCAGTTACAGAAGAGTCTACCAGATATGTTTTGGAACAAATTCATCCTTGGTTTACATCAATTACAGCAATGAAATGGAGGGCACATTTCTCCCGATGCATTTTAAAGTTAAACTAGAGTACTAATATTAAAAGGGGATTATGCAGTAAAATAAGCCAATTCATTTCTCAAGGCTCCGAATGTACGTGCACAAAATTCTTCAAGAAAAATCCCTTAGTGTATCCACGTTCCTGTTTATTCTACCTATATTACAGGCAGTTAAGCCGAAACTATAGGCTTGAGTTTCTAGATCAACAGAACTGCTAGAAAACAAACATTTGTTTTTTATTGCCGCCCATCTGTAAGAGAAAAGTGAGCACCTTCTTAAGCATAGCTGATTATTTTAATGAATACCTAATGCAAAATAGCTAACGTATCTGTTCAAAATGTTTTAAAAACAGTAAAAAAAAATAAGGGGGGGGTATTGAAATTGGCGCTGAATGCGCGGCATTACTCAACATACACATTTCCTGTCTAATGATCGAGCGTGGTCGCTGGCTCAGAAGGATCCAGGCGAGATTTGTGTCTGCCTGTTCCCACATAGCACTGAGTAACCAAGTCGCACAAACACTCGGAGCAGTAAAATAACTCGTCTATTCTAGTCAACAGATAACTCGCTCTAAATCTGCAGAGAGCGATGCGCGTGCTTAAATTTATGCACGGAGTCATCCAGCTGAAGTCAATCTGACTCGTCACTCTCCAGATAAACCCATGCAGGAGCAGCATCTTTGCAGGACCGAGGCCCATATCTGCATCTGCAAAGCAACCTCTTGAAGAAAACCAGATTGTAAATTTATTTCTTTATTTTATTTGCAAGGGCTTGAGAAGCACGAGCGCAGCAGGAGGTGCTGCACTCAGGCTGACGTGTCAGCAAAGTGTAGAGGGAAAGTGTGATTGTGCTCCCAGCTGCCGGAGTGCCTCGCATGGCGTGCATCCCGCTGCCTGCAAGCCAGCATATGGGTCAGGAAGCAATATTTGAACACCACGGCTTTCCTGAAGACACTGATGAGAGAAAGCAAGCTATGTGCAAGAGAAACATGTATTCACTTACTAAAAATAATTACAGTTCATCTAATTATTACAGACGGAGGGCATGGGACTTACAGGTGCCTCGCAATCCTGGCGTCCCAAAGGCAGTTCCCTCTGCCCGAGGGACTGGCAAAAAACGTGCTGTGAAATTCATCCAGCTTCACAAAAAAATGATGCTGAGAGGGTGTGCTTGCTAGACAGCACATTACAGCTACCGATAGGTTAGAAGTAGGTAGAAGAGAGAGAAGGGGAAACGGGTTGATTTTGGTGTGCTTTGTGAGCATCCCCGATAAAGAACGCTTCGGGACGATTCTCCTGCTGCACGGGTTGTCTGCACAAACACCCTAAGGACAGGAGCCTCGGTCTTTTCCAGCACAAGTGGGGAATCCTCCTCGTAGAAGACAGCCTTGCAGTGTCAATGCCTGTCTGGAAAAAGCCCCAAATTCAGGCACAACACGGGGGAAAGCAGCCAGAACACTGCTGCAGCCCCTGTCCCACGTAGGAAGGCCGAGGCACGAACTCCAGGCAGGTGCAAGTGAGGTGCAGGGGCACGTGAGATGCTCGAGGGGTTTAAGCACCTCCGAGGCTGGGCAGCAGACGAGTGGAAGCGCTAAAAGCTGTGATGCAAAGTTCGATGCCTGCCGCTTCGGGCCCCCCGCTGAACCTACCACGTCTCCTTCCCTGGTTATTTCACACGTGACGAATGCTCGGTCACAATCCAAATAGTTTGAAGAAAACTCCACGTGCCCAGTGACCCCCCACTAAATTTGGAGATTTGAAGAGGCGGTGGCTGGGCTTCAAAAGCTGAGCACGGAGGTGCCAGGCCAGAGCACGATGTGAATTAGTAGTGCTGCCGATGATGGAAATGTAAGAAATCTTACAGAGGATTTAGAATTAGATGAACGCTGTGCTCACACCAGTCCCCGATCTGCGGGGTGCCGCTGTGGTGTCCGCACGGGGTGGGTGCATTTCCCAGAGCACAGCCCCGCTCAGCACCCAGCTGTGCACCTCCTGCAAGCTGGGGGCTGCGAGGCTTCGGCTTCGGAGCAGCACTGGGCAGCAGGTGCTGGGGGACAAATGATGGACGTGGTGTAACAGCCAGCAAGGACCAAAAACGGGCTTGTAAGAATCGAGATCTGCCGGCTCCTCACCATGTAATTTAGCAGACAAAAACTGAAGCTCGCTTATTAATTTTGATGGACAATTGATCCGGTTCAAGGGCTTTTATTTGACTCGAAAAGGAATGTGCTTTTTTCACAGGCTGATTGAGAAGCATGGAATATATATAATGCAGAAGGCTCGATGATTATACAACAAAAAGATCGGATCACCACCTGCCCACATTCTCGTGATAAGCAGACGAAGAATGTCTGTCAAAACATTAATTCCCCAATCTCGGGGGGTAACGCGGAATACAAACACAAATAAACGCACGTTGGAGCGCGCTCTTGTTATCTCGCATTCAGCCCAGCGCCACGGTGCGATTATCTGATAGCCGTATCACACCGGGCGCTCGGCGGGGGGTGCGCGGCGCAGCCCCTCCGCTTTTGGGATCCTGGCAGCGAGGGCTCGGCACCCCGGCGCCCCTTTTTATCCCCCAGCCTCAGCAGCGCTTTCAGGCCGGGTGCGATGCGATGACCGCCCACGGGAGCGCGGCCGCGGCACAAAGGGAGCTGGACGCTGCCAGGGCCGCATCCTGCGGGCGAGCAGAGCCCAAGGGAGGGCGCAGAGCCCTGGGTGGGGGGGGGGGGG